>NC_090440.1:165744314-166059648 GCF_031143425.1 Pleurodeles waltl | reverse complement strand
CATTCAAATGAATTTTACAGAGCATTATGAGTGCAGTGTGTGCAGGGCGTTTCTACAATTACTTCTGCAGCCTTACGTGCAGAGTTATTACATCACAGTCTTTACGTTGGGAGTCACTACGTTGCATGGTATATTTTTCTGTCTTGCATGTGGAATCCTTTAAATTGCAGATAAATAAAATAATTCATGTTTAAATGCATCTACACATAAATATAAGTACTTGATACAAATAATTTAAATTGAACATAAATTAATACATAATTTAATAGAAAGTCAGTATAGTAATTTAAAAAATAATTTTGAAGATTAGAAATTAAGATGAGATAAGTAAAGAAAACTGTTAAAAATGAAATGAAAGTAAAATTCATACTAATATTAATTTCATAATAACATAATGCAAATTAATAATGTGAAATACATTTTAAAGATAATAAGAAAATGTATACACTATCACAAAGTGGTGGGACTCTTTGGTTTGCAAAAGGTGAAAGTCCACCAAAATACATCATCAGAATGACTAGGGTGTAACAGTCAGCTGAAGTGACTGTGTTTTATATATATATATATATATATATATATATATATATATATATATATATATATATATCAAACAAAGGCCCTTTCAGGGTTAGAGCGACGCATAAATTATGCAAAATACAAAGGAGAACTCTGGGAAGTTCCCAATTTTAGGTGGAGAGCTGCTCTAGTAAGGAGCACCCTGCAACACCAGCGACACTCTAGATTTGCTCACCTCAAATGTCTGCTTATCTAGCAAAGTTTTTAAGCATAGGATCAGCACAGTGCTATCCTCGCCGAGCTAGATAGTGACAAAGTCTTTTGCCATTTGTACAGCAAAATCTTTAAGCATAGGATTGACACAGTGTCATCCTCGCCGAGCTGCAAAATGACAAAAGCCATTTACCACTCCAGGCACAGTATTACAGCTTTGGACTGGTCAAATACCGTCCAAGCCAACCTGGAATGAGTAAAGCAACCCCTGACACGTGTTTCGCTCTCATTAGAGCTCTTCAGAGGAGTATAGCTTTGTCCAGACACCTAAAATTGGGAACTTCCCAGAGTTCTCCTTTGTTTTTTGCATATACATATATATATATATATATATATATATATATATATATATATATATATATATATATATATGGGTTTGGGGGATTTACCACCCTCAAAAAAAAGAAATGATTTAAAATATGGAAAGGGGGTGGGAGCCCCCCACCCTGAAAAACAAATGGATGCAATTGTTAATTGAAAGGGTGGGTGGGGGATTTATCTCCCAAAACAATAGGAAAAAAAGAGGCGGTGTTGGGGTGAAAACAACAAACACACATAGGACTGGCCTATGTTTTTATGTGCGGAGAATTTTTTATGTGCAGAGACTCAAAAGATACTACTCATAAATCCGTTTGTGAATAGCAAACAATCGTAAACGCACACAAAAGTGTAACTTTATCTTTGTTAATCAGGCCCATAATGTTTAGCCTCCAATTTTTAATTCCTTCACATTTATCGCTCATTTTAAAATTTTCACTTTTATATTTTGCATTTTTTTGTGTGAACATACATTATGACGCTGCTAACATTATTTAATTTTCTAAACAGTCGGGTACCACTTGAGTATGTGTCATGGACCACCAGAGGACCGTGGACCATAGGCTAAGAACGGCTGATGTAGGAAAAGGCTCAGCCCTCAGATCTGGCTTTCCAAATTCGTGGGATGCGTGCAAGTAGGACTTCGGCTGAGCGAAGGGTTTGTTCGGTTTGTGAAAGCAGATGCAATAGTTGATGTATTTCTGGTCAGAGTTAAGTAGTGCTTTGAAAGTGTAGAAGAGGAGTATGAATTGTACTTGTTTGTGTATGGAGAGCCAGTGTAGCTCCTTCAGGTGAGGAGAGATGTGTGCAAAGTATAGGAAGTTGAGAGTGAATCTGGCGGCCAAGTTTTAAATGGCCTACAGCTTCCTGGTGAGTTGTTTGTTAATCCCGGCATAGAGAATGTTTCTATAATCAACTTTGAAAGTGACAAGAGAGTGGATAATGGTTTTCTGGGTGTTGGTTGGGAGCTATTTAAAAATCTTCTTTAGTATTTTTATGGTGTGGAGGCATGAGGCAGTGAAGGCGTTGACTTGGGCAGTCATGCCACATTTGCAGTCTAGGATGATTCTGAGGTTATTGGCGGTGTCGGTCCTAGCTCTGTTTTCCACCAGAAGGAGTCTGACAATGAGAATCATTTCCTGAAGATCACATCTTTAGTCTTGTCAGTGTTCAGTCTTAGACAGTTGGCCTTCATGCAGTCAGCTATTCTGACCCTGCATCGCGTGAACTTATTCAGGGTGCTGGGTTTCTTGTCTGTGAGGGAGAGGATAAGTTGTGTGTTATCAGTGCAGGGGAGGACGCTGAGGGAGTGTGAGCGGATGACACTGGTCAGCGGGATCATTTAAGCATTGAAGAGGGTCAGGTTCATGGAAGATCCTTGGTCACAGATGTTTAAATTGAAGGATGCCAGTCTGGCCAACTGAGTCCTACAGGTCATGGAGGAGCAGATCTAGCGGAGCGCTGGACCTTGTATTTTAATATTGTGAAGGCGTTGGCTGAAAACAGTGCGGAGGACTATCAAATGACATGAAAAGGTTCAGGAGAATGAGGGCATCTGTGTCTACTCTGTCCTTGATCATGCGGATGCCATCTGTGGTGGCTATGAGGATAGTTTTGATACAGTGGCAAGATCTAAATCGAGACTGGGTGGTGTAGAGAAGTTGGTGTTTGTTAAGGAATTTGGTGAGGCGTAATACCATGGCAGGATAAGGATGCAGGGAGATCGGTGTGTGGTTGGGTAATTTATAGGGGTCCTCCAAGGGTTTGTTCAGCCAAATGAGGACTGATACGTGTTTCCAGGTGTCTGGGAATGTCGCTGAAGAGATTAAGGTTTTCAGGATGGATGTGAGCATGGGGCTGACGAGTAGAAGTCCTCTGGAATAGGTGTGATGGGCGGTAAGGGTCCCACGGGGCCCGGAGTGAATGGATTTCATGGTAGTGGCAGTTTTGTCTTGGGTGATGTTGGCCCTGAGGTATGTGTTGGCTCTTTGGATGAGGTAGGGAGTTAATTGATGAGGTCTGTCTGATTCCGGCTCAAGTTGAAATTGCTGTATATTGTGCTGATTTTGTTGCTGAATAATAGGGAGAGGTTGTTGCAGAGAATCTGTTTGATGTCAACGTGGTCCGCCAAGATGGTGTTTGGTGTTATGGATCTGTTGGTGGTAGCTTCTCAGAGCAGACTTGAATGTGCTCCTATCGCTATTGTCTTTGCTCATTCTCCATCTTAGCTCTAGCTGTTTGCAGTGCCTAAGTTCCTCTGTGTCCCAGCTGGCTTGTGGTCTGGATAATGTTGTATTTTTGTGCTTGAGGGAGACCAAGGCATTGGTGAAGGAACTGATCCAGTTTTTGAATATTTTGCTGGCTTTGTGGAGGTTGTTGTAGTGTTCAGGTAGGTGGGTGTTGAGAGTGGTGGTGCAGTCCTTGTCCCAAAAGTTGTTCAAGTTGTGGAAAGCTGTTCTGGTGGCACTTTGTGTGTGTTGAAATGAGATGAGGGCATGGTTGGTCTTTGTGACCGGTGTGGTCTTTTCGACTTTGATACTTTTGCATGAGATGGAGTCCAGGAGGTGTTCAACAGCCTGGTAGGTCATTTAACTCACTGAGCCCAGGTTTTCAAGGTCATCAAAGAGAGTTTTCCAGTTGGGATCAACAAGGTCATCCAGGTGGAAATTTAGGACTCCGTGGGACTGCTATCTGCCCTGAAAGAATGTTGGCACCCCCATTCACAAAGGGAAAGGTGTCCCTTGGAGACCCCTTCTCGCTTGTGAATATGTTACTACTAATTTCAAATTGGTGGTAATTGTGATTGTTTTACTAACGCACTCCCGGTCGGAAAACAGTCATACATCCCCCTGAGAGTCGCTATTAGGAAGGGACGTCCTTGGCATGCCACCTTCCTAATAGTGAGTCACAAACCCATTTTGTGATTCGGTAATAGGTTACTACATCCAAATTGGAAAATGCTTTTTTTATTGGTCCACACAGCCTGATTCTGAGAATCGGGCTGTGTGCAACCAATGTACATGTGGCTCTATGTCTCTGCAAATGTAGTGACCATTTCAACGGAAAATGTTTTATCTGCAAATAACGTTGGGCTACCACACAATGCTTTATTACATTGAAACATCGCCCACCTCATGTCCATTTAAGCTAGGTGGTTCATGAAAGTTTGCAGTAGTAAAAAGTGGGTCACGGTTCTAAAACGTTTGGGAAGCAGTGCTGTGGACAAATCCAGCCATGCTTCTACACATCATTGTGCCTTCCAGTAAAGTTCAGTTCCCCACATAATATTTCTGTCCTCCAGTACACCAAGTCATGAGCCATCCAGTACCCATATTGTCACTCCATTTTACTCATCCAGGAACAGTGGTATAGTCAGACTAGCCCTTTGCAATTGTTTCCTGTCACCCTTATCCTGTGAAGAAGTTAGTAGCTTCTGGTTGGAAATTGTCAATTGCCATCAAATGGGCTGCCTGCTGCCACTTTATTCAAAGTTCAAATGCCCCAAGACTTAATGGACCAGTCTCAATATGCATGTCCTTTTATGCAACTTCCCCATCCAATTCTCTCAAGTTCTGCAACCTATCACCATTCAAACCTAATACCGTAACCAAGGAATCCAGCTTAGGCACATGGAAAGGCCAACCTTCGGTCATTTCGTGCACCAACTACAAGCCATAATCCAATGCCAAATTTTTATATACATATATACTTCTCTTCTTCTCCCATGCTGCTTCTATAAAAGAAGTGGTCTATGTGATGCAGCACCACTCAGACCTCTACTCCCGTCATATTGCCATTCCAGAAATGTGCTAAATGTCTCTGCAAGTGATGTAACAACCCAAAAGCATAGTTTTGACCAGGTAAATGTTGTCACCAAACTGTACACTAAGTGAAAAAAATCTGCATTAAGAGCTAGTTGCCGAATCGTGGATTTGCCATTGCCCCATTCCACACATCCTCACTAGTCCAAAAGCCACATCCAGGTATAATTATTAATGGATAAGTAGAAATTCCCCAGCTACTTTCTTAGAGCAATGCCTAGGGGAAAATAATAAGATCCTGCAACTGAATTATCCAAAATGGTCCTACCATTCTTCCCTACACTTACCTCCTTGTCCAATTTGGCCTGTGCCTCTTTCGTTTTTAACAGATTTTAAGTTCTCTGCTCATCTCCATGCCCTCAGCTCCTAGTGAGATAACCTTAATCATACACATATCCATTCTACAGGCTATCAGGATAATTCTGTAACCATCCCTCAATCGTTTTAGCCAACTGGGGCATTGGGGGGAGGTGCGAGGATGCTTAGGTGCATGATAGGCGTGCCAAGTAAAATGCAAGGTCAAATTACTACATGTTGAGGTGTACCAAAATACTGAGCAATATAGGCCAACCTGTGTACAGGAGAAATATCTCCAGATAGTGGGGTTAGGTGTCTCCCCTCGATCTTGAACGCTGGAAGGATTGGATTGATGCATGCAAGTGAGAAAACAAATTTATGAGGGCAAAGAATACATAAAAATATGGCAGCCATGGTCGAGCTGCCAGGTGCATCATAAAGTGTGAGGGAGAAGTGGATTTTTGTTGTACAGAGACACTCCTCTGGTGTGAGTGGGTTGACAGGAGTGCGAGTAAACCCAGCAGACACACGCAACCAGGTCAAGTTATGGTTGGCTGTTTATCACTGGTACTAATGAATACTCAATGCAATAGTGACTCAAATTGATTATAAAAAAAATACTAATAAAAAGATTAAAAATATATGTTGAATCTTTTTTATAAAGTTTAGCACTGACCTGGCATACTGAGCACAAATCAAGAAAAATATCAAATGACAGATTCTGAAAATCTCATTTAGATCTTTCTTTCTTATTTTTAAGATGACCTTTTCCTTATTAAGGAGGGCTGATCCTATCTTCAACTTGCCTTGTAAGACTATTGCTGGTCGGCGCCCATTTTCCACATTTTATGTGATAGGTCAACTAAAAGGTTTTTGCATAGAGAGTTTTCAATGAGTTTTTATACATTTGATTTGTGTTTAAGTCTGTTCTCAAGGGTTTTATGGCAGGATTTAGAGTTTAGCGGAGCACCCACTCCACCAAAAACCAAAGGTACTCTGGTCTCATTTAGGGCCTGATTATAATTTTGGCAGATGGGAAACTCTGTCACAAAGATGACGGATAACCCGTCTGCCGTATTACAAGTTCCATTATATCCAATGGAACTTGTTATATGGCGGAGGGATATCCGCCACGTTTGTGATGGAGTATCCCATTCACCAAGATCGTAATCAGGCCCTTTGAGTCAGGCAGACCTTTATGTTGATGGCAGAGAATACTCTGTCTCTGCTACCAACATAAACCTCTGACGGTACAACAGAGTAAGGGACAGCGGAGGTTTGGTAATGTGTCTGCTCACCCGATTTAGAGCGGGCAAGCACATAGCTAGTTTTCACTGTCACTGCCAGGTAAAACCTGATGTATGTGAATTCATGGAAAACGAAAACTGAGAAACCACACTGGAGGAAACCAAATCAAGGAAAACAATTTTAAGGGCATACAAAACAATCAAAAGTTAAAGAAAGATCATTTTAAGGAAAAATTCAAAATTACATTAAACTTGGGTGATGTTTAGGACTGCTGTGGGGTTTTTGTGTTTAGGGATGGGTAGTGTAAAGCGTGATGAGGGTTTTTTTTAGGGGTCAGGAGTAATTAGAGTTTGGGCACAGAAACTGTTTTTTAAGGTTAAGAGATGGGTGGAGTGTAGGAGTAGTGTGGGGTTTTCAGGGCTCACAGATGAGTGGTGTTTAGGTGTGTGAGATGTTTTTAGGTATTAGGGATGAGTGGAGTTTTAGGGTTCATGGATGGGCGAAGTTTAGGGCTGGTGAGGGTTTTAAGGTTCAATTATGGGTAGCAGCTGGGGTAGTGAAGAGTTTGTAGGGTTCAGGATGGGTGGCGTATTGGGTGGTGATTGGTTTTAAGGATTCAGGTATGGGTGGAGTTTAGATGTTATGAGGGGTTTTTAGTTTTCAGGGAGTAGTTTAGGGTGATGAGTTCTTATGGGTCATTGATGGCTGGTGTTTAAGTGTGAGTGAGGGTATTTTAAGGTTGAGGGAGGGGTAGAGTTTAGGTGTGCCGAGGTGTTTTAAGGGGCCTGGGATGGGTGGGGTTTAATCATAGAAAGTGTTTTTTTAGGGTTCAGGAATATGTGGCATTAGGGGTAGTGAGTGTTTTTGTTTTGGTTCCGGGATGATGGCTTTGTGGGGTAGAAAGAGCTTTTAGGATACAGGGATGAGTGGAGTTTAGGTCTGGAGGGTACTTTTAGGAGGCAGGGTTTGATGATGTTTAGTGCTTATAAATGTTAATGATGTGTGGTGTTTAGAGATCAGCTAATGAAAAGCATCCAAAGTAATTGTTTGACAGTGTAGGGATATAAATGTGAAATAATGTCCCCTGAATTAAAGTACTGAAATAAATATCTCCGACAAAACTTTCTGAAAGTAAGACCTGCAACCACTGCATGTACAATTAAAAAATAAAGATTAAAAAGCCAATTTCAACCAAAGAGACAGTCTATGAATTGGTTTCAATGAAAAAGGAAGATGTCATTAAAATTTTTATTAAGCAGTTTAGATCAAATGTTTATTTCAGTAATGGTATGCCATGAAATCGTTTTTCTATGAATTCACATACAACCGGTAGAACCTGCGGTAAGGGAGAGTGAAAACTGCAAGATACCCCCCATGGCAGAAAGCTCCCATGGTGACGGGGTCATTGTTTTTTTTATTTTCCAAAACAAAATCCTACTTTGTGTTTTTGTTTTAGGAAAAAACATTGTTTGCCATCCATCCATCAAACTTACAATGAATTAACAGGAACTCCTATGATGGCAGGTCCTGACAATCTGAAAATACTAGAGATGTCTGCTGGACTGATGGACATCTCACAATTTTCCAGGCAGGAACTCCGTCAGTGCAATAGTAAAGTAAAGTTCTTCTTTGCCCTGATGGAGTAAACACCCTATCCGCAAAAAACTAAGGGCCTGATTACGAGTTGGGCGGTTAAACCGCCACAACTCCAATACGGTGGTGTTGAGGAGGCCATCAAGGTGGCGGCCTCACCACTGTCGTATTACGATGTTTCCACCAGACTGACAGGTGGAAATGTTGTATTACGATGTTTCTGCTGGTCAGCCCGGTGGAGACAGTGTGGCGACATTGGCCTCGGCTCCCCCAGACATGGTTGTGGCCAGTGTAGGGGCCCACCTGTGGCCCCCAACTCTGCCTTTCCACCAGCCTTTTCATGGCAGGGACTCCACCATGGGAGGGCTGACGGAAAGGAAAGCTGTGAGGAACTCAGCACTACCATGGCTGGCCACGACTTTGACAGCCGCCAATCTGTTGGGATCCGTGATTCTAGCAGAGGCAGCGCTCTCCTGGCGGTCTGACCACCAGGATCATAATCTGGTGGTCGGACCTTCAGGATTGCAGCAGTCCGACTGCCATTGCGAGTTTGGCAGTTCGAGGACCACCAAACTCATAATGAGGCCCTAAATCTGCCCATTCATTGTATATATTTTTGTTTAGTTTGATGACAAACAGCTCACATAAAAAATGCCTAAGAAAATAACCGAATGAGAAGGACACCACTAGTAGGTGAAGTTTTATACCTCGCCCACGAGTCAGGATTCTTCACGAGGACTGGTGAGGTGAAGCTTAGCAGATCAGGTTGGCCACAGATCCATTTGGTGCACAGCACTAGTCACACATTGGAAGATTCACTACAGCTTGATACCCAAATCCTGGAAGGGTGGTGCTTGTAGCTGCTGGGAATAATTCAGTGCACAGCTATAGCTGTGCTGATGGAACATATCACAATGGCAATTGAGTAGGGGTGATTTACTCCCTACTTCCCAACTGCAGCTTCAACCCTCAACTAAACTCCATCACCCTAGAAACTTCCTATCTTATCCGATGAACTAAATCTGACTTTGCGGCCAGCCATCACCCCAAATGAGACCACCACCACCAGGATGTCTATCCACTTAGGGATCCCGTCAGACCCCTGCCCCCACCACACATTCACCAAAAGGACTCCTACCAGTCCGTGAAGCCCTAACACACATCCTCAACATCTCTATCACCTCACCCACCTTCCTAGAACATTGGAAACAAGCCTCTGTCACCCCCTTGCACAAGAAGCCCAGTGCAGACCTAGCCATGCTTGCAAACTACAGAAAGATCTCACGCCTACCATACACAGCCAAGGTCTTAAAGTAGCTCATCACAGAAGCCTCACTGACCAACTCAGAAACAACCAGCTCCTCAAACCCACAGAGCGTGGTTTCAGATCCAACAACAGTACAGGGAGCGCTCTCACCTCTGCCATAGACTGCATCCCCATGACCCTGACAGAAGTGATACTTCCTGGACCCCTCTACAGCATTCAATATGGGCTGCCACTCCATACTCATCAGACACCTACACAAGAATGGCATCTAATGGCCTGCACTCTGCTAGATTTGCTCCTACTTAGAACACAAGTTGTCAGCCTGACACTGTACTCCTCAAAAGCCCAGCAACTCATCTGTGGAGTGCCTCAAGGTTCGTCCCTCAGGCAGGCCATCTTCAACACGCACATGACTCCTCTGACCAATGTCCTACACACTCACACCAGCAACATCCTCTCCTATGCTAATGACAATCAACTCATACTCTCCCTGAAGGACAAGACACAAGACACAGGATCACGCCCTGCATGACCGAAGTTGCCTACTGGATGAAGTCCAACTGTCTCAAACTCAACACTGACAAGACAGACGTAGTGACATTTGGCAAGAACACCTCGCCATGGAACTCCACCAGTTGGCCGCCCGACTTTGTTTTATGTATTTGTACAGCACACTATCCTTTGACCCACACCCACTCACACCAAATACCTCAGGATCACTGACAGCAAATTGGACATGTCCGCACAAATCAACGCCATCCCAGCAACCTACTTCCATACCCTGAAAATGCTGAGGAGTACAATCTTCAAAAGACTCCCAAACAAAACCAGCAAAGCTGTCACTCATGCCCTAGACCCCAGCAACCTGAACTATGGAAACATCCTCTGACCCATGATCACCAAGCAAGTCACCATAAGGATGCAAACCATGCAGAACTACGCAGCCAGATTCATTCTTAACCTCCAGAGTAGAACGCCTATCACACCTCAAGAAACTACATCACACACTCCCTGCCTACCTGAACAATCACATCACCTTCCACTAAACCATAGACACCTCTGCTCTGCCAGTTATCTACTTGCATATATCCCACAAATACAAAAAAAATAGATCCATAGGCTGAGTCTACCCATACATCGGTCCTGATGCGTGGAACAGTCTCCAATTAAACATCAGAGCCTCTTCCTTTCTTCTTGAGTTACAAAAGAAGGCGAGGGCCAGCCTTTTCAAATTACCCTCCCATACCATACTATGCTGGGCACATACAACTGCTCAGCGCTGGAATACCCCCATTGGTGATAGTGCGCTTTTAAACATACATAACAAAACATATTACTGAAGGGTGCCCTTTGACCTCAGTGACTTGCTGCTCTGCAATTGTGCATTGGAGATTTCTAACTGCTGGTAGTCTCAGCCATTAAAGGATGGACTTCTGGTGGAAGGAAATTGCAGGATGGGGTTGCTGAGCAGCAGAGATTCAATGTTGGACTGGCCGTCTCGGACGTCTGGTAGACTGACACCACCAGATGTGCCAGCAGACGAGACATAAAGAAAATAGCCCACATACTGGCCCTTTCAAGGTGGCCCTTATTGCAGTTCCAGACTCAGAGACTTACCACAAGTCCAGTCGAACACAACATATGTTTACTAATTGCTGTTTGTGGCCGTAAGCAGTACTGGGAAAGAATGATCCTATACTAGATGGCCCCTTTTGTCTCCTTTTTAGGTTGAGCATAGCAGCGCGCAAGCTCTGCTTTTCCACCGTGTTGGTATTCCATGTGGGCTTTTAACCACTACACGCCCATCACTATCACTCGTTCATGGGCTTTCCTTTCAAAATGTCTTTATCATCATTGGTAAACGCTTTACGTTTATCCCTCCTTGGGGCAGTTTTGTTACTGCCTTGGACATCGACCTTGTTACATGAATAATAGCACGTTTGCCGATACGTTTGACTGCGAGCAAACTTCTTTTTCCTTTTGTGTTTCTCCTTCGCACTCTGGAAAAGCGCCCCCCCAACATGGGGGGGCGCGACCCTTTAGGGGTCGGGGACGCCGGGTCCGTACCCTCGCATTAGTGGTGCGCAGGCTGGCCAAGGCTTCCGCTCTCACGCCTCGCGAGGCGTGGGAGCGGAAGTGCCTCTTAGGAGAAACGTCGGGCCGACGTGCGGGCCGAACCGTCTGGGCCGCCGCAAGCCAGTGGGGGGCTTAAAAGCACCCCCACTGAAGGCTCGGCCTTCTTCTTGTTGGTGCGGCGGCCCGGACGTTCGGGCTTCATCTTGTCTATTTTTATGACAAGTGTATGCCCATGGGGTGTAGTGTCCTGCAGTTATTTTGAGCAGTTCAGCTCAGCCTTACAGTGGATATTCACCAGGCGTACCAATCATGAAAACGTGATCCATTACCTGGATGATTTTCTAGTCCTGGGCCCCCCTAGGTCTAAAAAATGCCTATGGGCCTTTCAGTCACTAACTACCATGTTCAAGGAATTTGGGGTCCCAACTGCGCAGGACAAAACAGAGGGCCCCTCCACTTGCATCACTTTTCTGGGCATCGAAATTTTGAGGCGGGTGAGTGCCGCCTTCCTTTAGATAAGCTTCAGGCTTTTAAGGGGTCCATCCGTACCGTCCTGTCCCATACTAAAGTCACACTTCACCAACTGCAGGTCCTGGTCGGACAATTGAATTTCGCCCTGAGAATCATCCCCATGGCCCGCCCTTTTTCCAGATCCATAGCTAGGTCCATGGCGGGATTGACGGAGAAGCACCACCACACCAGACTGTCTGCTGAAGTGAAAGAAGATTTGAGAGTCTGGGATGCTTTCCTGCATGACTTCAAAGGGGTGGTAATTTGGCCTCATCAGGCAGTAGATAGCCCCTCCTTCGGTCTATTCACAGACGCTGCAGGCAGCGTGGGGTTCGGGGCTATCCTGGGATCCGCCTGGTGCAGGGCGGATTGGCCAAGTGAATGGGCTAGCCTAGGTCTCACCAAAAATATTGCATTCTTGGAATTATTTCCCATCATCGTCGCGGTATCAGTCTGGGGTGACATATTAAGAGACAAATCTGAAGTATTTTGGTCAGACAACATGGCTGTCGTGGAGAGTATTAATAGACAGAAAGCTAGTTGCAGATGGGTACTTAGATTACTGAAACATTTGGTGCTGCAGTGTTTGAAGCACAACGTCACATTCCGGGCAAAGCATGTTCCAGGGGTAAATAACAATGCAGCTGATGCCTTGTCTCGATCATTGATGCAGGATTTTCAGAGGTTCCACCCACAGGCGGCGGAGAAGATCACTGTGGAAGATTGGTGTCCCGCATTAACTGCCTTAGTAGTGTCATCATTGGCAAAACGCACTAGGGGGGCATATGAAAGGGCTTTCTTGCATTATAGACGGTTCTTGACATCTGTGAACATTCCAGATTGGTTTTCATCAGAAGCAATCTGTGCCTTTTTGCGGCAGTTAAAGACCCAGGGTAAACCAGTGTCTTGCGCGAAAGCCAACTTGTCAGCCATCCGCTTTTTTGCCAAACTAAGAGGGCAAGACTCTAGGCTCTATGTCTTTGTTATTAAGCAGGCACTAGTGGGGTGGTCTAGAGCAGACGGTCCCAGAACAGACGCCAGGCGGCCCATAACCCCGCAATTATTGGAAAAATTGGTGAGCTCAGTCACCCTAGTTACATTCTCACAGTTTGAGGCTAACTTATTCACAGCGGCCTTCACTGTGGCTTTTTACGGGGCCTTTCGCATAGGGGAATTGATAGGTGCCTCCACGAATGACCACGCGGGGGGTCTTCAGTGGCACGATGTAATAGTCGTTAGTAACTCTACCACTATACATCTGCGTAAATCGAAAACTGATCAGTTAGGCAAGGGTGCGAGGATTATACTACGAGCAGCGCATGGGTCAACAATCTGCCCTGTAGCCAATCTAGCTGCTTACTTGAAGGTACGCCCCCTTGAGAACTCCACTGCCCTATTCATACATGCTAATGGGGCTTGCTTGTCACGTTACCAATTTGCAGAGGTGTTAAAGATTACGCTACTGGCAGCAGGCGTCGACCCTGGAGGGTACTCCCCCCATTCATTCAGGATTGGCGCGGCCACCTTGGCAGCGGGGGCTGGCATGGCCATCTCAGAGGTGAAAGCCATTGGTAGATGGTCATCCAGTTGCTATAAACGTTACGTTAGGCCTGAATTGGTATAAGAAGTGGTTATTTGTCATGTCTTTGCAGTTATTCCTTTGTCTCACGCAATTTTCTTTTATTTCAGTAGATGGCTCCTCGTGTGGTTTGGGTTTTGGGGCATTCATTTGTTCGTCGGGCGGCATACCGGTTGCAGCAGCTCCGTAAACCGAATCCGGCGGCAAGCTTAGACGTGGCCTTCAGGTGGTGCAGGGTTGGCGGCTCAGGAATTAAACAGCTGCAACAGTTGGTAGACCTGGCTCGTGGATGTGCAGGGCTCCAGTAACCGGACCTCATCATCATTCACCTCGGGGGCAACGATCTCGTACGCTTAGGTCGAAAGGCACTCAGGGAGGCCATATTTCTGGAAATTACGCAGCTAGCTAAGCAATTCCCACACGCATCCATTGCTTGGTCCCACATGGTGCCACGGAAGAAATGGGGACCAGGAATTAAGCCAAGGACAATCAATGTGTCTGTTAGGAGACTCAATGCAGAGATGTCAAAACTTTGCCCTGGTCCAGGCCGTTTGTGGAACATTCCTCATAGACAATTAAAAGGACCGGAAATGTTTCACAGGGACCTGGTTCATTTGTCTGATGCTGGTACTGACCAATTAATAGCCGATATGTGGTTCTTTGCTAGGTGTCTCTTCTCTGGTGGGGAGGGCGAAGGACCTTTGGGGCCCTGGTCGCCCTCGTGGCGGAAGAAGAGAGACTAAAGTAACCTGAAGCAACAGAGGGGACCCAGTATAACAACAGAGATAGGATCCTGAAGTCCTGGACTCAACCTGCGGATGGACACACTAGATTGGGGGTAGGGAGCCCAGATTACTGGGGTGGTCACGGGGCTCATGCCCTGGGCCGCCCCGGTACACCCCTTGGCTGATTGGTGTTTGGAGAGGGGGCGGAACCCTGAGCATGGGTGCAAGGAACAGAGGAAGCAGGGGTACCGCCCCCCTAGGGATACAAGTGACGACCAGTCCCTGTGTGGTCCAAAGGAGGTTCAGGACAGGAAGGGATCCTGTCAAAAATGTATGGTTACAAAAATGTAAAATGTATATATATCCGATGTGCAGTGAAAAGGATTAATAGAGTAATTTGCATAAGATGTTTTGCATGATTTTAATGTTGATTAATGATATTTTGATCTTAAACAAACACTCATGGCAGCCATAGCGCTTTGATACGGCTCGCTCGTGTCAACTGTTTTACTTTTCATTTTCAATTTATGTGGCAAGAAAAGTCCAGTTAGGAATTTACAACGCTAATAGCTCTAATTCGAGCAAACGAAAGACCCATTGCATTGCAAATGCTTGCTCTGTTTTTTTTTTTTTTTAATAATGTTTGCCAGTTTCGCAGATAGCAAAGCTGGTGAAATGTTTTTTTTTTTTTTAAGTGCAGTTACAAAACGCAAGTCATCACGACATTGCACATTTACAAATAGCGCAGTATCTGCTTCCACTAGGCACATTTTGCAAATTGCAGAAGGTTTGCAGCATGCATGTTTGTCAAACTATGCTAACCAAATTACAGAAATCTGCCAGACCGACTGGCTTTGACAATACTTGCTAATTCTGTGCACTCCAAACTCTATTCCTAAGTGTGTCTCTCAAAGTCCAAGTTGTACTAGGAAGACTGTTCTCAAATGGAGGGGAGTGGAGGGAGATTCATGGTGCTCAACACTACTGACTATTCCCTGTGGTTCGGTGAATGTATTATTATGGTTTAGGTTCCACACTAAAGTAGCATTGGTAAAGCCAATAGGTAAGGCTGGAATTTTGTGTTCTCACTAAAATATTTAGAAAAAAGAGTGAAAAAACAAAACAAGACTGCTGTCTGTATACAGTGCATTCACGAGATAAATAATTTAACACCTGACCATTCAGTGTTTTTTTGACAAGCAAAATAGTCTCTCATGCATCACAATGCAATCACTCTATAGGAGGTGGAATGATACACCAAACAGCCATTAGCATGAGGTGAGAGGGTAATGCTGCTGGGAGTGGGGGTTGTGGGGGAGGTGAGGAGAAGCTAAAACCGATTTCATAAATACACACAGGCACATACACACACATTAAAAGCCCATTCTAAATACACACACAAGCACATATATAATTGATAACAAAAATAGCGCTGCCAAATCAGGCTTGAAAAGCATCAGCTTGTTTGAACTGAGATGTACAGACAGAGGATCAATGAAGTGTTCCACAAGGGCTGTTTTTTGTGGATGTCGTGCAGTTTAATAGGACTGCCGCTGCTGTAAAAGAAGCAAATTCGACTACCTGACCCTATTTGTACATTTTTTAATAAATGATGACTCTGCACCACGTTCTGTTAAGCGCACCTGGTCTATTTTTATTTTCTGATTTTTAAACTGAATAGGTCCATTAGGTGGCTGGCATGAATCAATAAAACATGTCTTTCACCTGGAACATTAGCTTTCATTCGGCAAATCTAATTTCGCTTCCTACTGCAACTTTTTCCATTACAGTAAAATGGCATGGGATAGGGTTTTAGAGACAGCGAAATGTCCCGATTATGTCTAGAGAACAAACACTTTATTTCCACTTCTTTGCATTTTTACAGCACGCATACGCTCCCGGCTCAGTGACCTCACCGCACAAGAGTGTCATTCCAAGATAGGTCTTTTAGGGACACGGATATAAATGTGTTATGTGTGTGTGTGACTTTGGGTGTTTATACATTTCTTACATCTATATTGAAAAAACACACAGGTATAGGACAATGCATGCATGATTATGCATTACATGAACCCATTTGGAAAGCTTTGAAAAAATAAAGTGAATAAAGGAAGCTGGCTTCCATGACGTATCCTATACATTGCACCCTTTGAACTCCATAAGTACTGCAGCTGTCCTCTACAAAGTTGGGAATCCAAAAGAGATTGCAGCTTTTACTTGGGGCTTATCCCCCATAATAGACGGTGGAGGAACAGACCTTAGGGTCCGAGCAGGTTTGATCCCAAAAATGTGGATTGGTGGATGATCGTTCAAGTTCTAGCGAGTTCCGTACACACTGTCTCAGACCCCCTAAAATGTATATCATAAAGGGCCCAACAACACAGGCAGCAGCCATGTTGTGTGAGTCAGGCCTAGGCATATATTTAGTACACGACTAAACCTGGTCACCTGCATGCTCCTGAACGAATGAATGAATAAAGGGTACTGTTGCTCAAAACATAACATCCCGGCACTAGTTTTAACACAAAATCACTCACCATAAACAACCAATAGGAAAAAAAAGAACTCAATAAGAAGCATAAATCTAATACGAAAAGGATTAAATCAGACGATTTCACAATTCGCGTGAGGCCGAAAAAAGCCAGGTTTTCAGTTGTTTCTTGGAGACTGCTTCATTGTCCGAGAACCTAAGAGCACAGTTGATTCCAGTCCTGATGTCCTAATGAGTGACTAGTTTTACCACCTCTGGTTTTATTTCTGCGGAGTCTCCGCTTTCCTTGCACTTAATGTCTGACTGTGGCTTTATGCTTGTATCCAACTGACTGTTGAGATGACTAACAGACGACATGGCAGTGATCTGAAATAAAGGCATCTCGGCCCTAGGATAGCAACAAGTATTGTGCAATGGCTTTGTTTATTCTTTCTGCCTAGGCATCAGTTTCCAGGTGATGACTTATGGTTTATAGTTCACTGTTTCTCTCTGCATAAGCAAATTGTTCCAAAATGCTGACATAAATTGAGCACGTCAAGATTTTACCACTTCAAGTAGTTCATGCTCTTCACAAAGCCCTTGAGAAACATCTGGGTCAACGGGGGCCACTGGTAAGTTAAACACACAAAATTGGCCAGCTTGGTAAATTATTCAACCACAATAAATGCAGTGATTGTCCTTTTGATTCAGCTAAATCAACTATAAAAATAGATGGATGCATGAGACCTGGGCTGTGAGATAACAGGCAGTTTTAAAAGTATAGCAATAATAAAGATGCCAAGGCACATGTATTAAATTAATGGACCACCCCCTTCCATATCATGTTAGTGGTTATTACTACCATTGTCCTTTTATCACACCACAGACCAAATGGGACCAGAAGCTGCATCCTGAACATTCCAGGTGTAGTGCTTTCCTTTCCTCTCTCCTTTTTCGATAACCAGATCATCTGTAATATTTACAAGAGCAGCAGCTAGAACAGAAGAATTCCCATTGCTCTCCACTCCAACACCTCATGAGGAGATAGTTCTGTTCGCTTGCATGGTGTTCTTCGAATCTCATCAGTACCAGGGGACGTGCATCAGGTCATTTGAGAGATGCTGACACACAAGTTTTGGCCAATTTTGCTTTACTCATCCCATTTAGCCTTTTGGCTATGCCTGAAGCTTTGGATCTGTAGCTACAATGGAATCTTTGGTCATAGCAACTACATCACTTAGTTCTTGAAGTGACTATCTTGATCTGATTCAAAGATGAACTGGCATTCTAAAACTCAGAGTAAATTTTTGCAGTAATAGTTTGGCAGCTGTCAGACTGTCACATCTCCTGGCGTGAGATGCCTCCACCCAACAAGAGAATAGGTATACAATAACCCAGATATATCTTAACTGATTATGTTGGGACATCTCCATGAAGTCAATCTGGAGATGGTTGAAGGGACCATCAGACTTCCCTATGAGACTCATGGTCACCACAACCTTCTTGACACATTTTGAGTTATCACACAACGCTAGCACAGATTTTCTGCCATCACACAAAAGTGTGGATTATGTCAGCACTGCTTAAACATCACCAATCTCCTGTCCCACATGTACTGGTCCACACATATGTCTCACCATAGCCGGCAATATTGAATCATGAAGTACAGTTTCCCTCAACAAGTATCCAGATGACACTAGCATCCTTCAAACAGCCCATTCCTTTCCGTTTGCGCGTTTTGATTTCTGGAGCTGTGTTCTGTAATTCCCTCAGCTCACTGAATGTCTGTACAGTGTTTAATAGCATGTATAAAACTGGTTCTCCCTCAGCACTGCATTGCTCATCCATGTGAAAGTTGCTGGACTCCAGAGCAGAATACTGAGCAAATTTATCCGCATAGCTGTTGTCTCTTGTGACAAAGTCATCACCGCTCTTGTGTGCAGTACACTTAACCACATCAATTTCTTTTGGCAATTTGAGGGCTTCCGCTAAATTGGATACATACAAACCATTTTTAACGGTGGACCCAGCAGAGGTCATAAGTCCTCTCTGTGACTGCAATTGACCAAAAGCATGCCCAACACTGAATCTGGACTGGCTATCAGTGTAAATGGCAAATCATGAGCGTTCTGAAGTGCAGCAGGCCTTGGTAACTGCAATCAATCCTGCTCCTTATGCAAAGGTTACATGGCACAAGTAGAATGCTTCCACTAACCCACTTAGGGTACATACAGCATATACTGCTCTCAAAATGCTGCATCTGTCTCTCAAGCAAGAGCCATCAAAGTACATGGTATGGTCAGATTCAAGAAGGGAAACATATAGCATATCTGGTCTTTGCTTTGTGCACGGATTGTTAACATTTATACAGTTGTTGTAAAGACTCTCGTTAGAGTAACAAGACTGCTAGATTTGGGCGGCACCACCACTGGGCATGAGGGATTAAGTCTGATCCTGCGCCATGTGACAACTGTCGGCCTAACCCTTCTGGCCAGCTATCAACACCTCACCAATACCCAAGAGTAAAAGGTGATTTGTGGCAGTCCTTACATGTCATCTGGATTTTTCAGGGGAATCGTGATGGAACAGATCTTACCCCTTTCTCTCAGTCACATATGTCTCACACATACAAAGGCAAAACAGAAGCAGAGTGAGGTTCAATAGGGTTTATTGAATCAACTGCATTCTACCTAAAAAGGATTGTATTGTGATTATGAGGATGATAAAACATAATAAAAGCAAGGCAGTTACAAGGAAAGTGAAACATAGGAAAAATACCACCATACTGTCACAACAATGGTTCTAAAAATCCCTACCTTCACTACTAAGATTCCCTACAAAAGCATGGCAGTGTAAGTCCTGATCTGCCCATTAGCCCCCCGCCAGGAGAGCCCAATCCTCCATACCTGTGATTGTAGGTAAAGAAGGGGTCTGTTGGTCTACTGCCAATTCTCCTACATGAAGGGGGAGACGGCATCAGTTCTCAGCAGAAACTTGCAAAGGCTGCATCCCGTGCAGTGCCAGGTGTTGTAGCACCAAGGTTGGTCCTCAAATGGAGACCCATAGGAAGCCTTCCGCAGCAAACGCAATCTCAATTTGCATTTCTGGTAATGAGCCCTCAGCGAGAACATCAACAGATCAGCAGGTATGCGCTGTGCAGCAAGACACACTTCGGGTACGTGTTTAAAAGGGCCCCACTAGCAGCGAAAGACAGGCTGCACACAAGTCAAAACTAGTCTGAATGACAGAGATCAGTTGCACTCCAGCTCTTCCAGGAGTTGAGCTCCAAAGTTCACAACACAGTTGCACTGGCGGTAGCGCTATCAGTCCTCCTTGTTGAGACGGTCCAGTCATTGCGAAGAAAGAATAGCAACAGCAACATTTTGCCAATTAATGCCAAAGTAATAGGTAATTCCCTGAAAACACTTGAAAAAATAGAGTGGATGGCTGAAGGTATGATACCAAATATAGAGGAAAATGTGCTGACAAAACCGGAACCAACAGCCTTAAAGAAATGTACAATCCCAGGCTGTGTCAGAGGCATTAATTGTTTGCCCAATTAATTCACCAGAATGTTTAGGAAAGTTAGTATTTAAAGTGGACTGTATCTCTGCATATGATCTCACCATTTGAAGGGCACAGGTCTCGCGAACAAATGTAAGAACCACGTGTTTTTGAAATAAAAGAGTTTTCAGTCTGCTTAGCTTGTCAAAATTTACATTTGAAATAGCAATATGAGGCCATATCTCTGCTACTTTTGTCCGTTGCGTTGGAGATAAAAGCACATTACTGCAGCAGGTGACAATTTGGGAGACCGAAACAACGTAGACAATTCCGGCTTGCAATCCATAATAGTTCTCTTTGTTCAGATTCACATAGCTCCCATTCACGAGCACTTGGAACGCTTGTCAAATCAAAGGTACAGGAACTTCTTTCATATAACAGGCTAAATTTACTACTGAACCATTACATACTAGGTGCAAGGACAACTGTTTGCAAATCACGAATAGCTTACAAAAGTCTCACACTTGGTCCGTTAAGAATGACCTCTTTCATGCCATTGAAACATTTGTTCAAGAAGGGCAGCTCCCACACCTAATGAATTCAACTATCTCCCAGTCTTTCATATCTGCCTACAGGAACATGCTTCAGGCACAAAGTGTATTGAAGTGTGGTAATAGGCAGATTAATAATCCCTAGCCAGATTAAAAAACCCATGAGTTAACCAGACAGCAAATAGTATTTCTGCCAGAGTAAATGGCAACTTTTCTAACTTTTCAATGTTAAGCATGACATAAATCGCTTCTTTCTTAGTCATTATTTGTTGCTATCGCGTTAAACTAATTTCGGCAAACAGGTTTTTGGAGCTAACATATTGCCATGGTACGCAACCACTTTTTAATACTTGTAACGTCCAACCTAACTGCATAATGGACATTAGTTGACTTTGTCCATGTTGTAAAAATGGCATGCCATTTTGTATAATGTCTATTTCAGAAGGAATTATGTTGTTGAGGGTGTATATGCAGTTGGACAAGGTGTTTATTCCATTATCTACAATGGCTAATGCTTTCCGTAAGTTGTCCTGATCTATTTGCCTTAACCGGGCTGTGTCTTCTATTTGGGAACGTTTCCAAATTTCCAATCTCCAATCAGAGGCCGAATATAGTTCAATAAGGTTTTATTGAAGTAACTGCATCTTACATAATAAAGCATGGATTGCAATAACTAGGACGATGAAGCATTAACAGGATTAAAATTGTGACAAGGTGAGTGAAACATAAAAATAACACTATCATATTGTCACTAAGATCATTAACAATAGCTCCTACGTAGGCTATGTTAGAGCACAGCATGTTAAGCTCTAATTCTGCCCTTCAGGTTTCCCTGGGAAGACATCGTCCCTCATACCTGAGCAAGAGGCCTGTAGCCTACATAAGCAGCTGCAGCGAAGCACTCAGCAGTCAGCATACAGTCGTGGTCATCTGGCTGGAATCTCCCTCTAACGTACATGGGTCAAAGTAGTATTTTTATAATAAAACAGCTGATGTTCCAAGAAAGGATCCCTATGTAAGAGTGTGTATGTTTCTGTGAACATTAGAGACAAAGCGTACCACGTTTGCAGGCAACCTATCTTACTGCAGCCTTGAGAAAAGCACAGAGTGAAAGAAATGTCTTGTTTGAGAACGCAGTGCTGGCCTAGGCAAAGAACAGCTAGAGAGAGAAAAAAAACCAAGACCGCAAATGTGGCTATTGTTAAAATAATAAAACAAAGCTGAATAAAATATGACTAAGTTAAAGTGCACAGGGGCAGGCCTAGTTTGCTAAAATAACGTGTACGAAGCTATAACTAAAATGGCTACACAACACCCTCCCTTTGCCGGTTCAAAGGTGGTACAAAGCCTAATTATGTATAAAAGCTACTAAAATCCAATCTAGGGCGTATATATAAGAATGTCAATAATGACAAGTTAAAAGACACTTGAGCATGTGTAAAAAAGGACAATTTAAAATGTTAATTGTGGCAATAAAAAGGCCGAATTTCAAAAGGCAGAGTCATTTTGGGAGTTGCCACTTGAATCCAGAACAATTTAAGACCCAAATCTTCCACTTCAGCAGGTGGTAATTGTAAGGAAATGCCTTTTTGGCATGGTTTTTCACTGACTTTTTGCCTTTTGTTGATGCCAGTTATGATTGAAAGTGTGCTGGGACCCTGCTAACCAGCCTCCAGCACCAGTGCTCTTTCCTAAACTGTACCTTTATTCCCACAATTGGCACAGTCCTGACACCCATATAAGTCCCTTGAAAATGGTACCCCTGGTACCAAGGGCCCTGATGCCAGAGAAGGTCTCTAAGGGCTGCAGCATGTCTTATGCCACCCTGGGGACCCCTCACTCAGCACATGCACACTGCCTCACAGCTTGTGTGTGCTGGTGGGGAGAAAATGACAGTCGACATGGCACTCCCCTCAGAGTGCCATGTCCACCTCACACTGCCTGTGGCATAGGTAAGTCACCCCTCCAGCAGGCCTTACAGCCCTAAGGCAGGGTGCCCTATGCCACAGGTGAGGGCATATGTGCATGAGCACAATGCCCCTACAGTGTCTAAGCAGAACCTTAGACATTGTAAGTGCAGGGTAACCATAAGGAGTATATGCTCTGGGAGTTTGTCAAACACAAACTCCATAGTTCCATAATGGCTACACTGAAATCTGGGAAGTTTACCATCAAACTTCTCAGCACAATAAATGCACATGGATGCCAGTGTGGAATTTATTGTAAAATGCACCCAGAGGGCTTCTTAGAGATGCCCCCTGAATACCAGTCCGACTCCTAGTGAGAGGCTGACCAGTTTCTGCCAGCCTGCCACAACCAGACGAGTCTCTGGCCACATGGGGAGAGTGCCTTTGTCACTCTGTGGCCAGGAACAAAGCCTGTACTCGGTGGAGGTGCTTCTCACCTCCCCCTGCAGGAACTGTAACACCTGGTGGTGAGCCTCAAAGGCTCATGCCTTTTGTTACAGCACCCCAGGGCATCCCAGATAGTGGAGATGGCCACCCCTCCGGCCACTGCCCCACTTTTGGCGGCAAGGCTGGAGGAGATAATGAGAAAAACAAGGAGGAGTCACCAACCAGTCAGGACAGCCCCTGAGGTGTCCTGAACTGAGGTGACCCCTGCCTTTAGAAATCCTCCATCTTGAGATTGGAGGATTCCCCAAATAGGTTTAGGGATGTGCCCCCCTCCCCTCAGGGAGGAGGCACAAAGAGGGTGTAGCCACCCTCCAGGACAGTAGCCATTGGTTACTGCCCTCCTGACCTAAACACACCCCTAAAGTTAGTATTTTGGGGAGACCCTGAACCCAGGAAATCAGATTCCTGGAACCTACACAAAGAAGAAGGACTGCTGACCTCAAAGCCCTGCAGAGACGACAGAGACGACAACTGACTTGGCCCCAGCCCTACCGGACTGTCTCTAGACCCAAAGAACCTGCACAGTGACGTATTCGACAGGGACCAGCCACCTCTGAAGCCTCAGAGAACTGCCCTGAACCGAAGGACAAAGAAACTCCAGAGAACAGCGGCACTGTTCAAAAACAGCAACAACTTTGCAACTTTTTAGCAACTTCTAAAGAACTCACTCTTCCCGCCGGAAGCATGAGACTTCACACTCTGCACCTGACGCCCCTGGCTCCAGCTCCAGAGAATCAACACTGCAGAGAGGACTACGAGGCGACTGCGACCTCGTGAGTAACCTGAGACAACCCCCGGCACCCCTACAGCGACGCATGCAGAGAGGATCCAAAGGCTCCCCTGACCGCGACTGCCTAGAACAAAGAACCCGACGCCTGGACCAATCACTGCACCCACAGCCCCCAGGATCAAAAGGAACCGAACTCCAGTGCAGGAGTGACCATCAGGCGACCCTCTGCCTAGCCCAGTCGGTGGCTGGCCCAAGAAGCCCCCCCTGTGCCCCGTCTGCACCGCTAGAGTGACCCCCGGGTCCCTCCACTGATTTCTATTGAAAAGCCGACACCTGCTAAGCACAATGCACCCGGCCATCCCTGTGCCGCTGAGGGTATGTTTTGTGTGCCTATTTGTGTCCCCCCTAGTGCTCTTCAAACCCCCCCCCCGGTCTGCCCTCCAAAGACGCAGGTACTTACCTGTTGGCAGACTAGAACCGGAGCACCCCTTTTCTCCATAGGCACCTGTGTGTTTTGGGCCCTCCTTTGACCTCTGCACCTGACCGGCCCTGTGTTGCTGGTGCGGTGACTTTGGGGTTGCCTTGAACCCCCAAATGTGGGCTGCCTATGCCCAGGAAACTGAACTTGCAAGTGCTTTACTTACCTCAGAAACTTAACCTTACTTACCTCCCCAAGGAGCTGTTGATTTTTGCACTGTGTCCACTTTTAAAATAGCTTATTGCCATTTTAACCAAAACTGTGTATGTTACTGCTCTAATTCAAAGTTCCTTACCTACCTATGTGGAGTACCTTGCATTTTGTGTATTTACTTCAAATCTTGAATCTTGTGGTTCTAAAATAAATTAAGTTATTTTTCTATATAAAAACTATTGGCCTGGAGTTAAGTCTTTGAGTGTGTGTTCCTCATTTATTGCATGTGTGTGTACAACAAATGCTTAACACTACCCTCTGATAAGCCCACTGCTTGACCACACTACCACAAAATAGAGCATTAGTATTATCTAATTTTGCCACTATCAACCTCTAAGGGGAACTCTTGAACTCTGTGCACACTATTTCTCACTTTGAGTTAGTATACAGTATACAGAGCCAAATTCCTACAGTAATGTAGGAAGTTCATCGCTAAGAAAAACCAAAGACAGCAGCATTCCGTGGTGTGCCCAACAATGAAGTTAGAGCTGCATAATCCACAAAGGGCAACTCATAAGCAGCTTCCCGTAGCAAACGCACCCTCAACGCACGTCAGTCAATAAGCCCTCAGCGAGAACATCAACATATCAGCATCCAATGAAAGCGAGTGCTGCGTAGAAAGACAAATTTTCAGTGCATTTTTGAACGAGCACCAGAGGCACCGAAACACGAGCTGCACACAATGCAAAACCGGTCTGAATGACATAGACCAGTCACACTCCAGTTGCTCCAGGAGTGATGCTTTAAAGTACTGCATCATGCGTTCACGACACAGCTGCACTGGTGGAAGCACTTTCAGTCCTTCTTGTTGCGGCGGGACAGCCACTGCACAGAAAAAGTAGCAATAGCAAAGTGCCACCTATTAGAGCCAAAGTTATCAGAAATCCCCTGAAAATACTGGAGAATGTTGAGTGGATGGCTGAAGGTATTAAGCCGAATATAGAGGAGAAGGTGTGAACGAATACAGAACCAACATCCTTAAAGAAATGTGCGATTCCAGTAGTACTGGACGGATTAAATATTCGTCCCACGAGCTCACCAAAGTGTCTCGGAAAGTTAGTACTTAAAAGGGAAAAGGGACTATGGCCCTCATTCTGACCTTGGCGGTCTTTTCGCAAGACCGCCGAGTTACCGCCGCGGTGAAGACCGCCGACCGCGGCGGTATGCCGCTGTGCGCATTCTGACCGCTGGGAGCGTTCCGCCGGAAAACCGCCAGCAGCCACACTGGCGGTCGGCGGGAAAGTGGAGACTGGTCAACCTCCACCGCCACGCCAGCAAAACACCGCCCACAGAATTACGACCCACATTTCTGTGTGGCGGTCTTCTGTTGGCGGTCTTCTGTTGGCGGTCACCTCCCCATGGCTCCTGTCACCTCCCGGAGGACCAACGCACAAGGTAAGTTGATCGTCCGTGAGGGGAGGGGGTGGGGGGGTGTTGTGTGATGTGTGCGTGCATGGGGGTGTGCGTGTGAGTGTGTAGAGGGGGTGTGTGAGTGCGTGCATGCGGGCGGGGAGTGCTGCTGTGCCTATGGGCAATGTGTTTAGTTCGGCGGGTGCGCATGTCGGCATGTATGTGTGCGGGTATGTGTCCCCGTTGTGTATGTGTGTGTGTAGGGGGTGTGTATATGTGCATGTTGGGGGTGTGTGCATGTCGGGGTGCGTGTATGTGCATGTCGGGGTGCGGGTGGGGAGGGGGTTCGTACCACCTCTGGGGGGTGGCAGGGGGGTGGAGGGTGTGGGGGGAGGACTCGGGGGGGCAGTGGGGGGTGGGGGAGACCCCTATCAGTGCCAGGGAAGGAATTCCCTGGCCCCGATAGTGCCTACCGCCATGGTTCGCATGGCGGTTCCCGGACGCCAGAAACCGCGGCGGTAAGCAGGGTCATGATACCGTTGGCGGTCTTGGGTCGACCGCCGGACCGGAGTGCGCAGACTCCAGCCCGTCGGTCATGACCGCCGTGGCTGTCGGAGTGGGGAAGTGGCGGTCGGTCGCGGCGGTGACCGCCGCGGTCAGAATGCCATTTTTAATACCGCCGGTCTGTTCGCGGTCCGACCGCCGCCTCTCCGCCGACCGCCAAGGTCAGAATGAGGGCCTGTATCTCTGCTGATGACCTTGCAACCTGAAGCACATAATTCTCGTGTGCAGATATAAGCGCCACATGTTTTTGAAACAATAAAGCCTTGAGTCTGCTCAACTTGTCAAAATTCAGATTTGAAGTAGCGATATGGGGTCAAATCTCAGCTACTTCCCTCTGTCGTGTAGGAGGAAAAAGTAAGTTCCTGCAGCATGTAACAATCTTAGAGACCAAAAAGACAAACTATTCCGGCTCGCATCCCACCACAGTTTTCACTATTGAGGAGAACATAGCTGTCATTCGAGGGCACCTGGAACACAGGTCTAATCAAGGGGACTGGAATTCCCTTCAGATAACAAGCCATGTTTGCTGCCGAAGTGTTACACCCCCGTGCAAGGACAGCTGTTTACAAACGACTGAATGGCTGACAGAAGCCTCGCTACCGCTAAGAAAGACCTACTTCATGCCACTGAGACATTTGTACGAGAAGGGTAGCTACCACACCTCATGGATGTAACTATCTCATAGCTTTTCATATCTGCCTACTAGAGTGTGTTTTAAGCAGGACGTGAATTGAAGTGTTGAAATAGGCAGATTAATGACCCCGTGTTTTAACCTCTCAGCAGATCGTATTTCAGCGACAGCAAAAGGCAACTTTTCTAATTTTTAAATATTTAACATGCCATAAGTCGCTTCTTTCTTAGCCATTAGTTGTTGTTGTCACATTAAATTAAATGTGGGAAATATGTCCCTTGCACTAACGTGTTGCCAGGGAACGCCACCTGCCTTTAGTATTTGTAGTGTCGAACCTAACTGTATAGTGGACCTTAGTTGACTCTGTCCACGGTGTAAAGAAGACATGTCACTTTGTATTATGTCTACTGCAGAAAAAATAATGTTGTTTAAGGTGTATATCCGGTCGGACGGGGAATTAATCCCATTATCTACAACAGCTAATGCCTTCTGTAAGTTTTCCTGATCTATTTGCCTTAACCAGGCAGGAGCTTCTTGATGAGAAAGCTTCCAAATTTCATTATAAACTGCATACGAGAAGTGCTTTCTGCGTTGTTTTCTGGGGCCTAACAGGAAATCTGGAAGTCAGTATTATTAGACAGAAGACTGAAGTGTTCTCTAACAGCATCTAGTGAGGAACTCTTCAACCACTGCTGGCATAGTTTCCGTACACTGTATGTTGTTACTATACCCGCATGTTCAGTTGACACATAGGGGGTCATTCTGACTTTGGCGGGTGGCGGAGGCCGCCCGTCAAAGTAACCGCGTCGAAAGACCGCACCGCGGTCAAAAGACCGCAGGGGTCATATCGACTTTCCCGCTGGGCCGGCGGGCGACCGCCAAAAGGGTGCCCGCCGGCCCAGCGGGAAAGACCTTGCAACAATGAAGCCGGCTCCGAATGGAGCCGGCGGAGTTGCAGGGGTGCGACGGGTGCAGTTGCACCCGTCGCGATTTTCACTGTCTGCCAAGCAGACAGTGAAAATCTTAATGAGGCCCTGTTAGGGGGCCCCTGCACTGCCCATGCCAGTGCAGGGGCCCCACGACACCCGTTCCCGCCATCCTGGTTCAAAACAGGATGGCGGGAAGGGGGAGCGCCGCCATGGAGGATTCTCCGGGCCAGGGGAAATCCTGCGGGAAACCGCCGGATCCCCTTTTCTGACCGCGGCTTTACCGCCGCGGTCAGAATGGCCCTGGAAGCACCGCCAGCCTGTTGGCGGTGCTTCCGTGTCCCTCCACCCTGGCGGTCCATGACCGCCAGGGTTGGAATGAGGGCCATAGTGAGGGACAGGCCTACTTGTTCTAAAACCCCTGAGGAGTTTATACAACGTTTATGACACCCATTGGTATCTATCGGCCACAATAACCACCCACCAGGATGTGAACGTGAAACATTAAATGTGCCATTCTGGACCCATTCATCAAGCTGATCTTCAGTTGCATTTATATACTTTTGCCATTTATAAAATTTTGCAGGGGCAAGAATACTGGGCGCATTCAAATTCTTAATTTTTGCTAAGCCTAAACAGCTTGCCTATTGTACAGTTTCATTTAAAAATATCATGTGAACAGGTATCAGGCATGCTGTAAATAAAGCTTCCTTTCCCCTTATTTGACAATTTTTTGTTACCCACACACTTTTTAAGTCAATCAACTTCAGCCATTATTCATAACCTTCTATGGCCAACCGGGAAACAAAGGAATCCAAATAAATTAATTTTGTGTCTGTCAATAATATATGTACAGTTTCCATTATTGGCAATTTGAAATAATATGACTCAGCATTTTTAACACTGTGCCCAGAAAAATATGTAAATTTTTCAGAATATGTTTTAGAACTCCCTTGTGGTGGAGTTGGACAATGTTCCCATTGTGTGTAATTAAAAATTGTTTTTGGGGTACTTGCTCTGTGAATGAAATGGTGTACATAATAATTATAGCAAACATGTCACCATAATTCTCTTTTGATTGATAAACATCCTCACTTTGGAATACAGTAAAATAGTGCAATTCAGTCATCATAGAATCAACTGTTTTCACATCCCAGTCATCAGAAACAACTCCGGTTATTATTACATCATTCATAGAAAGTTTAAACACATATGGTATTTGAATGACCTCCATGGGGCCGTATATATCAAATGTGACTTTATCCTAAACAATCCCATCAGGAATTGGTATAGCGGAAATGTTCACGAAAGACAAGTCTCTCCGGACCTTGTGAGAAGTAAAATGGGGTTTTAGGAACTCATCTACCAGTTCAACTGTTGATCTTTCAGGAAGGTAATGACCATGTATTAACAGAAAGAATGTAATGACAAAGCCAATCCAAAGGAGAAAAGCTAATATAGTCAAGGAAAGCCACAGATAGTTCCATGGGAATATAAAGTAATTTATTTTAAGCCAGTTGATCAGCTTACATATTTTGGCAGTTCAGGTGTAGAAGAGGCAAATGAGTCCGGAAAGGTGTTGTATCTGAAGGAGAACTGGTAGGGGTCTTCCACGGTGGTTCACTGTAAATGATGCCATCCGTCTGTGTAGAAGTTGAATCAAATTGATCAGTAATTTCTGTATTGTTTGTTGTTTTTTTTAAAATATATTTTTATTGTTATATCGCTCAACAACTAAACACAAAAGAAAGATACAGGTGATTATAATACGATGCAAGGGGTGATATACTCCGCTCTACCCTTGGCGGCCACATTTACCATTCCCGGGCAAGTGCCCCTCCCCACAACCGCACACGCAAGCGCGGGAGCCCCAGCGTGGGTGCGCGCCAGGCCGAAGGGGCAGGACCCGAACAAAGCGTTAGTCTAATCTACCTTGTGAAATAAAAATCTACGAACAAGGGGGTGTAAAAGAGGAGCCCAGTGAAAGGGTCGGGGTACCCACCCAACGTGCATGGGGAGGGGGGAGGACAGGCGGGGGGGCATAGGGGCAAAAGGCCACACACCCTCATTCACGCTCCGGCAATCGTCTCCCCGAGCGTTAACCGCGCCGCCCGGCGCGCTGTCCTGGGGCAGGCAGAGAACCCCAGGGGGAGCCAGTCCACAGGCGGTCAGGAGTAGGGGGGGGGGGAATCTTCAGGCAGGCGAGAACGGACAAGGCAGCGGGTCCCTCTGGAGGGCAGGCAACCCTGGCGCATGCGCTCTCACTTAGTTGGTGCGTCACTAGTGCTATCACTGCGTGCCCCCTTTTTTTTTTTTTTTTTTTTTTTTTGTTGTATGCTTATTTGCCGGTAGTGTAACTGGGCATCCACATGTGACAGTGTCATCTTGTGTGCGTTGGAATACGTCTTTGTAGTGTTTGTGGTGATGTTTGGTTATTTTGACGTATTAGTTGTCTCTTTCGCACGGCTTTGTCGTTTAGAAAAATATTCATGGCGGTCGTTCGTCGTCTTGTCTTTCTATGGCTATTACGAAGGAGTTCCAAATGTTTAAGCCTTTGACCGGGATTCCTTTGACCAAGAGAAGCTGCAGTGTCTGCGCTTCGGCCTTGGCCCAGCGCAGCAGCTCAGCGCGCCACTGATCAATCCCCGGAGCGACCGGGGCTTTCCAGTGCATAGCTATGAGGCGTCTGTACATCACCAGCGCTAGAGCTATGCATCTGAGTGTTTGTTTCCGATTTTTGGGACATGGGCCTATTCCCAGTAAGCATAATTCAGGTGTAGGGGACAGTGTGATGGCCGTCCATTCGGCCAGCAGTGTTATTATGTCGTTCCATACAGTTCGGATTGGGGGCCAGTCCCAGGTCATGTGGAAGAAGGTGGCCTCGGAGGTAGCGCATCTGGGGCACGTCTGCATCGATTGAGGGAACATGCGCGTGATTCGGTGGGGTGATAGGTATGTTTGGTGCAAGTAATTGAACTGGGTATAACAGAAACGCGGGTTGCGCAATACCTCTTTTATCATTTTCATAGCCTGAGTCCATGCGGGCTGTGATAGGGGTTCTGACAGCACGCTATCCCATCTATTTTTTGCTTGTTCTTGTCTATGTTCTAGGTGGGTGGTTAGGATCATGTATGTTCTTGATACATTTAGTGGGGCGGCTATGCTTCCTAGCAAGTCATGAAGCGTGGGGGAGACGTTTGGTTCTGAGTTTCCACAATTCCAGCGGGAGCGTAGAACCTGTCGCACTGCTCCGAATGCTATGAAACTACCTTGCCTTAAATTGTATTTGTCAGAGAGAGCCTTCAAAGTTAGGAGGCGTCCTTCATTGTATATGTCGCTGACTGTGCGTATACCCTTGTCATACCACCCTCCCAGGCCCACCTTGGTAGCTATATTGGCGAGTTTCGGGTTGGCCAGTAGTGGAATCCTGGGGGAGTACTGTGGCTTTTTGTCGCCGACTAGAGCGTGGCGGCCCCATATCCAGTGTGCGGTTTTCAATAAAATATTTCGCGGATGTTTGGGGCACTCGCGATTCATGAGGTAATGTAATACACCCATGTTTCCCAAAGTCGAGAGGATCGACTGTGATTCAGCGCTATCAGGGCATCCAAGCCAGGTAGATATCCATTGCAGGTGGGCGGCTGCATAATATAATTCGAATCTGGGTGCTCCTAATCCACCCATTATTAGTAGTTGGTATATTTTAGCTAATGCCACGTGCCGCCGGCCATTGCCCCATATTAGAGCTGTTAATAGGCTATTTAGAGGTTTGAAGAAGGAGGCTGGTAAAGCCAGTGGGAGGGCGATAAAGAAATACAACAGGCGGGGTAGAATTATCATCTTTGCTATGGCAACTCTACCCAAAGGAGAGAGTGGAAGCGAGCAGCAGAAGGACAGGGAGCCTCTAATGGATCTGATCGCTTGCCCAAGGTTGCCGTCCCTGAGATCGCGTGTGTCGTGGTATATGTTTATACCCAGGTATTTAAAAGTGGTGTAGCACCACTTCAGGTCGCCCGGGTTGGAAGGCAACCTGTGTGCTTCGGGGACTGGGCGCATGGGAAATATACACGATTTTGACCAGTTCACCTTCAGTCCGGCCAGTGAGCCAAATTTACATAGTAGTTTCAATAAGTCGGGCAGAGATTCAGTGTGATCCCGGAGAAAATTTAGTGCGTCGTCTGCGTATAGGGACACTATACGGTATGCATGATCACGGACGCCCCACGACGGGGCAACTGCCCGCAGACGGGCTGCCAGTGGTTCGATGGCAAGGGCGAATAAAAGTGGGGATAATGGACACCCCTGTCTGGTTCCTCTTTCTATATAGAACGATTGAGAAATCGTGTCACCTGTTTTAACCCTCGCTGATGGGTTAGTGTAAAGCACCTTTACCCAGTCAATGTATGCCCGTCCGAAGCCCATGCGACGGAGTGTTTCCATCAGAAAAGGCCATCCTAGCGTGTCAAACACTTTTTCTATGTCTAGTGACACTGCTACTCGGTGATAGTCGCCCTCTGGAGAGTTTGCCATTAGGCACAATAAATTCCGAATGTTGCTGAAGGTACTACGACCCGGTATGAAACCGGACTGATCTTGGTGGACCAAATCTGACATACATGGGAGTAAGCGATTGGCTAAGAGTTTACCGAGTAGTTTACAGTCTATGTTCAATAACGATAGCGGCCTGTATGAGCGTACATCTAATGGATCTCGACCAGTTTTAGGCAGTACCGCTATCAATGCCTCCTGACATGTGTCAGGCAGCTGGCCACGTTTTAAGGCTTCGGATAGCCTCGCAAGATATGGGGTTAAAATTTGAGTCGGGAACATGCTATAATATTCAACGGGTAGGCCGTCGCTGCCGGGTGCCTTGCCTTGTGATAGTTGTTGTAGAGCCCGTTGTATTTCCGTAACATCTATCGGCCTATCTAGGTCCACTACCTGCGTGGCAGTTAGGCAGTTTAAATTAATATTGTTGAAAAACTCACTTAATAGTGCTGTGGAGGGTGGGGGGAGAGCTTTGTAAAGTGTGCTGTAATACTCCCTAAAGGCACTATTGATATCTGCTTGGGTATTTACTATTAATCCTGTGTCAAGGTGGATGGCTCCTATGGGGGAGTTCCAGCGCTCGTTGCGTGTGAGCCATGACAATAGTTTGCCTGATCTATCCCCTTCTGCATGCGCACGGGCCATGTAGTGACGATAATCAAAAAGCCCTAGCCATTTATCTATTTCGTTCCATTGCGTACGCGTTCTAGTAAGCTCAGTCTGGGTAATTGTGCCCCTTGCGAAGTTACATTCGGAGGAGTGAACTTCCCTTTCTAGATTGCAAAGCTCACGTACTAGTGTTTGACGTACTCCTACTGTCGCTGAGACGCATGCTCCTCTTATGACTGCCTTGTGTGCGTCCCACTCGTTTGCTCTGGAGCTCGTTGTCCCATCATTTTGGGTGAAGTAAGAAGAAATGTGTGTGGCTATCTCTTTTTTAAATGGAGGGTCCTGTAGTAACTGAGTTTGTAAGCGCCAAGTTGGGATACGAGCGCGTGGTCTACCCCATCTGATGTGGGCGATAAGTGGAGAATGATCTGAGATTACCCTGGCAGTATATTCGGCACCTGTTATTCTATGTGTAAGGACCTGTGTGGTGAGAATGAGATCTATGCGGGTGTGGAGGAGATGTACCGGGGAATAATAGGAGTATTCCCGGTCTTGTGGGTGTAGGTGTCTCCAAAAGTCTGTCAAGCGGCGATCTGACATCCATAGCCGCAGTATCTGTGAGTTTTTAATTTTTGGGGTGGCCGCTATGGAGGGGGTGTGATCTGTCCATGTCAGTTTGTGGAACACAGTTCATGTCCCCGCCCCAGATGCATGTTGAGGGTAAGCCGTTTGATAAGTGAGAGATCGTTCTTTGTAGAAATTCGCCCTGTCCGACATTCAGGACATATAGCCCATTGATCACTAATATCTCCCCATCCAAGTGGCCTACTAATTGTATATACCTGCCATCCCTGTCAGTTACGCTGCGTTGTACCACATAGGGCATAGGGGACCCCTGGGGATATCCAGATCAAGACCACTCTGGCGAAAGATGAGTTTCCAGAACCATAGACCTGTCCCGCCCAGCTCCTTTCTAGCCGTGGGATATCTTCAGAGGTGATATGTGTTTCTTGGAGAATGGCTATGTGAATATGGTGTCGTTTTAAATGTGCATGTATCCTATTGTGCTTTTTTATTCCCGCCATTCCCTTTACGTTCCAAGTCATTATATTGTATATTGGTTCCTTATTCATTGTGTTGGATTGAGTTATAAAGCGCCAAGCGTTGTGATCCCAGGATCCCAACCCCAGTATCGTCCGCTAATCGCCGTCAGCCTGATGCGCGCGCGCCCCGTCCATACCCCCCGCCGGCCTGCACCCGCCCGCCAGCCATCACGGCTCCGAGAGGGGATGATAGTGCAGAGATGGGATAGGAAAAGAGGAGAGGGAAAAGATAACGGAAAAAAGGATATTTCGGGTAAAGCCCGGGTTTAAACAAAGTGGCACAACCGGTGCCTAAACTGCAATCTCAGAAGTTAAGTTCCATGCGGGTATAGTTAGGGTGGTGAGGAACGTGGGTTGGTTGAGGCCGGTCTTCAGGTGGCCCACCTCCAGGATAGTTCTTTCCCTGTGTGCTCCTAGTTGTGGCCGCGTCTTCCAGTGGTAGTCCAATGCGGTTCTGATGGAGTGGCAGTCAGTCGGGCTTCGTCCCGGGGCAGTCACGAACTTCCATGCACGGCTACAGGGAAAGAGGGGCCCGCCCCCCCTCACATAGCACCCGGAGAGGGCGCGACGCATACGTGCTTTGGGGCCCTAGAGTTCGTCCGCCGAGCGCAGAGTGAGGTCAGGGCCGACCAGAAGGGGGGGAGAGGGATGAACTGGATTCCCCTCTGAGAGAGTCGCTGTCGGTGATGTCTGCTTCGCTCCTGGTATCGATTTGTGATCGAGTGAATGTGCTAGTTTCCCTTAGACTTTGCGCTTGATCAGCTTCCATTTGTGACTTTGTTGGACGCGATGTTGCTTTGGCTTTTTTTTTCCTTCTGGCGCTGGGGGTGATCCATTCTTCGGTTGCTGCCTTTTCCTTGGGCGAGCTGACCAGACCCTTGGCGTGGATCCATGTCCATGCGTCCTCTGGAGTGGGAAACATGAGCGTTTTCTCGTTGATGATTATACGCAGGCGGGCTGGGAACATAAGAGAGTAGGTGATGCTATGTTCCTGCAGAAGTTGTATTATCTTGACATATGCTGCTCTTTTACGTTGCACTTCCATCGTGTAGTCCAGATAAGCAGATACATTGCTGTTTTCCAAGCTGATTGGGTTAGAGGTTCTGAAGTGTTGGAGGACTGAGTCTCTCTCTCTATGATTAAGAAACCGGGCTATCAAAGGGCGAGGTGGTGCTCCGGGCCGTGGGGGCCTGCCCGGGATTCTATGGGCTCTATCACTGGAGCTTTAGTGGCGTCTTGTATTTTCATTATGTCTTTCAGCCAGTTCTCTATGAAATCCTCAGCTTTAGGTAGTTCCAAGTGTTCCGGGATGCCGATAAATCTGATGTTGTTGCATCTTGAGCGACCTTACGCTTCCTCGGCCCTTCGTTGCAACTGCGCTAGTTCCGTTTCCATTTGTTGGATTTTGTTTTTCATGTCCGCCACCTCTGGTTGAACAGTTTTTAGCGACAATTCTGTGTTGTGTACTCTATCTGTTAGTTTGCGGTGGTCAGCGCGAAGCAGCGAGACTTCCAATGCCACAGCGTCAATTTTCCCTTCCAGCAAGGTTTTGGTCTCCATTATTGCTTGCATGATTTTGTCGAACTGTAGAGAGTGTATCCGTAGAGTTTTGCTCAGTTGGAGCAGTGTTGCAGATTGTGTGTCAGAGTGCCCAGCAGAAGGGGGGGATCCCCGTCCGCGGGGGTCCCCAATTTGGGGTGTTTCGGTTTGACCATGGCGCCTTCCGTGCAGCGGGGGGACCAGGTTGAACGAGGTCACCAGCGGGCCCAGGCGGATCAGGACTGGGAGCCTACGTGCGACGAATGGATGGTTCGGAGGAGGCCGGAAGGTGTTACAGTGGTTGAACTCACATGAAGGCTGCCCGGAGCCTGGCTTTTGAGCGTCACTTCTTGATGCTTGAGTCTTTATTGTTGCTATGGGCCCAACTTTTTCGCCACCACCTGTTTAATCACTGGTGTCACTGCCAGCTCTGCCCCAGTAGCAGTAGTTTCTTCTTGTTGTGGTTTGAAGGATTATATCTTGCATCTATATTGGCCTTGTTCTATCACTCTGGTGTTTTTTGTTGGTTTTATTTTCTTTTTTCCTGTATTTTATTTATTTATTTATTTATTTTTCCCTTCCTTGGATTTTTCTGCGTGTTCTTTACTCTTTGTGTGGCCCCACTCCCGGCCGCCGCCGCAATGCCAGGTCGCCGTTCCTGGCCGATCCTCCTCACAAGGGCCGTGTGTAGGCCGTTCAGTTCTATAGCGTAGGGGGAGGGGCGACCGTTACCAGCAGGCCGCCTCACCCGGCCCAGGCCCCGGCGCGCACTGCACCCGTAACAGAAGGGGGCCCAGGAGGAAAGTCCGCGCCATCCCACGGCGGATGGAGCACCCCGGCGGGCCACCCGAGGTCCGGGCCCCCTGCAGGTGAGCGCGCACAGTCACCAGCCCCAGGCAGAGGGCGGTCGGTTCCAGTCGGCCAGAGCGCCCGGTCCAAGCCCTTGCGCGCCATCCCCAAGCGGGGAGAGCCACACAGGCAGGCCGCTCAGGGTGCCACCCCCCGCCTTGGGGCCGCGCCCGCCATGCACACTCCGGTCCGCAGGGCGCCCAGCCAGGGCACGGCTGGGGCGGGGGACGCAGCGCACGAGAGTCGTGCTCAGGGAGACGGCTCCCAGCACCTCCAGGTGATTTCTCGGGCGTCACAGCCCCAGCATCTTAGGAGAATCTCGGGGAGTTCCAAGGGGGCCTCCCCGATGCTGCTTCGAAGCCGCTCCCTCCTCGGCCAGGACAGTCGGTCCTCCGAGCCGGGGCCTCAACCGCGTCTCACTCCGTACTTTTCGGCAGGGCCAACGCGGGACCAACTCCCGCGGGTCTAGAGTCTGCTGGGCTACCCCCAGGCAGGGGGGAAAAGCCTCCTTATTGATTCGCACATCAGGGGCCAGGATAATTGTGCAAAAGGTGGGCCGTGAGCGGAGCTCTTTGTTCAAGCGTCCGCTCCGGCCACCATCTTGGCCATGCCCCCGTGTTGTTTGTTGTAATAGATGTTAGTGGAACTAATGCAAGATCATTTTCCACCCTCCCCAAGCTCGGAGAGGTGTCAGTGTTGCTGCTCAAAGCTTGTAGAGGGACATCTTGACCAGTAGTGACCAGTTGGCCACATGGTGTAACTTGACATTGTTGATAGATACAAAGCAATTTTCTTTAGCACCAGGCAACGGTGGTAGAGTGACTGTTCTGGTACTGTGTATTCCCAGGACTGGGACCGGTGCATGATAAGAAGGACCAAACTCCCTTTTCACAGCAACTCTTTCACGTACTAGATCCCCAACCTCTTAGCCGGTAGATGTTATTGGTACATACTTAATTCCTACGGAGGCATCACTGGCAGAAACGCTGTCATCACAAACTGTTGTAATTCCTGCAAGACAGTGACATATTAATTTATGTCAAAAGGTGTTTCTGCGGCCTCCAAGTCAGGAGCATCAAGATCTGGAACATATATGTCAGTTCCAAACAGGCACTCGTATGAAGTACGACCCCGCCAGGAACCTTCTAGGCAGATTGTTAGGTGTTCTCTGGACTCCATACAGTTGATTAAGCCAACTACGACCCGTACCTAATACTCTGGCTGTTAAGGATTGCTTTAAATCACGGTTTCGTTGCTCCACAACACTATTTCCCTCATGATGAAATGGAGACTAGTAATGGAGTTGGACCCCTAACGAAGCCATGGCATCCCTGAATACCCTTTAGGCAAAAGCAGGGCCCTGGTCCGAGTGGAAAGTCGCAACTGCATATGTGCCAATAAAGACTTGCAAATCTTTAATAACAGTTTCAGTGTCAGCCGAGCGTTGTGGCCGCACCGATGGACATCTGCCGCAAGAGTCGACAGTGACTAAGATGTATTTGTATGCACTGTCCGGTGTTAAGAGCACCACAAAGGTCCAAGTACACACATTGTAAAGGTTTGTTGGAAATTAGGAGGGGCGTCTGCGGTGGGCGTTTGACGGTGACCCCTTAATTTGTTGGCAGATGTCACAACAAAGGACATACTGCTTGGTCTGTTTGTATAGACCTGGCCACCAATAACGTGCTTGCAATAATGATATTTTAGCCGCCACACCAGCCATGAGCAGATGCAACCCCCTCATGTGCCGCTTTAATCAACTCTGGTCTTTATTGGGAATTATCCGAACCCCATCGCCTGGTATTTTTACTTCTGCATCAAGGAAGCCTCCCATTCGGTAGGGTTTTTTAGCGGGAAATGTTTTTGGAAAGGGCGTGCCTTCAGTCGTGGCTTTCACGATAGCCTATATGTCATCGTCCGGTTTCGTTCTAGAACGAGTTACTGCAGCCACAGCAGCCATAGCTACTGCAAATTTGGCTGCTTCATCAGCCAGTGTATTTCCAGCAACGTGTATTCCAACGCGCTGGTGTCCAAGTGTATGTACAACTTGGACATTTGGTAGCATTTCCTTTAGATCTGCTACTTTCCCCCAGAAAAGTCTGTGTTTGATGGTGTTACCTTTAGAATCTCTGAACCCATTCTGGCACCAGTAAAGCAGGTATTCATTGAAGGACTGGACACAATACTACGAATCACAAACAATGTTAGCTGTGCAGGATCTGTATGTTCCAGTGCTATCACAAGAGCCTTTAGCTCTGACAGTTGTGCAGTGCAATCCCCTAGGGTTTGTGTGAATGTATGTTGTGGATAGAATTTATTACCCTCCATGTAGCCGCTTATGACTGCGCAAGCAGTGGGGTATTGATGCTTTGTGCCTATTGATGGTTGTGCTGATCCATCGGTGTACATGACTCTTTAATATTGATCAATAGGCAATGTATTTGCTGGAACTGGGTATTCTAGTTTATATTGCAAAAATTCTTGAGTTTGTAATTTTGGGTCAAAGATATAGTCAACATCAGTGGCTGTCAGATACGTTGCCCATTGAATCCAACGTGGATGTAATACTTTAGCGTTTGGGACGCTGGCTTTGGTAATGGCCTTGATGGCTGGAATTGGAGATACGATAATAATGCGTTTCCCCTGGGCCAGTGGTCTTTCTTTAATGACAGCCATCTGAACAGCAGTGAGAATTTTCTCTTTGGGAGCAAAGCGTTGTTCTGCTGTAGAGTACAAATGTGATTTATATGCTATCGGAACCGTCTCACCCTCATTGAAAGTTACATAGGTGAAACCAATGGCAGCAGCAATTACTCTGATGACCAGATGTTTTTTTATTGCCCCTTGTGTGTAACTGCAAGCATGTCCGTTTGCAAAGCTCTGTGAATGCATGTGTGTTCGACTGACCAAAATTTACTAGAAAAGTCAGGATGTATTAAGTCATATAAGGGTTTTATACGTGATGCATAATCTGGAATGTAAGTTCTGCCTAAATTTAGGAAACCCAATAAGGATTGGAGTTTTTTTAAATGGTATTTGGAGGTTGTAATTGTGCGAATTTTTCCAAGAATTGTGGCGCTAGGCTTTTTCCTTCACTTGATAGCTCGTATCCCTAAAACAGGACGCTAAGGAAGGCTATTTTTTTTTAAAGTTATATTTATAGCTGAATTCGGTAAATCCTACAACAATGCAGGCTACCCGTCTTAGATGTTGCAGTAATTCATCATCCGTGACATAGATATCATCTACATAGGACAATGCTACAGGGTCAATGTCGTGCAATATTGAAGTTACACGAGCCGCAAACAGTCCTGGACTCTTCTTGTGCCCTTGGGGTAAACACATTTTTTCTTGGAGCCTAGTGCGCTGAAACTTGTTAAGTCTCTACTCTCAGGTGCTATATTTTGGCAGAAGAAACCATTGGAAATGTCCAGTGTTGTTTTGTATTTTTTGCGCACTATGTTGTTCATAAGTGTTGTGCTATGAGAGTTTTGAATATCATATGTGCGTTTATGACTGTTTAAGTGTCTGTGATCTAAGACTACTCTGTAAGAATGGCCTGGTTTAGCTACAGGGAATAAAGGATTATTCATTGGTGAGACACAGGTATCGATTACTCCCTGGTACTTCAGTTGTGTGAGGATTTCCCTCACGGGTGCTTTTGCATCATGTTTTATTGGATACTGGGGTTGAGGCTGGGGTTGATTTTTAATAGGAATTACATGATAGGGGGAAATCTTTATCCCGCCCTATGTGGTTGCAATATAAAGCGGGTGCCTGCACCAATGTCCAATCGATGGTGTAGGACTATGCGAGCTCATCGGGAACAAGAGGCGAGAAAGAAGGTTTGATAACATCTTACCCATATGTCCAAGTACGGACAAATTCAGGTGGCCAATCCTTTTCAGCCAGTAGAATATCATATATATTTACAAAGCGTTCCCAAAAGATTGCCTCGACTGTGCGCTCAATGTCTCCTTCTAACTGTAATGTTACTTTGCATACCCTATCAGGCGTGGAGACACGCATGTCCGCCGTTTCAACTTGTAAGAAGTCATCAGTTGCTTTCATCTCCAGATGCTCTCGAAGATTCTGGCGAACTATTGTGACCTCTGTCGCGCTGTCTAGCAGCGCTAGAGCCCATTACTTGTTCTTCAATAGAGCCCATTTCTTGAGTGACATGACAAATCGCAAATGCTGCCACTTTCTTCTTTTTGAATTGGGGTTTTTGTTGGGGTTTCTCTTCTTGTTTAACAGAAACTTCTGTAGAGCGTAGTGATTCCTGTCTCAGTTTCACTTACTCAGTTCTTCGCTCTGACCGCCCACCTCTTTCACTGCGTTTTTCCGGTGAGTCCTGAAAGGAAAGAGATTGGCGTGTATCACTATATTGATATCTGTCAGGCATTTTTATATTATCTCTATTTCTGAGATTATATTTATTCTGTGGGGTCTTCGTATGCGGAGATTCTCCCCTTTCTTTTTTTAGGTGTTTGTTGTTTTTTATCCCAAAGTTTTTTAGAACCCTCAGGTGCTTGTTTGGTAAAATCTGTATTAGATTTACCCTGGAACTGTGGTTTTGTGGGTCTGGCCCCCAGACTATTTCGACCAATATTAGAGTAGGTCTCCGCAATAATCTTTGGCAGCTCATGTTCTTGATCCTGTGGAGGAGCGTCCCGGAGCCGCATGTGCACTGCTAGTGCAACTGCTTCCCCTTTAAGGTTATTCGATATGATTGAAGATACAGTGGCAAAATTGCCCATGCGATGTATACCCAAGTGCAGGGTCGGGACAGCCCCGTATTTGTCTTGAATATGTTTTAACACTTCCGGTAAACTGGCAAGTGTTGGTGTACCGTGTGCAGTAGTATAGAGTGTGGCAAATACCATGCCCCAAGTATTGCAGCTATCTACTGTGGGAACCATCCCAAATGGCAAGCACATAGTTAATCTATGCTTATCCTGAGGTCCCGGATGGTGAAATACTGCTCCCAGTGCATTTATGTTTTGAGCTAACCAAAACGGAATCTCTTCTCGTTTGGCGTGTACTTTACACATGATCGAATGTACAGTCGCAGGATTAATACCTGGCGTTACTGCATGTGGTTGTACCTGGACAGCACGTGCTGAGTTTGAATTTCATGTTTGCATTTCAAACTGTACTAATTTTCTGGATATTGCTGTAAAATCAGCATATAAGCGACGGACTTCAGCTACGGTCAAGGTCGCTGCAGCAGGGTGCGGTGTATATGTGGCCAATAAAGGCCAGGTAGGACCATCATTGCTTAGAGGACCTAGCCTAACATGTAGAATTGTATGGGGTAGGGCGCCATCAAGCCAATTATTATGTTCTTGATAAGATAGAGGTATTTCTAGATATGCATATGCTCTGCATTGTGCAAGTATGTTTGCAGGTGTACAGTGATGAAATGTATTTGTGTTCCCATCAGCTGCTGGAAATGTGACCCAAGAATAGAAATTTTCTGGTCTATAGGCTGGATGAGCCTCAACAACAAATGTAATTCAACCCCCCTGGGCCATCAGGCCATGTGCCAATAAATGTGCAGGCAGGGGTGGTTGCATTTTGACTGCAATTGCTACCTGTTGCGGGTCTGCCATGATGAATGGTAATTTTGTTCAGAGATAAGCACACCAAATGGGGATTATCCTTTAGAGTTCAAGCTTGAACAACCTACAGCGTTAGTTAGGTACTCCCTACTTAGCTGAGGAGAAAAATCCTCAGTACCACGGACATCTCCGTATATAGTACTGAGATGTCTTTGCATGTAGTGAGACAGAGACACTCAGGCGGACCTGAAAATTAGTGCCTGACCAAACGCTGGCGGCGCCATGTCACGTGGGCTCTCATTATCCTAATAAGACTACTGGATTTGGGCGGCAGAATCACTCGCACTGTGGGGGACTGAGTCTGAACCAACTACAGGTGACACCTGTCAGCCTAATCCGGGTTTTGCTCCGGCTAACTAGCAGTGCCTCATCTCCACCCAAGAGCTGGGATGATTGGACAACCGAGCGCATGACACAATTGAATCCTCAGGGAAATTGTGGTTAATCAGATCTCATCAGTTTCTCTCAGTTACATTAGTCTCACGTATGCAAGGACAATCAGAGGCAGATTATAGTTCAATAAGGTTTTATTGAAGTAACTGCATCTTAGATAATAAAGCATGGATTAAAATTGTGACAAGGAGAGTGAAACATAAAAATAACGCTATCATATTGTCACTAAGATCGTTAAAAATAACTCCTACCTAGGTCATGTTAAAGCACAGCATGTTAAGCTCTAATTCTGCCCTGCAGGTTCCCCTAAGAAGATATCATCCCTCATACCTGAGCAAGAGGCCTGTAGTCCACATAAGCAGCTGCAGCAAAGCACTCAGCAGTCAGCATACAGTCGTGGTCATCTGTCTGGAATCTCCCAAAGTAGTCAAAGTAGTGTTTTTATAATAAAATAGCTGATGTTCCAAGAAAGGATCCCCACGTAAGAGTGTGTCTGTTTCTGTGAACATTAGAGACAAAGCGTACCATGTTTGCGGGCAACCTATCTTACTGCAGCCTTGAGAAAAGCACAGAGTGAAAGAAATGTCTTGTTTGGGAACATAGTGCTGGCCAAGGCAAAGAATAGCTAGATAGAGAAAACAAAACAAGACTGCAAATGTGGCTATTGTTAAAATAATAAAACAAAGCTGAAAAAAATATGTCTCGGTTAAAGTGCACAGCAGCAGGCCTAGTTTGCTAAAATAACATGTATGAAGCTATAACTAAAATGGCTATACAACAGTGTCACCCCAAAGGAAGAGAACCCATGAGAAACAAACATTTCGCCTTTTTACAATTCATTTGAGGAAGACTTCTCACCGTAAACCAGCGTATCTCCTCAGAGGTTTGTGAGGCTGCAGACGTTTGAACTTCGAGTGGTAAGTAGCACACAGGCTTAGTTCTGGAGATTGAAGAGTTCTTTCATGGGAAGATCTCCCTTCAGCAGCGCTACGCAGTGGAGCTAACAAGCCACATCGTCACAGGGTGCATAGTGAGCTCAACTTTTCTTTAAAAAAAGGGAAAAACCGGAAGCCATTTTAGCAAGTTGGAAAAAGACATTATTCTGTCCAACTGCCTTTAAAAACTTTACACAAAACTGGCGGCCATCTTAACACTTTGGGATAAGTTTTGTTACTACACCTGCTGCTTTGAGAAACAGTAAACGAAACTGGCAGCCATCTTTACTCATTGGGATAACTTTGCTTTATAAACATGTAGCGTGTTAATTTTACATTTGACTTTAATAAGTATCCTGTAAGCTCCAGACTTCTCAGGAATTTATCGTTTGTCTTCTATATTCTATATTCAAAGGTACATCCTACTTTATCAAAAAAATCATACAGTGAAATCCATCTAATTTTTATTTCCTTTAAATACTCTGACATTTGCTGTGGTGACAGGCACACTTTTAATGTTTTCGCTTGTCAATTTCATCTTGTACACATAACTTTTTGCTTGCCTGTTGCGTATCTGCTCTCTGACCACACAGTGACAGGCACACCTTTGTAGATATAGTTCTAAATCATCTTTTTGTTGCTTGCATGCATCTGGTAAAGTCACTGTTTTTTTATATATTGTTTAATCAAAAGTTCTTGATTTTTCACACTATACATTTTACATAAGCCTTATTCCATCTATTTCTTTGGGCCATAATGCAGTCAGTGGTTCCTCCTCCTCCTTTCCTGGAGGCCCCACGAGGCCCACCGATACGTTGGAAACAATGGTACAATGCCTTTGAGGCACATTTAGGAGCCTTTGGAGCATCCATGTTCGGTTCTGAAAGGAGGACATTTTTACTGCTCCACTCTTTAGGATTTGAAGGCAGATCAATATTTGAACATGTACCGGACATTCAAGAAGTTGCTGAAAAAGAACTTGATGTTTAACAGGTCGCTTTAAAGAAACTAATCCTAAGACTTGATGTACCGCCTAGTTTAGTAGTTTTAAGACACACATCTTTTAAGAGAGAACAGAAAGTTAATGAGGATGTGGATACATGCATTTCGGCTTTACGGAAGTTAGAGGCGGAATGTCAATTTGAAAATTTCGATGAACAGCTAGTGAGAGACTAATTTATCTGTCACTGTAAAGACAAAACCATCAAACAAAAACTACTACCATTGCGAAACCCTTCCTTGATAGACACTATCAGAATAGCGAAAAGCATTGAAACCTCAATTAAATCTGCAAAAGAACTGGAAAACAAAACTACCAAGCTAATGCAATAGGTCCTACTGATGAGAAGGTTAAAAGCAACAGAGCTATGTCTTCTGCACTTGAAGCACCTAAATCTGGACTACAGAGTTCATTTTTTAATCAGGTGTGGCAACATGATGCATCAGGGAGGTTGAAGAGTATGTCCAGCAAAAAATGTTGTTTGACAGTTGATGCAAGCAAATTTGGTGTTGGTGCTGTTTTGACATAGAAGTGTGGTGAACAAAAATACATGATTGGTTTTGTGTCAAGAGTTCTCAGAGAGGCAGAAACACACTATTCTGTTACAGAAAAATAACCTTTGGTCTGTTAGTGGGCTATAGAGAAGTTCAAATGTTATTTGGGGGTTAAACATTTTATACTTCAAACTCATCACAAACCATTAGTAGCTATATTAAGTGGGACAAATGTCAAAATTAGCACTCCTAGAATTGCAAGGTTTGCCGCAAGATTACTCCAATTTGATTTTGATGTTAAAAACATTTCAGGGGGGAAAGAACACAAGAGCAGACTATCTGTCCAATGCAATTTCATCCCCATCATTGTCTGATGATCTGGTTGACCATTTTGGGGAACCCATGTTCGACCCTACGCCGATTCACCACCCTAATTCTTCGGAGTGGTTCCCTTCTGACCATGTCTCTGAATAGGTTTCCTTTTATTTGAGATGTGCTTTAGATAAGACCTCTAGGAACAAACTGAAGTCAGAGTGTCCCAGACCGTCCTGTTCTTCCAAGGTGGCTGATACCCCAGTTATTGATCCCAACATGTTGTTATTTTTCACTAAGTTTGGGAAGGATCCCAAGAAAGGGGTTGATAGAGCCTGGTCTATTTGCCAGGACAGACTACTAAATCTTGTTGGTCCTTTAACAAGGATTTTGGATTTGATTGAAGAGGCAAGGATGGAGGGGAGCCAAGTAGACCCTGAGGCTCTTTCCAATTGGGCGCAGAGAGCAATCTGCATGCTTGGCAATGCTAATGCCTACATTTCCCAAGAGCGACGCAAGAGTCTTCTGCTAAAGATTGACCCGAAACTGAGTTCCTTGGCAACAAAAGAAGGAGGTCCTAAAGCTGAAGGTCTTCTTTTCGGTGACTCTTTCCTTTGCTTCTATCGACAAGGCCCAGTCTTCCATGAAAATATTTTTTTCCCAGCAGGTTTTTGGCAGGGCCGGCAGAGGAAGGGGTCGTTTTGCCGGTCGTTATGCATCAAGAGGGCAATACCTCAACAGAGGTTCCTTCAATGAGGACTCCCAACAGGATTTCTATCAGGGGTACAAACCCCAGTTCTATCCCCGATGTTGCCGTGGAGCCCGCAACAGGGGACTTAAACCCAAGGGAGATCAACTTGCAGGTAAGAACTTTCAGTTCTGGCCTTCCTCCCGTAGAAGGCAGACTAGCAAGTTGTTTAAATGTATGGTTGTCTCTCACATTGGATCTGTGTATTATTCAAACCGTCCACAGTTATTGCATAGAGTTTTATCAGCATCCCTTTCAGAATCATCTTCCCCAACCTCTTCATTTTTCACACGATCAGTTTCTTCTGGTTCAAGAGGAGATACGGGCTTTATTAGCGAAACACGCAATAGAAAGGGTCTCCTTCGACCCTATAGGTTTCCTAAGCTCTATCTTTCTTGTCTGCAAAAAGAACAACAAACATCGTCCGTCATAATTCTAAAACTCTTCAACAATTTCGTAGTGTACCATAATTTCAAGATGGAGACTATCCTTCACCTCAGAGATCTGCTGCTTCAGGGCGATTGGTTGATCCGTCTAGACCTTCAGGACGCCTATCTCTCGGTTCCCATTCATCCCTCTTACAGGAAGTTTCTTCAGTTCCAGAGGGAAGATTCTTTCTTCCAATTCAAAATGCTCCCCTTTGGTCTTTCTTCAGCACCTTGGTGCTTTACCAAGATTCTCAAGCCTGTAATTGCCTTCCTCAGAGGTCAGGGGGTCAGGCTCATAGTTTATCTCGACGATTTTCTTATAATGGCCCAAGACAGATCCTGCCTATTGAATCATCTGGATCTTTGTCAGAACCTTTTGTTAAGTCTGGGGTTTCTCTCCAACCCTCAAAAGCAGATCCTCGTACCTGCTCAGTGACTCAAATTCCTTGGGTATTTAGTGAACACAGTTGATTCAATTCTTCAACTCCCTCAACAGAAGGTGGATTTGATAAAGAAGGCAATACGCCATGCTTTATCCATCCCTCTCTGTTCCCTCAGATCGTTAGCTTGATTGGTGAGCCTTCTTTCTTCCTCCATTCAGGCCATTTTTCCCGGCCTCTTCATTATAGAGCTCTGCAAAGACTAGAATTCTGTCAACTTCACAAGGGTCTCGCTTACTCAGATCCAGTCATTCTGGATTCCGAATCCAGAGAAGAGCTCCTTTGGTGGCTCAGTCATTCAGATGCTTGGAACGGGAGAACGATTTTCTCTGCCGCTTCAGATCTTTTCTTAGAGTCAGATGCAAGTCTGACAGGTTGGGGCGCAAGATGTGGTCAGCTCTTGACTGGAGGTTCATGGTCCATTCAGGTGTCAACACTGCACATCAGTTGTTTAGAGATGCTTGCAGGTTCCTTAGCCATCCAGTCCTTTATAAAAGACAGGGTAAAGTGCACCGTTCTCCTGAGAATGGACAACCTGTCGGCAGTCAGGTACATAAACCGGTACCAGATCCAAACCTCTGGCTTTACTGGCCAGAAGCCTGTGGGAATTCTGTCTCCAGAGGAACATCTCGGTCAGGGAAGAATATCTCCCGGGCGAACTCAAATGTGGCCGACTGGTTTTCCAGGCATATTTACAACTCAAGTGATTGGCGTCTTCATCCTTCTGTTTTCAGTCATCTTTCTTCCATCTTTGGCGTCATGTCAATAGACCACTTTGCTTCTCGCCTCAACACTCAGCTTCCTTCCTTTTTCAGCTGGAGGCCAGACCCTTTGGCGATAGCCCTGGATGCCTTCCTTCAGTCATGGCCCCATCTCCTTCTCTATGCATTTCCTTAGTTTCTTCTCATTGCCCAGGTTCTAGCTCAGGTGCGCAGACAGCAGCCATCTCTGGTCCTGATCACTCCTTTTTGACAGTCCCAGCCTTCGTATCCAACCCTGTTGGAGCTAGCTTCAGATTTCCCTGTATTGATTCCTCCCTTTCCCGATCTGCTCTTGAACCCTCAGGGTCTTCCTCACACTCTGGTGGTGGAGAACTTCCTGCATCTCACAGCTTGGAGAGTTTCGGGGCGTCCTGGAGAACCCCGGGAATTTTGGAGGAGGCTGTCCATTTTATCCAAATGTCCTGGGCTCCAGGCACAACGAAGGTCTACAAGTCAGCCTGGTTGGCTTGGAGTAGGTGGTGTTTGGACAGGGATTCAGATCCCATTTCAGCAGATGTAACATTGGTTGTTAATTTTCTTGCTTCCTTGACTTCTCAGGGTAGAGCTTATCGTACCATTAATACGTACAGATCGGCGATCTCTTCAGAGCATGTCAGAGTGAACGGAAGACCTATTGGCGAACACCCACTTGTCTGTCGACATTTAAAGCGAGTACGTTTTGCTAAGCCTCCGGCTCCTAAATACAATGTTATATGGGCTGTTAATGCTGTACTTTGCCTTTTTATTGCATGGCAGGATAATGCTGACTTATCGCTCAAACATTTGTCTGCCAAATTGACAATGCTTTTGTGTTTGGTATCTATTAAGTGAGTATCTGATGTTAAAGCTCTGGATGTTTCCTCTTTTCGTTATTCCTCTTTAGGTGTTTATTTCCAAGTCAATAGGCGTACCTAAGACCAATTTAGCATCTGTGCATTACCCTTTTTTCCCCTCTCAACCCAAGTTGTGTGTTGGTAATTGTTTAAAGACTTATGTTTCTCAAACTGCAGATCTCAGAAGTATCTCCTCTTCTCATTACTTATTTCCTCTCAGAAACCCCATAAGCCTGTGTTGGCCCCTATGTTGGCCCTTTGGGTTAAGTGGCTCATGTCCCTTGTGGGTGTCTCTACTTTTTTCTTTGGCGCTCATTCGGTGAGAGGGGCTCCGGCCTCTTGGGCATGGGCTGGTTTACCCGATATTCTCAGGTCTGCAGATTGGTCAAACGTTAATACGTTTAGAACACTTTATTTTAAACCTCTTGATCACCCATTAGACAATGTGCTTGGAACGAGCATAATATGAGCCTCCGGTCTTGTAGTAAAATTTAGATTTTCCTAGCCTTGGTGTCTGAAAGGCCAGATTTTATTAAAGACACGGAGGCAAGTATTATCCTGCTTCAGTTTCATTAATACTCCCTGTTATTTTTTCCGCAATTCCTCTGCCTTCAACCAGCACAGCTGAGTCCAGTTAATTTGCACTCAGCTTCTCTGTATCCGGCTCCGCTGCAACAAAGTTCCTGGTTACCAGTTTCTCCTTCTTCATTCCTGATGGACTCCTTTAAGGATTTCTTATCCACCCTTTTAACTTTGTATTATGTTCTGATTTGGCTCTCGGATTCTTCTTCTGACTGACTCTCGCAAGAAAAGAGGGCTTGTTACTCTCAGTCAAGATAGTTCAACTCATACTCGACGTGCCATTGGTTGTCCCCTTTATGATGCAATATGGTCGTTTTTTTTCTCCAGGGTTTCTGGGATTTGTAGATTTCTTGGCTGCTATATTTTATTAAAGTGAGAAAAGAACGCATAATACTCACCTCCGTGTCTTTAATAAAATCTAGCCTTTCAGACACCAAGGCTAGGAAAATCTCAATTTGTCAGAGAGAGGTGGCCTGTAGAAAAGTTTCTGGGAATTAATGTTCAGCCGTTTAACAACATTTCAGACAAGTTAACCATTGAAGATGGTGTACTTTTGAGGGTTGACAATCTGATACCTCCTGTGAAACTTAAGCACCTTATACTTGAGAAAGCTCATGAAGGTCACTTAGGTTCTTCCTCAACTAAAAGAAGGGTATGCATGTCATACTGGTGGCCACAAATGGATGGTGATGCTGATCTGTTAGTGAAAGGGTGTGCCACATGTGATAAGACACTCAAAACATCCACCCCACCTTTGTTACCAACAGAATGTCCTGTGGGGCCTTGGATGAAACTAGATATCGATTAACTTAACGTTGGCAAGCCACACGAGAGAAAAACAACTCCATTCCACATTACTTCACTGAGTTTTCGGAACTCTACGCTCTGGGCAAAGTGTGGGTGGGCAAAACTCTCTGAACTCCGCTGGCGGAGCAGAATGCTTCGCCCACCCCTACATGTAACTACAATTTTTTTTCCCCTTAAATCCTGAGCTACCCTCCACCAATCATTTGCTTTTTTTGCAAGGCCATAATTAGGGGATTGCATAGACTCCTAATAGCCTCCTTCAGGATGTCCTGTTCTATCATACTTTCAAAGACGCAGGTTATTCCAGTAATGGCTTCTGTGGTCAATTTGTAAGGACGCGCTTGAGGAAACACTGCATCAGACCTTAATCAACCCAATTTCCTTTCCTGACAAGTCCCATACATCTTCTCACAGTGATTCCTTTAGATCTGAATCCAAGCCTTCTTTAGGGAGAACCAGTTATATTCTGACTACAGATTGAAATGCCTGCAGTCTGAACTCAGGGTCAGCTGCTTGAGTTTCCAACCCCACTCTGTCTGGTGTACAATATATGACGTAATTAAGTTTACAAAGTACATCCCTCTCCATCAAACTTACAGGACTGGAATCACAAATAACAAACTGATGATGCTCTTTGATATTCTCATTTTTTACTTGGAGCTATAACCTGGTTCGTACACTGTTGATTTGTGATACCAACCACTTGGACTTCTTTCTTTTTTTTTCTTCTTTTTTTCAAGTTCTGTGGAGCTCCCAAACATTATAGGAATTGGGGCAGTCTGAAATGTAAATGGGCTATGCTTAACTTGGTTGTTAGGTTGTAAATCAGAATTAATTTCTTGTATCTGTAGGGCACAAGGGGATTCTGTGGTGAATCTGGTTTTGGGATTTTTGGGGTTGCCATAGAGGGTCTGGATACAGAGGGAAATGCTCCCTACGTCACAAAATCAGAGGGTTGGGAATCCCTTATCGCTTGGTCAGGATGATAGCGACATTCCCACTCCAGTGGCTGACCTTGTTGCAAATGTGACAGTGGGTATCCTTCTTTAAAGCACTTATGTTGAGTTTTACGCTCTTGGCTTAAAGGGGGAGTTTACAGTTCATTGGGTCATTGGTGGGTATGTGTGGGGATGCTATTGTGTTATCTGTGGCCACGTCTCTTAGATCATATACTAGATCCTCCCATGCTCCAGCATTATCTATTTTGCCAATACCCCGCCAAGCTTCTCTAATCAGCAATGATCCCTCGCATCTCCCCCACATTTCTAATTCTCGAATCCATGCTGTCAGAAAACATTGTCAAGAGCACAATAACTGTCGTTTATAACTTTCCAGTGGTGTGTTAGCTCCCTTTTAGCCAGTAGTAAGGCCAAGTCTTGGAATTTACTGGTGATTCTGTTTTTAGATGTGTGCTGGAACCAGTGGAGTAGGCAGTAGCCTGCTGTTGTGGGAACTGCTTTTTACGTCAGCCTCATCAGTGTTGTAGTGACCCCGTCCCAGTATATTGTAAGTGAAGGGCAAGTCCAGAACTACGCTGGAGACAACTGGCTGTCACCTCCCCACATTTCACACAAGCAGCATCAGTAAGACCAAAACATGTATTAATTTTTTCAGGGGTGAGATAAGCCCTGTGTAGTGTGTAGAACCCTATCAGCTTAAAGCAAGAGTTCCTAGATATTTTGGGCATGCGTTTTAAAATGGATTGCCATGTGCTCTCCGGTATAGACATTTCCAAATCTTCTTCGCAGCAAGCTCTTAACTTGTCCAATGGCCCTAGAGAATCAGCTTGCATTGCTCTTTATAGACATGAAGTGGCCTTGTATGTTCCAGCAGAAGTTGCAATGTAACTACAGTTTTGCTGTGTTGTGGGCTCACGCCTGCTGATATTCCAGTGGCGGCAGATAGCTGCCATTACTGATCTATGTAAGAAGAAGTGTCCTATAGTTCTATAGTTCTATAATGTGCCTAATCTTGTCAAATGTAAGCAAGGCTGAGTCCCCGTATAATTGTCCCATGCTGGTAAGGCCTGCCGCGGACCACTCCCGGATTCACCGCCACTCCCCTTTATGTGGCAGTTCTAGCACCAGGTGAAGCGGTATCTCTGGAGAGTACGCAGATCTAGTGTGCGACTTTCGCAGCAGTCGTGCCCAGCATTTTTGGATGACAATATATTCCCTCGAGCCAGAGTGCATTGCTGGGCCTATCCTCAGTAGTGTTTTGGTTAGAGCTGATAGCGTGGGGACAAGTGTGCTCATTGCCCTGCCTGATTTTTGTCTACTCATCATCCATTGGGTGTACGCAAATAATAGGCTTCGAAGTCTGGCAGTTCTAGTCCTCCCTCTCGGTCGGGCGCTGCAAGGTTGCGAAGGCCACCCTGCGTCAGCCGCTTACCCATGTGAAGGATCACAGTACGGCATTGAATGCCCCAAAGAAGGACCGTAGGGGGAGTGCTCCAAATAAATACAGAAACAGGTAGCTCCACCATTTTCAGGAGTGCTTTGCGTCCCTGCACCGTTAGTGTTAGTGTCTTCCAAACCTCTATGTGGGTCTTCAGCTTTCTCATTAGGAGCTCTAGATCTCCCTCAAAGATGCCTAGTAGATTATGATATATCCATACCCCCAGGTAGTTTAAGCATCTAGGTTTCCAATACAGCCCATTTAACATCTTGGGAGGCTATAGTTCAAGCCCTAGAGGGAAGAGACATGATTTTTGCCAGCTGACCTTTAGTTCAGACACATTCCCAAAGTCCAGTAGTAGTGCTTTTGCCCCTACCAGGTTATTGTGGGTGTTGCACAGGAATAATAGGTCATCTGCGTCGAGCACTATCTTTTGTGGCAACCACCATCTGGATTCCCCTGTAGTAATTATCTCCTCGGGCCACATTTGCCAGAGGTTCCATTGCTATTGCAAAGAGGAGAGGTGAAAGGGGGCATCCCTTCTGAGTTCCTCTCTCCACTGCATAGCTCTCCGAGATGGTGTGTCCTGTGCGGACCCGAGCAGTTGGTGATGTATAGAGTAGCTTTGTCCACCGAACAAATCCCGGTCCCAAGCCCATACGCAGCATTACACCATATAGATACTCCCATTCCAGGCTGTCAAAAGCCTTCTCTATATCTACTGGCATCACTACCACCTCCTAGTGCTCCTGAGCACAACCTTCTTTTTTATATTAAGGATTCTCCATATATTTTGGCCTGTGTTACGACCTGGGATAAAGCCCGCTTGATGGGGGTGTTCTGGCGGACCCCGTGCTTTCCCCAAAGTAAGTGCGAATTTTCTCCCTAAGGGCAGCCTGGAATGGTGGGTCTTCAAGTGCTTCTGGAGCTAGTCTCCAAGTGGGCATTCTAGCTAGGGGTCTGTGCCAGCTAAAGTGGATTATGATCTAATATGGTGCGTGCAAGGTATTCTGTATCATGTACTTGTGGTAATATTGCAGCTGCGCATAAGAATATGTTGAGTTGCACATGCAGTTCATCCATGTGAGAAAAATAAGAGTAGTCTTGGGCCTGGGGATATCTGTGCCGCCATGCATCCACTAGGGACCAGTGTTTTTTCTAATCTGCTAATCCTCTGGCTATTCAATGTGTGGTAGAGTTGCGCAATGGGGAATGAGGTCTAGCCCGAAGGGGGTCTGCGATTAAAATCTCCCCCAATAATCACATCACGCATTAGGTAAGTGGATAACTGGGTTGGCAGCGTTGGCAAGAATTTTATCTGGTCTGTGTTTGGTCCATACACATTTACGATGGCAATATCTCTTCCATTAAGTCTTCCCAAGATGGCCACATATCTATCCTCCGAATCTACCACGGTTTTGCAAGGTTGATATGAGGCCCCTGCTCTAATCCAAATCAATACACCCCTGGAGTATGTGGCGTAGTACACTTGTCCCCGCCGTCTCTGCTGTAATGCTTCCCCCTCTTTGTGTGTTAGATGTGTTTCCTGGAGTAGGGCTATGTGGACACCGCAGAGTTTTAGGTATGAAAATATTTTATATCTTTTTGTTAGGGAGTGTATACCTCGGACATTCCAGGACATCGTTTTTGTATTTTGTTTAAGGTGCCAAATCATCGCCCCCCAGCTCCGGGCCGTCATCAACAATTCCTTCGACACCGCAACCTTCCCAGATATTTGGAAGCACGCTGAAGTCAACGCTCTTCTCAAAAAACCCAAAGCAGACCCTAAAGACCTCACAAACTACACACCCATTTCTCTTCTCCCCTTCCCCGCAAAGGTCGTGGAGAAGATAGTAAACGTACAACTGTCTCGCTTTCTAGAAGACAACATACTTGATGTCTCCCAGTCTGGATTCCGCAAGAACCACAGCACTGAGACCGCCCTCATCGCCTGCATACACGACTTCAGGACCAGATTGGACAAGGGCGAGACCGTCGCCCTCATCCTCCTACCCTCTCTGCAGCTTTTGACACTGTATGCCACCAAACCCTCCGCGCACGCCTGTTCGACGCTGGAATTCGCCACAAAGCCCTGGACTGGCTCACCTCCTTCCTCTCCGAAAGAACCCAAAGAGTTTGCCTCCCTCCTTTCCGGTCTACAGTCACCAAGATCATCTCTGGGGTCCCCCAAGGATCCTCCCTCAGCCCCACCCTCTTAAACATCTACATGGCTCCTCTCGCCAACATCCTCCGCCCCCACGGCATCACCATAATTTCATACGCTGACAACACCCAGCTCATCATCTCCCTCACTAGGAACCCAGCCACCGCCAAGAATAACCTGCACGCCGGACTCCTTGACATCGCCAACTGGATGACAGCAAGCCACCTCAAATTGAACTCAGACAAAACAGAGATCATCATCTTTGGCCCCAACAAAGCAGCATGGAACGACTCTTGGTGAACCACCACCCTCGGACCACCCCAACACCCACATACGCAACCTTGGCAGCATACTGGACTCGCCTCTCTCCATGACCCAGCAAATCAACGCCATATCATCCTCCTGCTTCAACACCCTTCACATGCTACGCAAGACTTTCAAATGGATCCCTTTAGAAACAAGAAGAACAGTCACCCACGCCCTCATAAGCAGCAGACTGGACTACGGCAACGCCCTCTACGCAGGGACCACAGCTAAGCTTCAAAGAAAACTCCAGCGAATCCAGAACGCAGCCGCACGTCTCATCCTCAACCTCCCTTGCCACAAACACATATCCACCCACCTCTGATCCCTACACTGGCTGCCCATCAACAAAAGGATCATTTTCAAAATCCTTGTCCACGCTCACAAAGCTCTCCACGACACTGGACCGGCCTACCTCAACGAACGAGTCAACTTCCACATACCAACTTGACAGCTCCGCCACCCTTGCTACAGTCCCCCGCATTCAACGCACTACCTCCGGAGGCAGATCCTTCTCCCACCTTGCCGCCAAGACCTGGAACTCCCTCCCCACCAACCTACGCAACACCCAGGACCTCCTAACCTTCAGAAAGCACCTAAAACATGGCTTTTCAAGCAGTAACCGGGCACCCCCCTCCCAGCGCCTTGAGACCCTACCGGGTTAGTAGTGTGCTTAAGAAATTATTTGATTGATTGATTGATATCAATGCGTTCGTCAGTGTACAGTCCTTCTCTGCCCTCCTATGTTTCCCAATGATGATGCCCATTTTAGAGATGCTGCAGTATCAAGTGTGCTACCTTCCCCAACAAACAATAACTTCCAACTCCCTTTCCCACAGACAATAAGCAAAACACCTCCCATCCAAACTGAACTGTAACCAGCTATTCAAGACTGTCTTGTGAGAGACTTAGCGTAGTGGTACCCGAGGCCAGGCGCGCAGGCACCCATCCGACCTTGAATGCAAGTGGAATGAGAAGCATGGCAAAAGGAGTAGAGGGGTTATGCATTATCCTAAATATGATTCATCAAAGAATAACACATCATGACAGTTACCCTGCCCCCCATAAACATTCCTCCAGTAGCTGTAGGTGAGTCTTATAATAATTTGTCAGCTGTTCTAGGAGTGATCGCTGGCAGGATAACACATTTTACCTCGCTGAAACTGAGGATCCAGGGTATGAGCCGGATTCCTCTACTTCTTCTTCGGGCTGTTTAGATGGGACGGTGCTGGAGTCACTCAAGGATGCCACTACTTTGACTACTCTCCGCCTCTAGTTTTGCTTTTCCGTAGTCGTGGGTGCCCCTGAGGTCTTCAGAGGTTTTCTCCGGTGGGATCGGGGGCGACACTGAGGTGGGCTCGCCCGGTCCCCCCCTGCTTGGCCCAGCACATGGCTGTTACTCAATCCATGCCCAAGTTTCCCGCAGAGACATAAAGAACCTAGCACCCTCCGGGGTGACCACCGTCGTCATGCCAGGAAACTGCATGGAGTACGATATTCCTATTTCCTGTAGTCCTTCCTTTGCTTCCATAAAAGCTGATTGTTGCCTCTGAACCTCTCAGGAAAAAACATTATTCTGCTGTTCTCAAGGGTGATAGTGCCTAGTTTTCTGGCCTGTCTTAGGATATGGTCTCGATCTTTGTAAAATAGCAGCTGCGCTACTACAGGCCTCAGTGGCACCCCAGGTGGCATTGGCTGCGTCGAGACCCGGTGTGCCCTTTCTAGTGCAAAAAAGGTAGAGAGGCCTGTTGGAGCCACCTCTGTGCGCAGCCAGTTCTCTAAGAATGATATCATGTCACTCCCCTCACATCGCTCTGGTAGCCCAACTATTCGGAAATTGTTATGCCGCAATCTGTTTTAAGCATCGTCCGCTTTGGACTACAGGGCTTTCATACGTGCCTCCCATGTAGCAAGTTGCGCACGGGCAGCAGCTAATTGTGAACCCACCTCAGCTAATCCTCTCTCATTGGTGGTGACCCTTTCAGCCAGTTTCCTGTGGTCATCCAGCAGGAGGCCCATGTCTGAGCTCAGTGAGTCTATTTTAGTCTCTAGGGCTTCTTGCAGAGCCGTAATAGCCTGCAGTATGCCCTGTAGTGATGGGGGAGATATAGGAATCTCAGTTGCATCAGATGCAGATTCTAGCAGCACTCCCCCTGTGGATCCATCACGAGCCATGCCGCTAGTTTCTATTTCTCGCTTGCGGGAGTACTTGCCCGTGTTTCTTCTTCGTTGGTGTGTCAAGGGGCTCAGATCTATACTGCCTGCAGCTCTCTAATCTCAAGGCAGTAGAAAGCGTGATCTAATGGTTATGGACCAGCTCTCTTTGATTGGGAGGCAGAGGAACTCTGGGCATCCCTTGGTTGTGCGTCTCCCTTGGGAACTCGTTTTCAGTCTCACTTGCAGCTTTTCTGCAGTGAGCTGCTGCTCTGACGGTTGCGCTAGCGGTTCCTTGTCTTCCTCCACACCTGTAGGACCAAGGTCGCAATGGGATCAGGGCGCCTTTGCTCTGCTAGTTTCACCTCTTTCCTTGCCTCGCGCCTTACACCCAGTTCTTGGGAAAGTAGAGCCGAGTTGGTTGTTATCAATATTAATGTTTCATCAGTGATTACGCAATCCAGCACACATCTAATCGCAGCACCACTGAAAAACAACAGTGGGTCATCGCGACTCTCCCCTTTCATGATGAATCGGGTGCCCTCCCTTTTATCAATTATCTCATCGACTTCCTCTTTCCCCCACAATGGGTGATCACCAAACAGGCCCCTGAGCAGTCCTTCTACTGTTCGTGATCCAAGGGTGCCCGCGCGTATTCTTACTCTCAACTATGTGGGCACACCTGTCCTAGTGGGTGGTCTGCAATCCCTATCGGTCCCTGCAGTGTTTCCGTTTTTCAGCACTCGTTGCCCCCATACATAATCAGCGCTCCCCTATCCACTCACCCTTATGTTGCAGACTTTTGTATATGGTGGTATCAGTGCATCAGTGGACAGACGGGGGGAATTTGCGTTACGATTCGCTGTTTCTCCCTCACAGTCCCCGGGTCCGGTCAGCTACCGCCAGTTAGTTAGCAGGCCCACTTGCCATGCTCTCCCTCCTGGTTGGCTCCGGCTGCATGCTTCTGCTCGAGCAGGGGACCACGGCCTCACCTTGCTTTCCGATCGTTAGTCTGGATAGTCCACCACTCGCCGCAGAGTCCGCTTCACTCATCGGGGCTCAGCGCGTCTCATTCCTGCATTGGCTCACTCCACCTTACTCCCAGCGTCCACCTTCTTCTCCTCTGCAGGGATCTCTTTCTCCTTGTCCTTCGCCGTTCAGGGTGTCACTTTAGTTCCAGCGCCCTTCATCACCCAGGGGTCCGCAGGGGTTCATCCTCTGCTGTTGTGATTTTTGGCCCAGGGGTAGGATCACTTCCGCCGCCCAGCCGATCCAACTGCTATTGGCTTCCCATGAACCTCCTTCTTTCATGGTGCCGTCGTCTGCTGCAGCAACCCAATTTCTGTGCTTCTCAAGCCAGCGAAAGCGTTGATGTGTGTTGGTTCACTCGTCTCACAGGTCCCCGCATGCCCTCAAGCGTGCCAACTCCAGGCATCTGCCATTTTAGGCAAATCATCTCTTTCCCTGCCGTGGCCTCGCACGATCTCGGCTCTGCATAATTTGCCAATCAGCCCTCCAAAGGACAGGCAGTCTTAATCTGTGCGGGGTGTTGCCTGGGGAGCCTGCATTATGCAGGATGCGGGTCAGATGGAGCCCAGCCCGCCAGAGCATTCAGGCTTGCGTCCTACACCATTCGTGGCAAGCCACGCCTCCCAAAAATGTAGTTGAGCGCCTTCTGGTTCTGTCTGGGGTGAGAGTGCATACGCATATCCATATCTCTTTCCAGGATAATAGGGTATGTCAAAAAAGAGCTATGAAGGACAGCCCATCTAGCATTTTGTGAATTTGTGCATCTCATGGATTTGAGAATACATTTTTATGGTATAGCCACACCATCATTGTGTGTACAACTCCTTCCTAATAATAACTCCATTACTTAAATGCTTATTTAATAACTCCCTTTCATACTTTGTGTAATTCCTTCCTGAATTTTAAAGCATTCGAGAAAAATAACACACTGGATGCAACTCACCTTTCCTCTGATCTCTTTGCTAGAGAATGGCTGCTTTGCTGAAATTGTTGTGTATGATACAAGTTAAGTCTGTACTGTTTCTACAGTTATTTTATCTGTTGTGTCTACATGTGGGAACCGTACACTGATGCTGCCCATGATTTACCTTTTAAGTGTGAGAAATGTTTGTGCTACTGCTTAACAAAACCACCCTGTTTGTTTTCGTCAACAGTGATTTTACGAAATTTGTGTAATACTCATAATGAACTTTGCATATCTCTTATGCTAATTTTAGAATGTGCTATTCTAGCTGTAGGAAGCTGGTTATCTATGCAGTGATCCAATGTAGGGGATCACTATGCAGATAGTCCAGGGCAAACCTTATTGGTTTAGGGGGGGCGGGAAACACTTTTTGTAGGTGAATGTATGTTTACGCAGCATGAGTTCCAAAGTACTATGGCTGCATAGAAGTTCTTACACTCAGTTCTCGGGGGTCCCCTGTAGGTAGTGGGGTGCTAGGAGCGCAGAGTTACTGACAAGACCAGCAGTTCTGGTTTACCTGCCCAGGAGCGTCCGGGTGCTGTGATGCTGGTTGTGTCAAGTTTGTGTGCATGGAACACTTGCCGATGAGGGTGGCCACCTGGAAGAAGAATGCAAGGAGGGACTTGGGGACAAGTCAGAGAGATCCCAACAGGGGGGCTCAGTTGGGGGGCGTGGCCAGACGCCGATGGCGGAAGAAGTCTCTCCATGAGGCTCCCGTCTGTAAACCCCCACCCCGTTAAATCCTGCTAATCGGAGGGCCCCTCAGCCCTCCCGACGGCGCACAGTTGGAAGCGCGGAAGGGGCCCCTGTAACAGTTGGAGGGGGGGGGTGAGACACGCATGCGACGATCGGGGATTGGCCCCCGACTCGCCGGAACGGCAAGGGCCACGAAGAGCCCAAGATGACAGCCGAGACCAGTGAGGCCGAAATAATGGCCCCCGTTGAGGCAGCGCAGCCTGAGACAGTGCACCTCCCACAGAACATCTGTGAGAGCACGCAGGGTGTGGCAGAGGGCAGAAGACAGTCTGAGCTGGTGAGGGGCCTAGCAGAGACTGCGGAGTGTGAGGAGCTGGGACGAGTCCAGCGCGTCCCAGCGGCAACGGAGAACGAAGGCGCTCGGCAGCGAGCAGGCCCTGGCGACCGCAGAGTCCCTGAGAAGCAATGACTGGTCCCTAGGAGGGGGGCTGGGCTCCAGATCGGTACAGGGCACCAGAGGGCGCAGGGACGAGAGGTGGTGTCTGTCCCTGGGCGACGCGCAGCAGGGCCACCTCAGAAGTGAAGGCGGACCAATCGTGGAGGTTTGGAGGCTGCATATCGGGGGAGCCCTCAGCACGTGCGACGATAGGAGAGCTGCCCAGCTGCGCCACAGCTGGGGAGCCCAGGATGGCAGCCGGGGCCTGGGAGTGGAGGCCGCTAGGTTTCGACCAATATATTGCCCCAGAGAAGGAGATGTGCGTGAGGAGCTAAGGAGAGCCCCATAGTCTTCTACTGTGGCAAAGCACGGAGGCAATCCTTGGGAAGGGCCAAGATGCACTTGAGGCGCCCTAAAAATGGGTGAGATCCCAATACAGTGCAAACTTCAATGCCAAAAACGAAAGGGGTCCACTGCAACAGCACAAGCCCGCCGCGGGGGAGTCACGGGAGGGATGCGGTGGGCGAGATGACATGGAACTTGCATCGAACCTAGGAAGGACGACTCTATAAACTGCAAGACAAGTGGAGATGTGGCCAGGAAACCTCTGGGAACTGGAGAGCCTGGAGGATCACTAACGGGGAGGGGGTTCGTTGCATCCTTCCGTTCGCCCTCCCAGGAGGACCGACTAGGCCTCCATTGTCGTAGAGAATAGCAAAAGAGACCCAGAAATGGGAAAAGTAGGCCGCAAGAAGGATGCAGAAGTGAAAGACGACACTGCTGCAAACGCCATGACAGGACTTCGGGGAGCCAAGAGCACTCACCCTATGGAAGGGACGGGGGACCCCACCCTTCAGGACATACTACAGGCCATAACAGCCTCTCGTGAAGTTTTGGAAGGAAAAATCGATGTCCCGGCCACAGACTTAACTATACTCAGGTACGACCACCGACGCTTGGCCGAAAAAGTGTCTACAACAGAAAAACAGGTCAAAGGACTTCTACCACAGTTTAGTGACACAAACCAAGACTATGAGCCTGATGGAGAAGCAAATTCGCGACCTGGAAATACAAGCAGAGGATGCGGAAAATCGTTCCCGGAGAAACAATATCCACATGATTGGCTTACCAGAACGCATTGAAAAGAAAACCATGATGGAGTTCCTGGAGCACAGGCTGAACGAGGAAGTGGCAGAGGGTGGACTCTCACCCTTTTTTGCGCTCAAAAGAGCGCATACAGTCCCAGCACGTCCCCCGACTCCAGGGGAACCTCCAGGGCCGGTTATAGCTCGGTTACTGCACTATTTGCTGAGCCAAGGCAGGAGGAACAGTGACTGCACAATAGACAATCACACGGTCCATATCTTTCCAGACGTTTCGTAGAAAGTACAGAAACTGAGGGCCACTTTTCGAGACGCTAAATAGAAACTGCGGCAACTGAGGATACAGTATAGAATGATGTTCCCTGCAACACTGAGAGTGATGGCCGGGGGGGCACACAGTTCTTTACCACATCGGACGAAGTGTGGCAGTCGTCACCAGAGGAGAACTATCTAAAGGAGGACCTGCAACCACGGCGCCACAGAAGAGCACAACATAGCAGGAACCACAAATTGATGACTCCTTCCAACAAAGAGGTGCAAAGGTAACGCCAGAAGGCAATGGAGGCAGTAGCATCTCTGAGTGGATCAGACCCCGGCTCCCCGGGTGGTGGGCGAGGAGATGGAACATTCATGATCGGATCAAAATTCAGATGCATCGCGTGCATCAGTTGGGACGGGACTGGAGGTGACTCTGGGGACATCTGACTGCATCATGTGACTTGCTCATCTCTAGATTTACATGTGAGGTCCTGTGCCGGTACCGGACGGTCACCAAGAACTGTCTGGAAACCATCCTCTCATCCTGAGCAGCTGAAAGAGCAACCGGAGATGGCGGAACCTGCAGGAGGGGGCCAAGCCCAAAAATACAATCATGCTTAAAAGACAGGGGTGGGGCAGACGGGCTGTAGGAAGTTGGCTCTGTATGTACTATTTCAAAGTAAGAAATAGCATGCACAGAGTCCAAGGGTTCCCCTTAGAGGTAAGATAGTGGCAAAAAGAGATAATTCTAATGCTCTATTTTGTGGTAGTGTGGCCGAGCAGTGGGCTAATCAGAGGGTAGTGTTAAGCATTTGTTGTACACACACAGGCAATAAATGAGGAACACACACTCAAAGACAATTCCAGGCCAATAGGTTTTTATACAGAAAAATATATTTTCTTAGTTTACTTTAAGAACCACAGTTTCAAGATTTACAAACAATACTTTAAGTGAAAAGTATTTCACTTAGGAACTCTAGGAACTTTGAATTAGCAAAATAGCATATACAGTTTTCACACAAATGGCAATAAGCTATTTTAAAACTGGACACTGCAATTTTCAACAGTTCCTGGGGGAGGTAAGTGTTTGTTAGTTTTGCAGGTAAGTAAACCACCTACAGGGTTCAAAGTTGGGTCCAAGGTAGCCCACCGTTGGGGGTTCAGGGCAATCCCAAAGTTACCACACCAGCAGCTCAGGGCCGGTCAGGTGCAGAGGTCAAAGTGGTGCCCAAAACACATAGGCTTCAATGGAGAAGGGGGTGCCCCAGTTCCAGTCTGCCAGCAGGTAAGTACCCGCGTCTTCGGAGGGCAGACCAGGGGGGTTTTGTAGGGCACCGGGGGGGACACAAGTCAGCACAAAAAGTACACACTCATCGGCACGGGGGCGGACGGGTGCAGTGTGCACACAGGCGTCGGGTTTGCAATGTAGTTCAATGGGAGACCTAGGGGTCTCTTCAGCGATGCAGGCAGTCAAGGGGGGGGGGGCTCCTCAGAGTAGCCACCACCTGTGCAAGAGAGAGGGCCACCTGGGGGTCGCTCCTGCACTGGAGGTCGGATCCTTCAGGTCCTGGGGGCTGCGGGTGCAGTGTCCTTACCAGGCGTCGGGTCTTTGAAGCAGGCAGTCGCAGTCAGGGGGGAGCCTCTGGATTCCCACTGCAGGCGTCGCTGTGGGGACTCTGGGGGGTCAACTCTGGCTACTCACGGGCTCGCAGTCACCGGGGAGTCCTCCCTGCAGCGTTGTTTCTCCACAAGTCGAGCCGGGGGCGTCGGTTGCAGAGTGCAAAGTCTCACGCTTCCGGCAGGAAACGTGTTGTCTTTAAAAGTTGCTTCTTTGTTGCAAAGAGGCTTCTTCCTTGGAGCAGAGCCGCTGTCCTCGGGAGTTCTTGGTCCTTTTAGATGCAGGGTAGGCCTCTGAGGCTTCAGAGGTTGCTGGACCCTGTGGAACGCGTCGCTGGAGCAGTTCTTTTGAAGTGGGGAGACAGGCCGGTAGAGCTGGGGCCAAAGCATTTGGTGTCTCCGTCTTCTCTGCAGGTTTTTCAGCTCAGCAGTACTTCTCAGTCTTAGGTTGCAGGAATATGTCTTGCTGGGTTCTGTGAGCCCCTAAATACTTGATTTAGGGGTGTGTTTAGGTCTGGGGGGTTAGTAGCCAAAGGCTACTAGCCCTGAGGGTGGCTACACCCTCTTTGTGCCTCCTCCCTGAGGGGAGAGGGGCACATCCCTAATCCTATTGGGGGAATCCTCCATCTGCAAGATGGAAGATTTCTAAAAGTCAGAGTCACCTCAGCTCAGGACACCTTAGGGGCTGTCCTGACTGGCCAGTGACTCCTCCCTGTTTTTCTCATTATCTCCTCCGGCCTTGCCGCCAAACGTGGGGCCGTGGACGGAGGGGGCGGGCAACTCCACTAGCTGGAGTGCCCTGGGGTGCTGTAACAAAGGGGGTGAGCCTTTGAGGCCAGTTCCTGCAGGGGGAGGTGAGAAGCACCTTCACCCAGTACAGGCTTTGTTACTAGCCACCGAGTGACAAAGGCACTCTCCCCATGTGGCCAGCAACATGTCTGGTGTGTGGCAGGCTGCTAAAACTAGTCAGCCCACACTGGTAGTCGGGTATGGTTTCAGGGGGCATCTCTAAGATGCCCTCTGGGGTGTATTTCACAATAAAATGTACACTGGCATCAGTGTGCATTTATTGTGCTGAGAAGTTTGATACCAAACTTCCCAGTTTTCAGTGTAGCCATTATGGTGCTGTGGAGTTCGTGCATGACAGACGCCCAGACCATATACTCTTATGGCTACCCTGCACTTACAATGTCTAAGGTTTTGCCTAGACACTGTAAGGGCATAGTGCTCATGCACTTATGCCTTAACCTATGGTATAGTGCACCCTGCCTTAGGGCTGTAAGGCCTGCTAGAGGGGTGACTTATCTATACCTGTAGGCAGTGTGAGGTTGGCATGGCACCCTGAGGGGAGTGCCATGTCGACTTAGTAATTTTATCCCCACCAGCACACACAAGCTGGCAAGCAGTGTGTCTGTGCTGAGTGGGGGGTCTCCAGGTTGGCATAAGACATGCTGCAGCCCTTAGAGACCTTCCCTGGCATCAGGGCCCTTGGTACCAGGGGTGCCAGTTACAAGGGACTTACCTGGATGCCAGGGTGTGCCAATTGTGGAAACAAAGGTACAGGTTAGGGAAAGAACACTGGTGCTGGGGCCTGGTTAGCAGGCCTCAGCACACTTTCAAATCATAACTTGGCATCAGCAAAGGCAAAAAGTCAGGGGGTAACCATGCCAAGGAGGCATTTCCTTACACGGACAATGTGGCAGACTCCTCTTAAAGAACTTGAGGACCACCCCCAGATTCGACAGACTAGTTGATGTAATTGTTTAGGTTTGGATGAGAGACGAAAACCCTTTTGTCCTGGGGAAGGGGAGTTGGGAAGTTATTTGTTGGGTTAGGTTTATAGGGCAATGTGAGTCACAGAGTCTGATAGCTCTGGATCTAAAGATGTGGTGCGGGAGGACACGGTTGCAGTTGTCTATGGAAATGGGATGGGCACAGAAGCGGCTGCAGACAAGATAGTGGTATGGCTACATTAGACTCATTCAAATAAATTCATGTCATGGAATGTCCGGGGCATGCACACGATGGTCAAGAGGTATAAGGTTTTTTCATACTTACAGAGGAGAGGAATTCAGGTGGCAATGCTTCAGGAAACACACTAAACACAAGCAGAGGGGAAAGCTATAAAGGAACGATGGAGGGGCCAAGTATACTACACGACTCACTATGCGTTTGCCAGAGGGACCCTGATATGGATAAAGGCGGGATCCCATTCCAATTGCTGGATAGTCTCATTGATCCGGAGTGGCAATTTGTGGCAATTCGGGGGAGATTAGAGGGCAGGGAGCTAGCAATGATTAATGTTTATGCACCCAACTCGGATCAGAGTGCATTCTTTACACGGCTATCAACCCACCTGGCCTCATTCCTACAACACTCCCTGGTACTAGGAGGTGATTTTAATTGTGTGGCAGACCCCACTAGAGACTGCTCACACCCCACTTTGCACGATTCTCCGCTTACTAGAGTGGCACAGCAGTTCACATCCTGGCAGTCACATTGGGGCCAGGTTGATGCGTGGAGAAAGTTGCAGCCGGACACCAGGGATTGCTCGTACTTCTCTTATGTACATGAATTACACGTTCGGCTAGACGCATTCTTGTGTACACCAGATGTGTTCCCACATATACACAACGCTGAATACTTAGCTCACACTATCACAGATCATAACCCTATATTTTTATCACTTAAGTGGGGCCTGCACTTCCCTCATAACCCCACGTGGAAATTAAAACCAGAATCGTTAAAGGATGTACAAAATCAGGGGGAGATGAAACAGCATATTAACCACTTTTTTACGGATAACGAGGCCACAACCAACAATCCTTTGATAGAATCGGATGCTTTTAAAGTGCTAATGAGGGTGAGGTGCGCAGCGAGAGCGGTAGGGGTACGCAGAACGCTACTTAGAGACACCATGGGGGTGGAGGGCAAACTGAGAGAGGCTAAAAAGAGTAGACCGGAGGATCGAAACTACCAGCACACAATACTAGAGCTCAAAGAAACAGTAGCGGAGTGCGTGGAACGTCTTTGCTGCTTCGACTGCAGGCATTATATAGCAAGAGCCCATAGGGGAGGGACAAGGCAGGCCATATGCTGGCGTGGGTGGTGTCGCCGACTCAGAGAGGCTCAATCATACTGGAAATGGGGGACAGCCTCTATGAACAGGAAGAAATAAATGCACATTTTCTAGCCTTTTATGAGCGGCTATACAAAAGTACCCTCCAATATGATAGAGAAACCACAGAGACCTACCTGGCCCAGATGAAACTTACCACACTTACACCTGACACAGCAGGGCAGTTGGGAGGAGCCATCACCCAACAAGAAATCAAGGGGGCCATCAAGGACTTAGCTAGGGGGAAGACACCGGGGACAGATGGTTTCCTGGTCGAGTTTTATGCTGTGTGCACAGAACTACTGGCCACAAGGCTGAAGACCCTCTATGTGGCCGCCAAGGAGCGGGGAATACTGCCTGTGGCAGCAGAAGAGGCGATTGTGGTGCCTCTGCTAAAACCTGGTAAAAATCCTACGGAATGCGGCGCTTACAGACCATTGTCCATGTTGAATTTGGACTACAAGATTCTCAGTAAGATCTTGGCGACGAGGCTCCTCCCTCACATGCCGAAACTGATACACCCAGATCAGGCAGACTTTGTCCCGGGACAAAACACAGCAGATAACATACGCTGATTGTTGGCGGTCATGAGGGACCCCCGCCTATGATGACAAGACGGCGGGAGTACTTGCTGTGGATATTGAGAAGGCCTTTGATAGCCTAGAGTAGGGGGTCCTTTACGCCGTGATGGCCAGGTTGGGCTTGGGGACTGACTATATTGTATGGGAGCAGTTACTGTATACCAAACCTATGGCCAGAGTGCGTACAGGGCAGATAATATCAGAAAGCTATGCGGTGCAGCGGGTCACTAGACAGGGCTGACCCCTTGTAAGGAAATGCCTCCTTGGCATGGTTACCCCCTGACTTTTTGCCTTTGCTGATGCTATGTTTTGAATTGAAAGTGTGCTGAGGCCTGCTAACCAGGCCCCAGCACCAGTGTTCTTTCCCTAACCTGTACTTTTGTATCCACAATTGGCACACCCTGGCATCCAGGTAAGTCCCTTGTAACTGGTACCTCTGGTACCAAGGGCCCTAATGCCAGGGAAGGTCTCTAAGGGCTGCAGCATGTCTTATGCCACCCTGGAGACCCCTCACTCAGCACAGACACACTGCTTGCCAGCTTGTGAGTGCTGGTGAGAACAAAATGAGTAAGTCGACATGGCACTCCCCTCAGGGTGCCATGCCAGCCTCTCACTGCCTATGCAAGTATAGATAAGTCACCCCTCTAGCAGGCCTCACAGCCCTAAGGCAGGGTGCACTATACCATAGGTGAGGGCACCAGTGCATGAGCACTGTGCCCCTACAGTGTCTAAGCCAAACCTTAGACATTGTAAGTGCAGGGTAGCCATAAGAGTATATGGTCTGGGAGTCTGTCAAACACGAACTCCACAGCACCATAATGGCTACACTGAAAACTGGGAAGTTTGGTATCAAACTTCTCAGCACAATAAATGCACACTGATGCCAGTGTACATTTTATTGTGAAACACACCCCAGTGGGCACCTTAGCGGTGCCCCCTGAAACTGTATCCAACTATATGTGTAGGCTGACTGGTTCCAGCAGCCTGCCACACTAGAGAGATGTTGCTGGCCCCATAGGGAGAGTGCCTTTGTCACTCTGAGGCCAGTAACAAAGCCTGCACTGGGAGGAGATGCTAACACCTCCCCCAGGCAGGAGCTGTAACACCTGGCGGTGAGCCTCAAAGGCTCACCCCTTTTGTTCCAGCACCGCAGGACACTCCAGCTAGTGGAGTTGCCCGCCCCCCTCCGGCCACGGCCCCCACTTTTGGCGGCAAGGCCGGAGGAAATAATGAGAATAACAAGGAGGAGTCACTGGCAAATCAGGACAGCCCCTAAGGTGTCCTGAGCTGAAGTGACTCTAACTTTTAGAAATCCTCCATCTTGCAGATGGAGGATTCCCCCAATAGGGATAGGATTGTGACCCCCTCCCCTTGGGAGGAGGCACAAAGAGGGTGTAGCCACCCTCAGGGCTAGTAGCCATTGGCTACTAACCCCCCAGACCTAAACACGCCCTTAAATTTAGTATTTAAGGGCTTCCCTGAACCTAAAACTTTAGATTCCTGCAACTACAAGAAGAAGAGGACTGCTGAGCTGAAAGACCCCTGCAGAAGAAGAAAAGAAGACACCAACTGCTTTGGCCCCAGACCTAACGGCCTGTCTCCTGCCTTCTAAAGAAACCTGCTCCAGCGACGCTTTCCCCAGGACCAGGGACCTCTGAATCCTCAGAGGACTGCCCTGCTTCAAGAAAGACAAGAAACTCCAGAGGACAGCGGCACTGCTCCAAAAAGACTGCAACTTTGTTACAGAGGAGCAGATTTAAAGCCCCCTGCAAATCCCCGCAAGAAGCGTGAGACTTGCAACACTGCACCCGGCGACCCCGACTCGACTGGTGAAGAACCAACACCTCAGGGAAGACCCCCGGCGACTCCAAGACCGTGAGTAACCAAAGTTGTCCCCCCTGAGCCCCCACAGCGACGCCTGCAGTGGGAACCCCGAGGCTCCCCCTGACCGCGACTGCCTGACTCAAAGATCCCGACGGCTGGAAAAGACCCTGCACCCGCAGCCCCCAGCACCTGAAGGAACGGAACTTCTGTGCAGGAGTGACCCCCAGGAGGCCCTCTCCCTTGCCCAGGTGGTGGCTACCCCGAGGAGCCCCCCCCTTGCCTGCCTGCACCGCTGAAGAGACCCCTTGGTCTCCCATTGAAACCTACAGAGAACCCGACGCCTGTTTGCACACTGCACCCGGCCGCCCCCGCGCTGCTGAGGGTGTACTTTTTGTGTGGACTTGTGTCCCCCCCGGTGCCCTTCAAAACCCCCCTGGTCTGCCCTCCGAAGACGCGGGTACTTACCTGCTGGCAGACCGGAACCGGAGCACCCCCTTCTCTCCATTGAAGCCTATGTGTTTTGGGCACCTCTTTGACCTCTGCACCTGACCGGCCCTGAGCTGCTGGTGTGGTAACTTTGGGGTTGCTCTGAACTCCCAACGGTGGGCTACCTTGGACCCAAAACTGAGACCTATAAGTGATTTACTTACCTGCTAAAAATACCAATACTTTACCTCCCCCAGGAACTGTGAAAATTGCAGTGTCCACTTTTAAAACAGCTATTTGTGTTTTATGTGAAAAGTATAAATGCTACTGTAATTATTCAAAGTTCCTAAAGTACTTACCTGCAATACCTTTCAAATGAGATATTACATGTAGAATTTGAACCTGTGGTTCTTAAAATAAACTAAGAAAATATATTTTTCTATAACAAAACCTATTGACTGGATGTGTCTCTGAGTGTGTGTTCCTCATTTATTGCCTGTATGTATGTACAACAAATGCTTAACACTACTCCTTTGATAAGCCTACTGCTCGACCACACTACCACAAAATAGAGCATTAGTATTATCTCTTTTTGCCACTATCTTACCTCTAAGGGGAACCCTTGGACTCTGTGCATGCTATTCCTTACTTTGAAATAGCACATACAGAGCCAACTTCCTACATTGGTGGATCAGCGGTGGGGTACAAGACTTTGCATTTGCTGGACTACTCAGCCAATACCTGATCACACGACAAATTCCAAAAATTGTCATTAGAAATTGATTTTTTGCAATTTTAAATTTTTCTAAATTCTTTAAAGTCCTGCTAGGGCCTTGTGTTAGTCCCCGTTAGCATTGCTTTTAGAGTTTAAAAGTTTGGTAAAAGTTTGAATTAGATTCTAGAACTAGTTTTTAGATTCTTAAAAAGTATTCCAACTTTTAGAAGCATAATGTCTAGTACAGATATGAATGTGGTGGAACTCGACACCACACCTTACCTCCATCTTAAGCTGAGGGAGCTAAGGTCACTCTGTAAAATAAAGAAAATAACAATGGGCCCCAGACCTTCCAAACTACAGCTCCAGGAGCTGTTGGCAGAGTTTGAAAAGGCCAACCCCTCTGAGGATGGCAACACAGAGGATGAAGATAGTGACTTGGAGGAAAATTCCCCCCTACCAGTCCTAACTAGGGAGAACAGGGCCTCTCAAGCCCTGACTCCAAGCATAATAGTCAGAGATGCTGCTTCCCTCACAGGAGGGACCAACATCTCTGAAATCACTGAGGATAACTCCAGTGAAGGGGACATCCAGTTAGCCAGGATGGCCAAAAGATTGGCTTTGGAAAGACAGATCCTAGTCACTTTCATTTTGAAAGTGTGTACTATTAAATAATAATGTATTGTTAATATACTTTTCCATAACCCATATTTTAGGACCCATCAATGGTGGCAGCAACTTAAATAGGGTCAGAGATTCGCCTGACATGTTGAAAATCCCTAAAGGGATTGTAACTAAATATGAAGATAGTGATGACATCACCAAATGGTTCACAGCTTTTGAGAGGGCTTGTGTAACCAGAAAAGTGAACAAATCTCACTGGGGTGCTCTCCTTTGGGAAATGTTCACAGGAAAGTGTAGGGATAGATTCCTCACACTCTCTGGAAAAGATGCAGAATCTTATGACCTCATGAAGGGTACCCTGATTGAGGGCTTTGGATTCTCCACTGAGGAGTATAGGATTAGATTCAGGGGGGCTCAAAAATCCTCGAGCCAGACCTGGGTTGACTTTGTAGACTACTCAGTAAAAACACTAGATGGTTGGATTCAAGGCAGTGGTGTAAGTAATTATGATGGGCTGTACAATTTATTTGTGAAAGAACACCTATTAAGTAATTGTTTCAATGATAAACTGCATCAGCATCTGGTAGACCTAGGACCAATTTCTCCCCAAGAATTGGGAAAGAAGGCGGACCATTGGGTCAAGACTAGGGTGTCCAAAACTTCCACAGGGGGTGACCAAAAGAAAGGGGTCACAAAACCTCCCCAGGGGAAGGGTGGTGAGACAGCCAAAAACAAAAATAGTAAAGAGTCTTCTACAGGCCCCCAAAAACCTGCACAGGAGGGTGGGCCCAGAGCCTCTTCACAAAACAATTTTGGGTACAATGGTAAAAACTTCGATCCCAAAAAGGCCTGGTGTCGTAGCTGTAATCAGCCTGGACACCAAACTGGAGACAAAGCCTGTCCCAAGAAAACAACCACTTCTAACTCCACTCCAGCTAACACTGGAATGGCTAGTCTCCAAGTGGGATCAACAGTGTGCCCAGAGCAAATCAGGTGTCACACTGAAGCTACATTAGTCTCTGAGGGTGGGGTGGATTTAGCCACACTGGCTGCCTGGCCCCCTAACATGCAAAAATACAGGCAGCAGCTCTTAATCAATGGGACGAGTGTAGAGGGCCTGAGGGATACAGGTGCCAGTGTCACTATGGAGAAATTGGTTTCCCCTGGCCAATACCTGACTGGAAAAACCTATCCAGTCACCAATGCTGACAATCAAACTAAAGTACATCCCATGGCAATGGTAACTTTAGAGTGGGGAGGGGTCAATGGCATGAAACAGGTGGTGGTCTCCTCAAATATCCCAGTAGACTGTTTGCTTGGAAATGACCTGGAGTCCTCAGCATGGGCTGAGGTAGAACTGAAAACCCATGCAGCCATGCTGGGTATCCCTGAACTGGTGTGTGTCAAGACAAGGGCACAGTGCAAGGCACAGGGTGAACAAGTAGAGCTGGAGTCTGGAAAAAGGGCCCAGCCTACCAAGAGAAAAGGAAAGTCAGCTGGGAAACCAGCTGCAACACAACACCAAAAAGAGAACCTCTCTTCTCAGGAAGAAGTTCTGCCCTCTGAGGGAACTGAGCCTATGGAGCTGGAATCTTATCAGGTTGAGCTCTTGGGCCCAGGGGGACCCTCAAGGGAAGAGTTGTGTAAGGGACAAGAAACCTGTCCCTCTCTTGAAGGCCTTAGGCAGCAAGCTGCTGAAGGGTCCAATGGCAAGGAAACTGGAACACATAGGGTCTATTGGGAAGATGGACTCCTATACACTGAGGCAAGAGATCCCAAACCTGGTGCCACTAGGAGAGTGGTAGTGCCTCAGGAGTGCAGAGAGTTTATTCTGACCTTAGCCCATGATATTCCCCTTGCTGGGCATTTGGGACAAACCAAGACGTGGGAGAGGTTAGTCAACCACTTCTACTGGTCCAACATGTCCCAGAAGGTTAAGGAGTTTTGTGTCTCCTGTACCACCTGTCAAGCCAGTGGTAAGACAGGTGGACATCCAAAGGCCCCCCTCATTCCACTTCCAGTGGTGGGGGTCCCCTTTGAATGAGTGGGTGTGGACATAGTGGGTCCACTTGAACCTCCCACAGCTTCAGGAAATATGTACATCCTAGTAGTAGTGGATCATGCTACTAGGTATCCTGAAGCTATTCCCCTTAGGTCGACTACTGCCCCTGCAGTAGCCAAGGCCCTCATTGGTATCTTTACCAGAGTGGGCTTCCCTAAGGAGGTGGTGTCTGACAGAGGTACCAACTTCATGTCAGCATACCTGAAACACATGTGGAATGAGTGTGGAGTGACTTATAAATTCACTACACCCTATCATCCACAAACTAATGGCCTTGTTGAGAGATTCAACAAGACATTAAAGGGCATGATCATGGGGCTCCCAGAAAAACTCAAAAGGAGATGGGATGTCCTCCTGCCATGTCTGCTTTTCGCTTACAGGGAGGTGCCTCAGAAGGGAGTAGGGTTCTCACCCTTTGAACTTCTGTTTGGTCACCCTGTGAGGGGACCACTTGCTCTTGTTAAAGAAGGCTGGGAGAGACCTCTTCATGAGCCTAAACAAGCCATAGTGGACTATGTACATGGAAAAGGCAAGCAAAAACCTTGAGGCCAGCCAACAGCTCCAGAAGTTTTGGTATGACCAAAAGGCTGCACTGGTTGAATTTCAGCCAGGGCAGAAAGTCTGGGTTTTGGAGCCTGTGGCTCCCAGGGCACTCCAGGACAGATGGAGTGGCCCTTACCCAGTGCTAGAGAGGAAGAGTCAGGTCACCTACCTGGTGGACCTAGGCACAAGCAGGAGCCCCAAGAGGGTGATCCATGTAAACCGCCTGAAACTCTTCCATGATAGGGCTGATGTGAATCTGTTGATGGTAACAGATGAGGACCAGGAAGCTGAGAGTGAGCCTCTCCCTGATCTCCTCTCATCAGACCCTAAAGATGGCTCAGTGGATGGAGTGATCCATTCAGACACCCTCTCTAGCCAACAGCAATCTGACTGTAGGAAGGTCCTGCAGCAGTTTGCTGAGCTCTTTTCCTTAACCCCTGGTCAGACACACCTGTGTAGCCATGATGTGGATACAGGAGACAGCATGCCTGTCAAAAACAAAATCTTCAGACAGTCTGATCAAGTTAAGGAAAGCATCAAAGTGGAAGTCCACAAGATGCTGGAATTGGGAGTAATTGAGCACTCTGACAGCCCCTGGGCTAGCCCAGTGGTCTTAGTCCCCAAACCTCACACCAAAGATGGAAAGAGAGAGATGAGGTTTTGTGTGGACTACAGAGGACTTAATTCTGTCACCAAGACAGATGCCCATCCCATTCCTAGAGCTGACGAGCTGATTGACAAATTAGGTGCTGCCAAATTCTTAAGTACCTTTGACTTAACAGCAGGGTACTGGCAAATCAAAATGGCACCTGGAGCAAAAGAGAAAACAGCATTCTCCACACCTGATGGGCATTATCAGTTTACTGGTATGCCCTTTGGTTTAAAGAATGCCCTTTGGTTTAAAGAATGCCCCTGCCACCTTCCAAAGGTTGGTGAATCAAGTCCTTGCTGGCTTGGAGTCCTTTAGTGCAGCTTATCTTAATGATATTGCTGTCTTTAGCTCCAACTGGCAGGATCACCTGGTCCACCTGAAGAAGGTTTTGAAGGCTCTGTAATCAGCAGGCCTCTCTATCAAGGCATCCAAATGCCAGATAGGGCAGGGAACTGTGGTTTACTTGGGACACCTTGTAGGTGGAGGCCAAGTTCAGCCACTCCAGCCTAAGATCCAGACTATTCTGGACTGGGCAGCTCCAAAAACCCAGACTCAAGTCAGGGGATATTCCTTGGCTTTAACTGGGTACTATAGGATGTTTGTGAAGGGATATGGATCAATAGTGACAGCCCTCACAGAACTGACCTCCAAGAAAATGCCCAAGAAGGTAAACTGGACTGTAGAATGCCAACAGGCCTTTGACACCCTGAAACAAGAAATGTGCACAGCACCAGTTCTAAAAGCTCCAGATTACTCCAAACAATTCATTGTGCAAACAGATGCCTCTGAACATGGGATAGGGGCAGTTTTGTCCCAAACAAATGATGATGGCCTTGACCAGCCTGTTGCTTTCATTAGCAGGAGGTTACTCCCCAGGGAGCAGCGTTGGAGTGCCATTGAGAGGGAGGCCTTTGCTGTGGTTTGGTCCCTGAAGAAGCTGAGACCATACCTCTTTGGTACTCACTTTGTAGTTCAAACTGACCACAGACCTCTCAGATGGCTGATGCAAATGAAAGGTGAAAATCCAAAACTGTTGAGGTGGTCCATCTCCCTACAGGGAATGGACTTTATAGTGGAACACAGACCTGGGACTGCCCATGCCAATGCAGATGGCCTTTCCAGGTTCTTCCACTTAGAAAATGAAGACTCTCTTGGGAAAGGTTAGTCTCATCCTCTTTCGTTTGGGGGGGGGGTTGTGTAAGGAAATGCCTCCTTGGCATGGTTACCCCCTGACTTTTTGCCTTTGCTGATGCTATGTTTTGAATTGAAAGTGTGCTGAGGCCTGCTAACCAGGCCCCAGCACCAGTGTTCTTTCCCTAACCTGTACTTTTGTATCCACAATTGGCACACCCTGGCATCCAGGTAAGTCCCTTGTAACTGGTACCTCTGGTACCAAGGGCCCCGATGCCAGGGAAGGTCTCTAAGGGCTGCAGCATGTCTTATGCCACCCTGGAGACCCCTCACTCAGCACAGACACACTGCTTACCAGCTTGTGTGTGCTGGTGAGAACAAAATGAGTAAGTCGACATGGCACTCCCCTCAGGGTGCCATGCCAGCCTCTCACTGCCTATGCAAGTATAGATAAGTCACCCCTCTAGCAGGCCTCACAGCCCTAAGGCAGGGTGCACTATACCATAGGTGAGGGCACCAGTGCATGAGCACTGTGCCCCTACAGTGTCTAAGCCAAACCTTAGACATTGTAAGTGCAGGGTAGCCATAAGAGTATATGGTCTGGGAGTTTGTTAAACAAGAACTCCACAGCACCATAATGGCTACACTGAAAACTGGGAAGTTTGGTATCAAACTTCTCAGCACAATAAATGCACACTGATGCCAGTGTACATTTTATTGTGAAACACACCCCAGTGGGCACCTTAGAGGTGCCCCCTGAAACTGTATCCAACTATCTGTGTAGGCTGACTGGTTCCAGCAGCCTGCCACACTAGAGACATGTTGCTGGCCCCATGGGGAGAGTGCCTTTGTCACTCTGAGGCCAGTAACAAAGCCTGCACTGGGTGGAGATGCTAACACCTCCCCCAGGCAGGAGCTGTAACACCCGGCTCACCCCTTTTGTTCCAGCACCGCAGGACACTCCAGCTAGTGGAGTTGCCCGCCCCCTCCGGCCACGGCCCCCACTTTTGGCGGCAAGGCCGGAGGAAATAATGAGAATAACAAGGAGGAGTCACTGGCCAGTCAGGACAGCACCTTAGGTGTCCTGAGCTGAAGTGACTCTAACTTTTAGAAATCCTCCATCTTGCAGATGGAGGATTCCCCCAATAGGGATAGGGTTGTGACCCCCTCCCCTTGGGAGGAGGCACTAAGAGGGTGTACCCACCCTCAGGGCTAGTAGCCATTGGCTACTAACCCCCCAGACCTAAACACGCCCTTAAATTTAGTATTTAAGGGCTTCCCTGAACCTAAAACTTTAGATTCCTGCAACTACAAGAAGAAGAGGACTGCTGAGCTGAAAGACCCCTGCAGAAGAAGAAAAGAAGACACCAACTGCTTTGGCCCCAGACCTACCGGCCTGTCTCCTGCCTTCTAAAGAAACCTGCTCCAGCGACGCTTTCCCCAGGACCAGCGACCTCTGAAACCTCAGAGGGCTGCCATGCTTCAAGAAAGACAAGAAACTCCTGAGGACAGCGGCACTGCTCCAAAAAGACTGCAACTTTGTTACAGAGGAGCAGATTTAAAGACCCCTGCAAATCCCCGCAAGAAGCGTGAGACTTGCAACACTGCACCCGGCGACCCCGACTCGACTGGTGAAGAACCAACACCTCAGGGAGGACCCTCCGGCGACTCCAAGACCGTGAGTAACCAAAGTTGTCCCCCCTGAGCCCCCACAGCGACGCCTGCAGAGGGAATCCCGAGGCTCCCCCTGACCGCGACTGCCTGACTCTAAGATCCCGACGTCTGGAAAAGACCCTGCACCCGCAGCCCCCAGCACCTGAAGGAACGGAACTTCTGTGCAGGAGTGACCCCCAGGAGGCCCTCTCCCTTGCCCAGGTGGTGGCTACCCCGAGGAGCCCCCCCCTTGCCTGCCTGCACCGCTGAAGAGACCCCTTGGTCTCCCATTGAAACCTGCAGAGAACCCGACGCCTGTTTGCACACTGCACCCGGCCGCCCCGCGCTGCTGAGGGTGTACTTTTTGTGTGGACTTGTGTGTCCCCCGGTGCCCTACAAAACCTCCCTGGTCTGCCCTCCGAAGACGCGGGTACTTACCTGCTGGCAGACCGGAACCGGGGCACCCCCTTCTCTCCATTGAAGCCTATGTGTTTTGGGCATCTCTTTGACCTCTGCACCTGACCGGCCCTGAGCTGCTGGTGTGGTACCTTTGGGGTTGCTCTGAACTCCCAACGGTGGGCTACCTTGGACCCAAAACTGAGACCTGTAAGTGATTTACGTACCTGCTAAAAATAACAATACTTTACCTCCCCCAGGAACTGTGAAAATTGCACTGTGTCCACTTTTAAAACAGCTATTTGTGTTTTATGTGAAAAGTATAAATGCTACTGTAATTATTCAAAGTTCCTAAAGTACTTACCTGCAATACCTTTCAAATGAGATATTACATGTAGAATTTGAACCTGTGGTTCTTAAAATAAACTAAGAAAATATATTTTTCTATAACAAAACCTATTGACTGGATTTGTCTCTGAGTATGTGTTCCTCATTTATTGCCTGTGTGTATGTACAACAAATGCTTAACACTACTCCTTTGATAAGCCTACTGCTCGACCAAACTACCAGAAAATAGAGCATTAGTATTATCTCTTTTTGCCACTATCTTACCTCTAAGGGGAACCCTTGGACTCTGTGCATGCTATTCCTTACTTTGAAATAGCACATACAGAGCCAACTTCCTACACCCCTGTTTAAGTTGCTGTTTGCCTAGCGATGGAGCCACTGGCAGCTGCAGCTCGAGGGGGAGAGGGAGGCCAGGGAATAAGAGCAGGTGGGGGAAGACACGAACTGCTGATTTTTTGGGGGGATATGCATAGAGACCAGCCGTGGGTCCAGCTGATGCTCTCCAAGTTCGGTACACTTTCGGGACTTGGAGTAAACTGGGACAAGACCCGGTTGTTCCCGCTGGGTCCTGCGGCAAAGCTCCCTCTCGGGCTGAATACAGTCATGTGGGAACCGCGCTGTCTTTCTTATTTAGGGGTTAAGGTGTACCACAACCCACAGGACATCCTTGAGGGGAATGTGGGAAGGACCCTGCAGTCCGTCAGGACCACTATGGATTTTTGGCACACCCTGCCGCTGTCTGTAGCGGGTAGGGTGGCGCTTCTAAAAATGATAGTTCCGCCTATGCTACTTTATTATTTTACAGTCTTATTGATATGGATACCCAGGGCAACCTTTAGGGAATTGGAAGTACTAGTCATAGCATTCCTATGGGGCAGTGGACGAAGGAGAGTGGCATTGGCCAAACTCCAAAGACAGTCCACGGATGGAGGGCTGGCGGTCCCAGACTTTGAAGCCTACTATTTGGCGGCACCGCTCAAATGGCTTACACAGTGGATAGCAAGCAGACAGGACCCTGAGGCCTTAGTGAAACCATTCATCCCTCTGCAGACAAGATTATTGGAGGTGCTGTTGGGGAGTCGAAGCAGCAGGATGGGGGACTCCCCTGAATTGAAAACTATGATTCAATGCTGGACAAGCTGTTTACGCAAAATTAAGATAAAGACCCCCTACTCCCCAGAACTTCCCCTGTTGTCCATACTGGCACTACCGCATAGGAGTAACTGGGAGGGGCTCCAAGCCTGAGTTGCAGCAGGGGTACAGATAGTGGGCACCCTGTTTAAGTAAGGGACAATGACAACATTCGAGGACCTTAGAGCGTAGTTTGATTTACCTGGGGTGGGGGGGCATTTTTTGCTCTATGGCTCAGTCACTGCCAGTATTCGCCGTCACTGGAAGGAGGGATTGGGAGAGCCCCCGACGTAGACAACTTTGTACCTATTTGATGACCTCCACAGGTAAAATAAAAGCAAATTTATATGGCAGAATACGGGCAGATAAGACCCTCCCATTGGCCTAACAGACTAAAATGGGAGAGAGATCTGGGCGCCGATATCCCTGACAAAGCGTGGGAGCAAATACTGGAGGGCTTCCCCAGGACGACTAAAAATGCCAGATTCAAGCTTATTAACTTTTATGTGCTGCATCAAGCTTATTTAACTCCCGGTCAGATCAATAGGCACTTTAGCACGGACAGAGCGAAATGTCCTAAGTTTGGGCTGCTCTGTGCAGAATTCGAGCACATGTTTTGGGACTGCCCAACATTAGGGATGTTCTGAGGGGAAGTTACCCAGTCAGTGGCAAGAGCGGTAGACAAGGCGATTCCCTGTACAATGGGCCATTTCTTATTTGGGTGGTTCCCGCATACGTCCAAAACAAAGGTCACTGGCAGATTCCAGGACCTGGCCTACGTCTTGGCTAAGAGGGAGATTGCCATGACCTGGAAAAACCTGATGGGCCCAACGATATCTCAATGGAAAAGGGAATTGAAAAAATGGGCTAGATGCGAGGGGGATGTCCTTCTCAGAGAGGTCAAAAGAAGGATGAGACCACTAGAAGTAGCAAGGGGATGGGACGTGGTAATGGAAGCCATGGAAGAGAAGACCCCGACTGACCTGACCCCTGACTAAATAATGGACTGACAGGGCCCATGCATACCGCATCTGACAGCAGACATCTCTACTGACACTACCTCTCACAAGGGTTGGCAGCACACATGTGACCTCAATGCACAATGTTCATCCTGCTCCACGAAATGTGGCTCACTAGGGGAGGTTGGGGAGAAGTTGGGGTGGTTAAGGGTGGGGGGAAGTTGGACGAGCTCTTAAGGACCCAGCTTAGTAGTGGGCCCGGTAAGAATGGACTGAGCTAAGCCACTGTATTGAAAAATGTTTTATCTCACTAAGATTGTATGATTATTATACAGCTACAAATTTCAATAAAGATAGGTTTACAAAAAAACAGGGGGGGCTCAGTTGCTGGGTGTCTGGAGAGCAGGGGGACATCATTGGAAGGCTTGGACACATGCCAGGGTGCTCAAGTGCAGTGAATCCTTAGCAGTGGTGCTCCTGCGTCAAGGCGCACACGGTTCTCTGGGGGACCTACAGAAGGAAAGACAAGGCAACTGTATGACTGTGAGGGCTGTCCTCTGCGATGCTGATGTCCCTCACCGGCATGTCTTTGGTTCTACTCTTGGAGTCTGGGGTGGGCTGCAACAAGCCTTGGTCGGTCCAAAGGCTCCAGTACCCCAGGCGTGGTGCAGCTCGGCTTTGGTGGATCCTTGGGTCTCATCACTTGGAGGGGATACAGAACTGACTTCTTGGAACACCGGAACCTCCTCCCGGATGACTGCTGCGATGGTGCACCCGGGGGTCAGCAGGTCAGTGGACTTGATGGTTGCAGTTGGTGCCTGCAAGCAGCAGGGAAGTGGCTCCTCCACCACAAGGGAGATGCTGATGGGCTGGCAAAGTGCTTGAGAACCTCCAAGGCTTTTGAAGTCCGCACAGCTGCAGGACGAGAACCGGTGCGGAGATTGTCGGGACGCAAGCAAGTAAGCAGGCAGGGTTTTGCACCAAAAGTTTAACAGGCGTCCGCAGTTCTCGCTCTTCGAGTTCTACTGTGTCCTCTTTTCTTTATTGTCAAACGAATCTGACTTCTGGTGTTGGAAAGCCACCTAAATACTAAATTTAGGGGCATTTTGGGGGAGTGTAGAGTAGTAGCCAATGGCCTACTTACCCCTGGCAGGTGTCTACACCCCGATATGACCACTTCCTGTAGGGAGTGGGCATATCCCTATCCAAGAAGGCCTAGTTCCAACCAAAACCAAGATAGTGGAACCCTTCTTAGAGTGTCCACCTTGGGTAGCCCAGCTTAGGGGTGTGATTAGCCCAGAGGTGATACACACCTACTGATGCAAATTTTCCTGTCTGTCCTGGTGCCAAATGGGCCTCATGGCAGGGGATGGCTGCACCCAGGACTGGGGAAGCCGGGGCTGTGCATACCAAAGGCGGCAGGGTCTTTGAAGGTTCTTTGAAGGTCTCAGCCTTCATATGCAGATCTGTTAGCCATCCTGCTGGAGTGGGTGGTAGGATCCCTCTCCAGAGCAGGCCTTGTTTCTGTCCTCTGAGAGCGCGGGCTCTTACCTCCAGGGGGTCAGAAATGCATCTGGTGGTGGCAGACTGGACCTGCTCAGACCAAGAGACTGGTAAGGTTCAGGGGGCACCTATAATGTGCCCTCTGGGTGCACATCCAAATAAATCCAAGGCTGGCATCAACCTGGAATTATTAGGACAAGGTGTTTCAAACCAAACACCATAGGGTTCGGTGAAGCCATTATGTATCTAGGTCACTCATGTTGATGAGTGTCCAGCACATACCTTAAAATGGCTTCCCAGTTAATTTGCAGTACTCAGCAATGGGGCCGAGCACCACAGGGCCATATTCACTCATGCAGTTATGTCCACGCACCAAGTGTACTGCACCCTGCCTTAGGGCTGTTGGGCCTGCATTAGTGGTATCTTGCATTCACTTAGCTGCAGTGATAGGGGCATGGCACACCAAGCGTGTGCCATGTTGTGTTTTCTCCTGGTTTGCACCAGGTCATGCTGTTTGCAATGGCAGCTGTGCGTTTCTCATTTTTAGGGGGGTCCCTAATGGTGGGACAATCTGTGATGCAGCCCTTAGGGACCCTCTCCTGTACTCAGGCCCTCTGTGCCAGGGTTACCATTTACTGGGGACTTACACGGGTGGAGGAGTGTGCCAATTGTACACCAATTTACCTGTTATAGGGAAAGAGTACTGGCACTAGGTGCCTGTTTAGCAGGAACCCAGTGCACCTCAGTCAAAAGACCTAAGTACCAGTGGCAAAATGGGGGGTGGGGGGGGGGTGACCATGTCAAAAAGGGGCAGTTTCCTACACCAGCTTGACAGTTTTCTTATGAACAAGAGGGCACGGTGCAGCAATGCCTTAAAACGGGCCATAGATGGGAAGCAAACCCAATTATAAAATCGCAGAGTCAGCCATGCCTTCCAGGAAGAGAAAGTGAGGCAAACGACTTCCCATGGGGGTGTTCATACTTCATCTTACTTCACCTTTCTGTTAATATACATTCTGTGTCAGTACAAGTGTTTAATTTGTGCTGGGGGTTTCCGATGCTCTGCACCAGCACTTAATTCTTAACACCTGCACTTTTTTTTATGACAGTCCAGCACATAGTTGTGCTGTCTGCCTATTTGTAGCAGGGCACATCAGTTTAGCAATTCAATATAAGCTAAATAATGATAACAGCAGCATGCCCAGGCTACTAGTAGTGTCACTGGTAGTGCCATTTTGCAGCACTGGTAAGGACAGTGGGGGTGCAAGCTGCAGTGGTATCCTAAATGGAACCTCAGGACCTGTCACTTATTTTTGTAGAAATTAAGCACTGGTCAGTACACTCTATTATAGCTCATTGCGGTGGGCAATAAAGGTTACTAAAGGCCTGGAACACAAGTTATAGGCTCAAACAGCCAGCAAGGGCCTATAATAAGGGAAGTAGTAAAGCCAGAGGCAAAGTGACTATAAGACTAATAAAACATTTCACTCACTGGGGGAGAATGTTCTACAATAAACAGACAGAGAAAGAAAGACAAACATTGGAATGTTGTAGCAGAAGGCTTATATGAGTCATGATTAGCCCTGGGCCACTTTAATTGTTTTTTAAGGAGCTGCTCCTACCATTCTAAAGTTCTAATAGACTTTATTGCCCAGAACCACTCCATTGTCTTCAGTGGCTCTCCTGACATTCCACTGTTCTTGCCAATAAAGTGTTCTAGACTAAGAATTATAACTCACAGTCATATGCCCTTAAGAACTTTCACAGATTTCAGCACTACCAGAAGCATGGAAGATTTTAATAAAACACGATTTTCTAGAGTTACGCCATTTATTCTGATAATGCAAAATGCCTGAATATTTTTATATGAAAGTTGAAATATTCTGTTTAAGTACTGAGGTGTAATCAATTATTCTATTTTAAAATAATTGGTAATGTGATTTACTTGGAATTACAAATACATTATTTTGTAAAATTGAAAAAAATCAGGTTAAGTACATTTTTATATCCCATTTTCGGCCCCTTTTTGTGATTTCTTTGGTGGCAATAGGCACTGCCGCTTTCCCATGTAAGACGAGACTGCAAACTGAGATAGAAGTATTGGAACTTCTTAGGATTCCTTCACTACTTACACTCTAAAGTCTTATTATGTTTTTCAATATACATAGATGCTAATTATTAATAGCCCAAAGAATGGTGAAATATTTGTTGCACCTGATAAGATCCAACACCACATGAGTCAGAATTCATTGGGTATGATGAATAACATCTATTACAAGATTTTGCCCTATAATGAATAACAATATGCTGCTTTTCGTGTATACCACACTATAGCCTTATAGACTAGGGCTGGGTGGAGCACATGGAGTTGTACTCCGTGGAATTCTGCAGAGTTGGTAAAAAACTCACTGAATTCCACGGACATCCGTATGCGGCGTAGTGTGCCTGCCTGGCCAAATATGCGCCCACTCTCAAAAGCGCTAAGCAAGGTCGGGCAGCTCGACCCTGCTTAGCGCTTCCGAGATTGGGCACAAGTAAGTGCGTGCACACTTCCCTTCACCAACTGCCCATTGCTCACCTGGTCTCTAACTCTCCCTACTGACCTTCACACTGTACCCCTGGGACTCTGGGGAGACAGGTTCTTTCCGTGGAGCTCTCCCTGCACGTTTCCTTTTTTCCAAGCACAGACCCTCACCCAGTCACATATGTAAATAATGTCCAGGCCCAATGCCCTGGGACACTAGGCCTGGACAATATTGCATATGTTGCGGGTCTTGGTCTGTGCTCGGAAAAAAGAGAACTTTCAATCAGAGCCCCACAGAAAAGAACCGGTCTTCCCAGAGTCTCCGAGAAAGTTCAGGGACTCTGGGGAGACAGGTTCTTCTTTTCCGTGGAGCTCTGACTACAAGTTTCCTTTTTTCCAAGCACCCCTCCGCCCTCATATGTAAACAAATCCCTGGCCCAGTGCCCATGGAGCATATAGAGACACTGCCCTCTACCCCCTGCTCCCCAGCTGCTGAGGACAGTAAAATGAGGGAGGCCTGGAACCGGAGCTGCTGCCAGTGCAGCCCTCAGCAGCAGCTTGCAGCAGCTTGCAGCAGTTTGCAGCAGCAGCTTGCAGTAGCTCAACGCCGACCAGCAGAGAACAAAGCCAGAAAGGCTCTCCACTCTCTGGTGAGCTCCGCATCAGCTGACGGAGCTAGCAGAGTTTTTTTGTCAAACTACGCACTCCGGCAGAGTGTGAAAAACTCCATTAGCTCTGCCAGCGGAACAGAGCTCACGCCCACCTCTAACTGCTGCCAAGGGCTATACTGGTTGGTAAATACCCTAAAGCTAAGTTCTAGGCCCAAAACTTTAATGAGGGAGAGGGCCTCTAACAACCATATAGCTTGAGCTAGAATGGCTATAAGGCTATTAGAACATTCCATCCACTGAGGGTAGAATGTCTAAATTAAAAGGGAGAAACATAGAGGCAAACACTGTAATTGTTGAGCTGGTTTTACCAACCAATATAAGCCCAAAGCTACTCTCTTATCTTTAATGCAGATCTCAACAATCCAGTGTTGAAATAAAGCTACATGTCCCAATAAATTCCAGCACATTTGAGCTGCTGAAATTTAACAGAAAATGCAGACTTTATCACACCCAGTCTACAAAATTTGTAATTCCAATTCCTGTGTAAACAGGAGTTTGGGTAGGGGTCATCATCTTCTGGGTCACTTATAATGAAGGCATTAATAATGAAATACCAAAGTATCTACTAGGTGAATATGGGAGCATGGGGTTCTTTGCCCGAAGGTAAAAAATTGGAAAGAATGGCTCAATGTGTGCATTCTACATAATACTATTCAATAATGTTACAGTTTTGAAAGGACACTAATTAAATATTCCAGTGTTGTAAAAGCGTGTCAAACAAGGTATAGTCCTTTCCAGAGGCAGTGGGCTGAAGGGGAGCACTCAACATTAACATATCTGGTAACTTTTTTTTTTTTAAAACAATCTTTTTATTAATAACATGGCAAGAATATATAGTACATGCAAAAGCATATCTTGGACAGAAAACCACAGCAGAGGCATAATAATCATACAGTTCTAATCCCGACCAATGCTTCATTCTCCCTTCCCCCACCCTCCCAGGTGACACTAAGACCGCAAGGCTGTGGGCACCAGAATACCGCCAGTGCTGGCGGTATGTCCTGCTCCCTATTTTGACTTTTCCGCTGGTCCAGCGGAAAAGTCACATCAACATTGTAGCCGGCTCATAATGCCGGCTGAAAGGCTGATGTGCAGCGGGTGCAGTAGCACTTGTTGCGCATTTCACTGCCCGAAATTCAGGCAGGGAAATGCGCGATGGGGCTATGCCTGGGGGCCCCTGTACTGCCCATGCCAAGTGCATGGACAGTACAGACCCCCCCCCCCACTGATTCCCCTTACCGCCAGAGACAGGCTGGAGGTAAGGGGAGTCGAAATCCCCAGGGCAGTGCTGCCCTTGTGGATTACGACCGCCGGGACTGCCATGGTGGTATACCGCCAGTCCCGACGGTATTACCGGGGCAGAAGCGCCACAGTCAAAATAAGGCAGGCAGTACCACCAGCCTGTTGGCGGTACTACCGCCACAATAGCACTGGCGGTCACAGACCGCCAGGGTTATAATGAGGGCCTAAGTGTTCTCTTTGTGCTGGGATCCAGTCGTTCAGTGGGTCTAGGAGGGGGGCGGTGCACAGTCCACCCCTTTAATTGCTCCATTTCCCCCAGATTTTCACCAATTTCAGTGGGAAACCGCACCTCTCATATGTAACCTTCTCCGCTAACATGCACCAGTTCATGTCACACTTCCAGTCCCTCGGTAATGGTGCATGGGGCGCCCCCCTTAGTCTTGCGATATTCCTCTTGGTGACCACCATTACGAGAGTCATCAACAGTATCTCCATTCTCCCGAGATCCGAAGCGTTCCATATATTTAACAAACACCATTTTATCGAGGATTCCATCGCACTCCCACATATCTCATTCATACATGCAATAACTGATGACCAATAAACCGGCATCTCCTGGCATTCCCTTATTATATGTAGGAAGGACCCCCTCCAGTTCACACCCCCTGAGACAGAGAGTGTCAGGTGATCTGTCCATTTTGACTCTGACTGAGCATGTCAGATACGATCTGTGGAGCATTTTCAACAGCACCCAGCGGAATCCCCCTCGCGGGGACGCCAGTGCTTCACATCATTCCTCATCATTAACGCTTCCTATGTCTTGTTCCAATCGCGTTTTTAAGTGTTTTAACGGGTCTGGGGAGTTATTCATCAATTTCTGGTAGGTGAGGGAAGTGGCTCTTTTATGTAGATGCTCCTCCAGCAACCTACTCTCTAATGGGGAGGATTCAGGCAATTCTATCCTCCTGGGAGGTACTGATTGAAGAGTGTCTCGCACCTGAAGATAACAATAGTATTTAGAGGGCACCAGTGTGTACTCCTCTTGTAGTTCAGGGAAAGAAAGAACATAGTCCTGCAACCAAAGGTCCCCCACCTTGGAAATAATAATAAAGTCCCATTTATCGAATCTGGGGGGGGTGGGATTCCCCAGTATGCCCATCGCCTTTGTTTCCAAGAGGGGGTGGACTGTATTATCTTCCCCTCCTACCCCAACATGCGGAGTGCATCATGCCAGTGGTTGATCATCACCTACGTTGATCCTTGGTTGTGTGATGGCTTGGGGGATGTGTAAATAACCCTCAGATACTCTCCCTGTTGAATCAAAAGTAAGTCCATCCGAAATGCTGGTCCATCTTGGGGTGCATGTACCCAGTAATTAATGGTTGTGAGTTGTGCCACCCAGTGGTATTTTCTAATGTCAGGAAAGATGATCCCCCCAACATACCGCCCTCTGGTCAGTTTGGCTAACGCTATCCTTGCCAAGCCCCCATTCCATAAGAGAGTTCTATGCTCACTATCTATAGCTTTGTAATAGGTTGGAGGGACAGGGTAGAACGTATTATGCAGAATATATAGAAAGCGAGGTGGGGCCACCATTTTAAAGAGGGTGGCCCTTCCTAACAGTGACAATGGAGGAGATCTCCAGAGTTGGATGTCATGTTTGAATCGAGTCAGGAGGGGGAGCAGGTTGTGGGAGTAAAATCAGGCAGGGTTGGTAGTTATGCAGATGCCCAGGTACTTAAATACATTGGTCACTATTTCAGCGGCACAGCCCAAGGTAGCTGGTGTGCCACCTCCCCCACCAAGGATGTAGATGGCTGATTTCATCCAATTTATAGTGTATCAAGAATATTGCTTAAATTGGGTCACTATGAGCATTATCCAGTCAAGACAAGTAGGGTGTTCTGCCACAAAGAGCAGAATATAATCTGCGTAGAGCAATATTCTGTCTTCCCACTGCTCTATCCATCGTAGACCCCTGACCAGTGGGTCCATTCTCACCCATGCTGCTAGTGGTTCTAGAACCAGGGCAAACAGGAGAGGGGAGAGCAGGCATCCCTGCCTGGTGCCACGCTGTAGGGCAAAGGCCCTAGATTTTGCACCATTTGTGACCACCTGAGCCAGAGGGGAAGAGTAGAGGAGCCGTATCCAGGCGATAAAGCGGGGGCCGAAACCAAGCCTCTCCAGCACGGCAAACAAGTATGGCCATTCCACTATGTCACAGAGCATTCGGGAATTGAGCAAGAGGACTATAGTATTCTCCTGTAGTGTTCCGATTACCCAAGGCCACCATGCAGTCTGAGATGGTTCGGCACTGTATTGCAGCTTGGCATGAAGCCGGATTGGTCTGGATGAACCAATATATGAATAATCGAGATAAGTCGAGAGGCCAACACCATGGCCAGTATTTTTACTTCAGCATTAAGAGGAGATATAGGCCAATAGGAACTGTAGTCCTCTTCCGGTTTCCCTTCTTTGCGCATAACCAATATTGAGGCCAAGCGTTAGTCCTTAGGGAGCAATCTTTGTTTCTCGCTTTCATCATATATCTTTTTTTACATGAGGGGCAAGCTTAGAGTCTGAAAGTTTGTTTATTTTATCGGGACCCCATTGGGGCCTGCAGTTTTTCCAGATTTCAAAACCCTGATTGCCACTACTATTTCCACTGCCGAGAGCTCATTTTCCAGGGTCTGTCTGTCCTATAAGGTAAGGTTGGGAGGCAGATGTCTTCCAGAAGTTCACAGGAGTCCTCTCTCATGGCTGTAATCCCCGGGGAGTAGACTCCAGTGTAGCATGTTGTGAAGATCTCTGCTGTTCCCTGACTAATTCTCCAGATGCTCTCAGGACCCCTACCCACGTATTCGCTGCCTCCCTCCTATCTAGCCAGGCGAAGAATTTCCCAGCTTTGCCACCAGCTTCATGGAGGTGATGTTGTACTGCCTTGTGGTGGGTCCTAGTGGCCCCCTGCGCCACGTTACAATAGTCTCATTGTTTAAGAAACAATATGTAGGTAACGTCTGACCCCTCTCGCTTCGGAGGGCTGGCCTCGAGAGCCAGTTTCTCCTGCTCAAGAGTCTCCATTTTAACCCATTTTTCCTTCTTTTGACCCACTATCACGGAGAGACCAACCTCTTTAATTACCGTCTTGTAGGCCTCCCAAAGCATTTGAGCTTGGTCCACCAAGGAAGCATTTTCCTCAAAGTAGCGCTCCGTCGCTTCTGTCAGTGCTGCCCTAACTTTCGGAACCTTGAGGTACCAGGGGTTCAGAACAATACAGCTGTGACTGTGCCTCTCACCCGAACCATCGATAATCCGTAGAGCAGAGTGATCCGCAATGCCCCTTGCCAGGTGGTACACCTCCCGCACCTGTGTCAGGTGAGGAGCCGATGTGATGAAGTAGTCAATGCGCAAGAGACTATTGTTTGCCCCGGAAGGAAATGTAAAGTGACTTGCAGTGGGATTGAGGGTGTGCCACACATCCATAAGCCCCTGGGCTGCGAGGAAGTCAGCAAACAGTTGACGAACTGGACGTGTTTGTCTGGGGGTTGAATGTCAATAGTGTAGCATAGTGTCACATTAAAATCCCTTCCAGGAAGATTTAGTAATAGTGTGGTCAGTACTGGGGGTATGGTACTGTGAAGTCGTGGCGGGATGTACACTAAAAGTACGTTAATGGAAACCCCCTCCCAGTGTCCAGTGAGGGCAACGTATCTTCCCTGCTCTTCAGACCAAATCTGTTGGATAGAGAGGGGGAGTGATTTTCTCACCAGGATTCCCACACCCCTGGAAGTGGTAGTATATCTGTGTGGGCAACCATTTTATACCCCCACCCGTCGAGTGTGCAACATTTATTTCCCAGAAGATGGACCTCTTCTAGGAGGATCACGTCTGGGGGTGTAATTTAAGGTACTGCAGGACCACTCCCTGCTTAACTCTGTCCCTAAACCCATTAACATTCCAGGATAGAAGACGGAGTGTTGCCGTATTTACTCTGTGGGCATTTTTAGAGTATACGGCCTGCACTGGGTGGACCCGCCGGCTGGCCGTGACGTGTCTGAAATGGAGGAATAGTGTACCTCTGTGGTAGTGGATGTAAAAGTGTACCTTGCCTTAGCATCAACAATAATGAAAAACAAACAACAACCCACATGAAACATACCCACTTCACCCTTGCCGGCAGCGGTACGAATTTGGCAGAGTGGGGCATCTGCATGGCCTCTCATCTGGAATCCACCGGGGGTGCCCCCTCACAATATATCCTGGATCAATCCTGGCGTCCTGTCTATCCAACCCTTTGCCAGCCCTCAAGCCAGTCCCAGGTCACCTCTGGAGAAGAGAAAAAGCGAGTTTTGTCATTGGCTATTACACGGAGCTGCGCCAGGAATAAAATTGAGAATTTGAGCTTTCGATCCTGGAGGGCTCTCTTGACCTCAAGAAAGCTGCAGCACGAAGTGTGAAGTCAGGAAAGTAGGAAAGATTGCTGTTGCCAATCTGGAGTAGTGGAGTGCTGCATGCTGTCTAAAGTATTACATACCGGCCCTGAGAGTTAAATATTCATGCTATCATGGGACGGGGTGGTGTCCCAGGATGCAGTGAGCTGTTTCCACAGACAAATATTTTGGGAGGCAGCTGTAACTGCTTCAGGATAAGGTCCTCAACAAAGAGGGCAACAGTTGGCCCTTCTGATTTTTCAGGCACACTAAGCATGCAGACATTATTTCTGCGGGAGCACCTCTTGAAGTCTTCAAGTTTCACCCAAAACATGTCAGTGGTGGCTTTGAGCACTCTAACTTGCTCCTTGAGGGTTCCAGAGTCATCCTTGAGGGTCATCAAGGAGCCCTTGGCCTCCTTCACCCTGGCTCCCAAGTTGCGGATATCTGCCCTCTTGAGTTCAACGCCCATCAAGACGGTATCAATTTTTCCTTCAAGAGCAGCATGGACACTCTGTATGACCGCCATTATGTCTTTCAGAGTTAGGCCGTTGATAGAGCGGTCCGTAGTAATAATTTACCTGTGTTCGGACGCTCTTTAGGCCGATGAATCTTTTGACTTTGTGGGAACTCTCTGTACCCTATATTGATCAACCGCATCAAACCAATAATCAATAACGAACATAGGCAATACCTTGATCAACATAACACTTAACAATTAATCCAGAATACATTTCGGCGAACCCTGACCTTTCAGTCAGGAATAACCACACCAGTTTATTCAAAGTTAGTGAATTTTATTTCCCTATATTAACAAAGCTAGCACAATATAAATGTGTCTCAACACTAAATGATAAACATATATGAACATTAATAGCTGTCCATAACGGCGGAACAAGTGCAATCTATGTAGCATTTGAATCACAAGGCATTCGATAATAGCAATGCAAATCACTAAAACTATAATCTGTAACGAACTAATTGCATACATTTAGTCAGCATAACAAGATCTCAAATTGCATCGTGCGACATATGGAATCCTCGTCTAACCTCAAATTAGCATCGGCATGTGGGACTTCATGCAAAAACAATTTAGCAACATTAATTTAGAAAACTCCTAACTAGGGCTCTTATCAAAATCAGCAGTTGGTTACCTAAAAGAAACACAATGCAATTGTACAATTTCCTTTCATATTTACCAATTACGATCAGCATACAAGGAAGTCTTCGTCTCACAGGTACCGTTCTTCGGTCATCATGGGTACCGTTTCGATCAGCATAGGACGGGGCAAAGGGGCAGGGGTGAACGGGGCAATTGCCTCACGGCGGCAAGGTAAGACTATTACTTCATGCAAAGGGATCAAAGTTAAAGTCTCTAGGGCAAGAATCATTTAAAGTCTCTTTCTCTCGATTAGAGAGAGCATCAAAGTCTCTTTCAAAATGGCGTTGCAGCAAAGTGGGCCATAATAGCTACGAAGTCTACAAAATGGCGGGTATCAAGCTGGTAATGGCTGCAATGGTCTCATTTCTTCTCGTGCACCTGGGTTTTATAGACAACAGTTCAAATCCAGTAGGGTCTTCCATTGGAGGGTTCATAGGTTAGCTTCAAATTGTCCAATCAAAAACGACAGTTCTCAAGCTTTTACTTAAGCATACATTATCCTTGGAGATGGGTACGCAAATTGCAACATAGTATACCAATTAGCTTACTTTCAGAGCTTCCATTGTCCGCACCTGCAAATCGACCTTGGAGTAAAGAGAAAATATGCCAGGCTGGCACGAAACCTTAAGATAAGCATGTGAACGGTTTCTGTGGAAAACTACAGCTTCAAGCAAGAATACACGTTTATTAGCACAGTGGAAAAATACGAGTATCTAAACCGTGAGACCAGGCAACTAGGCCGAAGCCTCCGCTAAAGTCATGCTAAGCTAAAACATTTCAAGCAAGCAAATCGTAGCACACGTTTATGATTATGTCGGATTAGTGCAATTCTAATACACCACGTTATATAAAGCACGCGTATAAATGTTGGCAAACTACTCTGAGGGCACATTTTGTCCCCGTACAATCTTTATTAGTTCGGTTAAAATCACACATGATTATTTCACACTACGTTTACGCGTTAATAAATGTAAAACCTTCATTTTCTGCTTCATCAATCCCTCCTCTGATGACTACTTGTCATCACACCAAACCACGCCCACAAATTTTATTCCATTAAAATTCTGTCAGTTCCCTTTTCCTTTTAATTCCCCTCGTTTGCGCTTTGTATTCTTCTGCCATTCTTTTCATAATTTTCTCTTCTTTTCTTCTTTTAATTCTTTCCATAATCATTATTATTCCCCTTTTTATTCCCCAAATTCCAAATATGCAAATTATAACTATTAATATCCCCTCTATTATTTTCAGCAATATTCCGTTCCAAATTCCCCCAATCCAATGTCCCACTGAAGCAATTCCTTTTCCAACCTTCTCCCACACTCCTGGTTCTTTCAATTCCTTCAAATCTGCACTTTCTTTTGTTAGATTAGCAAGCATAGTTTTAATCTTCACACTATTGTCAGGTATATAGGTACAACAGTGTCGCGCACCAAGCATTTTGCAAACGCCACCATCCTTTGCTAAAAGAATGTCTAAAGCAAGCCTATTTTGAAGAGTCATATCTCTTTCCGCTGCAAGTTCAGCATCAATCAGGATTATAGCACCTGAAAACTTCGTCAACATGTTATCCACTATAGTAGACAACTTTCTTATCTTGATGGAATTCAGCACAACTCCCAATGAAGGAATCATGGCTCCAAATATATCTCCTACCACAGCAGCTGCGGTCTCTCTTTTCTGGATACGATGGGATCCAGATGTCTTTTGAATCATCGATACGTCATCCAGTTGATAAACCTTTGGGAACACTATACCCAAATAACATCTCCCCCACCATCCCTTTGGAAGACGATAATAGGCATTATACCCACAAATGTAATATACACCTGGAATGACAGGGTCAAGTCCGTTCATCATGAATGTCCATTTGGCCTTAAAAATAAACGTATGTTTACACTCACTTGCTCCTACAAAAATATTGTCATAATAAGATTCACCTCGATATATACAAAATTTCCCTACATGCCAAGCATCTAAAGCTATTTTCCCTTGTGTCTTTATTGCAGCAAAATCATAATTATCTACTGAAGTCCTCTTATGTAACTCCTTTTCTAATTTCGCCTTCATTTGTGCCCTTCTATCATCTGTGCGATCTAAATAGCTTATTTCTACTGCAGAGAGCGAGCAGGTAAGGTTTTCCCTATGAGCGTGAGCCGTTTCAAAAGGTTGCATTGGCTCGAAAAATTCCCTCATTATTTTAGCATCCCAATCTTTAGCAGTCTGGCTTAGCTGCGCTATTATAGGAACATATGCAAAGGTAACATCATAATTCGAATAAAAATACTGTATGTTAGTTTGACCATAAAACCTAGACATTACTATACTACATGTAATCCCGTATGTAAGAGGCATGTGGTGATAAGTCACCCCTTCCTTTACTGATGTCGGTATCTGTGTACACACATAACAATCTTTCGCATCCATAGTCTCAACATATTCTGTTAGCAAGCGATAGAAAACGTTATACAAAAGCTCCTTCCTATCATGCAAGAGCCTCTCATCTATTTCTAATCTTTTCAGTGCGGTTAGTTCAGTGACAGTAACAGGAGCAAAAGTAGAAGCCTCAATTCTCTCCTCCTCACCCTTTCCATGCATTCCAAGCACTATTGCCATTATTATTAGTACACATGCAATTATCAAGCCTATACACACATATTTACAATATTTCTTTCTATTGTTTTGCGTCATGATCTGTATAGAATCAGAGAGCTGGAAGCACCTATAAAATAAAACTACTTAGCAATTCAGTTACAAAGCTGAGCGAGCGCAATGTTCACACCGTCTTCTTCAAAAGGCCAGTCACTTATCGGTTAGCAGCATTTGTCTCAGTTCGGCAATAACTCAGTCTTTATCGGTTTAGCAAATGTCTCATCCGGTTTAGCAATGTCTCAGCTTGTTGTTTGTTTCACGTTAGATTGTAGCAAGCAATATCATTTATTGCCCTTTCAATCGACAGAGTCCATAAAACTTTTCTTTTCTATTGGTATCTCTTCTTCTTCTTCGTTCTCGATGCTTAGAGATACAAACTCGTCAGTCCAATCGTCATTGACTACATATGCCCATTCAGGACCGGAATATCTCCTGTTTGGTATCCTTTTCCTTTTCAATTTTGCTTCTCTTTTGGATTCTGCTTCGCTGGTACTTTCCTCTTTTGTCAAGTCTTTTTCCTCACTTGAGGATTGTTCCACAACAGACACCTCCTTTCTTTTCTCTTTCACTTTTGGCCTTTCTCCCTCGTCCAAACTTTCTTTAGTCCTTTCTTTTATTGGTGATATACTTAGTCTTCTTTTTGCACCGTGTCCATTTGATGGACCTGCTGTCTTTTCTGTGGAAGCTTGAACTTTTTTGTTCTGTTCTACCTTGTCCCCTCCTCCTGGGCAATCAATCACATTCTCTTTTTCTTTTTCTATACCGTCTGCTTCTGGGAAAGCCCTCCTCTGATCAGGCTCTCCTGCTTTTTCACCTTTTTCGAGCCCTTCGTCACCGTTACTTTCGTCAGGCTCTTTATCACTTTCAGCTGCTTCAGGTTCTTTGTCACCTTCAGCTGCTTCAGGCTCTTTGCTACCCTCAGCTGCTTCCGGTTCTCTGTCACCTTCAGCCGCTTCGTCGCTGTCTGAACTTTCTCCTTGGTCTCCCCCAAGCGAGTTGGTCTCTTCGTCGTCAGAGAATATCTCTTTCTCTCCCGCTTCTGCCTGTTCGCTTTCAGTTCGGTTTTGCTCTGTCTCAGCACTCAGCACTGCTTTGTCAGGCACTGGTAGTTTCAGCGCTTCAACTTCCTCATCTGTGGGACACAACACCTTCTTTGTGTGACTGGCGTGAATCCAGTTGGGAACCCCCGCACACTTCACAGCGGTAGTTGTCGTCAGGATCACTTGGAAAGGGCCTTTCCAACGGGGTTCCAGACACGACTTTCTCACGTGCTTCTTTACCACGACCCAGTCACCTGCTTTCAATGCGTGTCCTGGACCTTGGATCGGTGGCAAGGTGGTTGCTTCCACCTGGTGAGAGAAAGAGCGAACCACGTCAGCCAGACCCTTGCAGTAGTCTAACACCATATCATCTGTAATATTCAAAAGCGCGTTTGCGGGAACTGCAGGAAGTCTCATAGCCCTGCCCATGAGAATTTCGTGCGGAGACAATCCAGTCTTTCTATCGGGGGTGTTTCTCATTGACATTAGCACTAAGGGCAATGCGTCAGGCCATTTCAAGTTTGTCGATGCACATATTTTCGCCATTCTCGATTTCAGTGTACCATTCATCTGCTCCACCAGTCCTGATGCTTCAGGGCGATAGCTACAATGCAGTTTTTGCTCAATGTTCAGCGCTTCGCAAAGTAACTTTATCACCTCGTTATTGAAGTGACTTCCCCTATCTGATTCTAAAGAGATCGGGAATCCGAAACGTGGTATTAACTCTTTTAACAATAGCTTGGCAACTGTAAGGCTGTCATTTCTATGTGTGGGGTATGCCTCAATCCAGTGACTAAAAATGCACACAATCACCAACACATATTTTAGACCCCCATGCACAGGCATCTCAATGAAGTCCATCTGCATTCGACTAAAAGGCCCGCTTGCCCTACCAATGTGGCTCGCATTCACAACTGTTCCCTTTCCTGGGTTCATCTGCTGGCAAGTGACACATCGATGGCAAACTGCTTCTGCAGCTTGACGAAATCTGGGGTTAAACCAATCAGTTTTGAACAATCTTATCATGGCATCTCTCCCTAGGTGAGCTTGCCCATGATAGAACCGCGCAAGCTGTGATAAGAGACTGTTTGGCAAAACAAATTTTCCCTCATGTGAAACCCATAACTCGTCTTGTCTCTTTATACATTGTGATTTAATCCAGGAATCTCTCTCATCTTCCCTGACGTTATTCTGTAGTGCTTTTAGTTCATCTATTGTATCTACGACCTTCAAGGCAAATGCTTCAGCTTGTTCGAGTTCTGGCTCACTTATCGAATTCCAATCATCCCTGAGTAATATACAGTTCAAGGCACAAAATCTTGCGACTTGATCCGCATATGCATTTCCCAGAGAAACATAGTCCTGTCCTTTCGTGTGAGCACTACACTTTACCACTGCAACTTCAGCTGGCACTTGAATGGCGTGTAACAATTCCCTTATCCTCTCCCCGTTCTTCACTGGGGATCCTGAAGAAGTCAGAAAACCTCTCTGTGACCATAGTTGTCCAAAATCATGCACAATCCCAAACCCGTATTGACTATCAGTGTAAATGGTGACTTTCATCAATGCGGACAGTTGACATGCTCTGGTAAGGGCTACAAGTTCTGCTACTTGTGCAGAATAGACTCCTTGAAGCCATCCCGCTTCCAAGACCCCTGTTACAGTACATACAGCATATCCTGCTTTCAAAATCCCCATCCCGTCTCTTAGACATGAACCATCAACAAAAAGAATTTGGTCATTTTCATCAAGCTTAGTATCCTTAATGTCCGGTCGAGGTTTTGTGCAAAATTCAGTCACCTGAAGGCAGTCATGCTCGACGTCTTCAGCGTTCTCAATTTCGGCATTTTCTCCAGGGAGCAAGGTTGCTGGATTCAACGTAGTGCACCTTTTCAGCTGCACATTCGGTGAGCCCAAAATTATCGTTTCATACCTTGTGAGTCTTGCTCCGGTCATGTGTTGCGTTCGGGAGCGGGTCAAAAGTATCTCAACTGAGTGAGGAACCATGACTGTTACTGGATGTCCCATCACTATTCCTTCACTCTGAGTGAGGCTGTTACCAACTGCTGCTACGGCGCGCAGACACCCTGGGAGTGCTGCTGCGACCGGATCCAAAGTAGCTGAAAAATACGCTACTGGTCTGTTTACGCCACCATGGGCTTGGGTCAAGACAGACAATGAACATGCATCACGTTCATGACAAAACAATGTGAAAGGCTTTGTGTAATCAGGCATACCTAAAGCTGGAGCCCTGCACATGCATTCTTTCAGTTCAACAAAAGCATTCATCTCATCTCCTTTCAGCTCAATTTCATCCAATGCATCCTTCTGGGTCAGTTTCAGTAGAGGCTTTGCTAGAGTCTAGAAGAAAAACTTCCTCACCTCCTTCCTTGTCTTTGGTGGACTCATTTGGAGTATACTCGTTATTCTTTCCTCCATTATTCTCCTTGACCCTTTCTCTATCTGGTGACCCAAGTATTTCACTTTCTTCTGACAGAACTGTAATTTGGAAGGAGACACCTTGTGTCCATTCCTTCCCAAATGGTTCAACAGAGCAATGGTATCGGCTGTGCAGCCACTTTCTGTCTTTGATGCAACCAGTAGGTCATCAATGTACTGTACTAGGGTTGACTCGAATGGCAATTCTAATGCTTCCAGGTCTTTCTTTAGGATCTGATTGAATATTGACGGTGACTCAGAAAACCCTTGAGGAATTCGACACCTACTGTACACTCTGTCTAGGAATTTAAAACAAAAGAGGAATTGGCTGTCCTCATGAAGAGGCACCGAGAAGAACGCTTGTGACAAATCGATGACTGAGAACCACTCAGCATCGCAAGGGACCTGGAACATTATCACAGCTGGGTTCGGTACTACTGGGCAGCACTTGACTATGATGTCATTTATTTTCCTCAAGTCCTGCACAAGTCGGACCTTCCCACTTGGCTTTATTAGTCCCATTATTGGCGAATTACATGGACTGCTTAACACTTCTTTCAGTACCCCCGTTTTACAAATTCGTCAATAAGTTGAGCACCTTTCATGAGAGTGTCTTGTGGCATGTGGTATTGTGGGGTTTGGGGAAAAATTGCATTGGGCTTTACAGTCACTTTCACTGGTTCCACTCCTTTCATCAATCCCACCTCTTTCCCCGTCATATCCCACACTTCCTTTCCGACTGTTTCCCGTAATTCGGCTGGGATGTCTTCCTCAGTTATCATTGGGAAAAGACAAATCAGAGGATACTCTTCATCCACAGTTTCCATCTCATCACCCTCTACACTGTCCTCTTCTTCCCCATCACTGCTCGTCTGTATTGTTATTCCTTCGTTCGAACACATGATCGAACAACCCAATATGCACAATAGGTCTCTCCCCAATAGTGCTATCGGGCTTGAGTCACATACCACAAACTGATGTACCCCTTGATAGTTACCGATGCTGACTGGTACCGGATCTGTTATTGGGTTCGTCAGATGTCTGTTTGCTACTCCCACCACTTGAACTGTTCTCCCTGAGAGTGGCAAATTTGGTACTTCACTGCTCTTAACAGTTGAACGTGTGGCTCCCGTGTCAACCAAGAACGAGACACGATGACCCATTACTCTTCCCTCTACGTATGGACCCTTTTGATCAACTTCCAAGGATGCTGCAAGCACACAATCTCCTTCTTCTTCTGAACTTTCACTCTCCCATACATTGTTTATTCCACTCTCACTGTGTAGTGGGAACTGCTGTACGGTGCCATTTGTACTCATTACCTGACCCGAGACCTGTGGAGGAACCATCACTTGCTGCTGACTCATTGGTGCCAAGGGTATTTGCATTTGCTGATTAGGTACCATGGGTAACTGCTGTTGCATTGGCTGCATTTGCGTCATCTGCATACGGGGCATCTGCATCTGCTGCGGCTGCATAGGTTGTAATCCCTGCAACTGATTTACAGTCTGAAAATTCGGGTTTGGACCCCTCATTTTCGGTCCCCTCATTGTCTGAAATGCATTGACATCATTGTTTTGCTGACCAACACCTACACCTGCACCTGCACCTTCCTGCACCACCATCGGGCACTCGCGTTTCCAATGACCGACGATTCCCCACACGTGACACGGCATCACCTTCTTCATTGCCTGCACACCCGTCACAACAGTGTTCAAATCCGGACCACTATTCACAAAACCTCCTCTACCTCTGCCTCTCGCCTGTGGCTGAAACGCCATGTTTCCTTGCAACTGCGGCTGCTGTTGCGGTACCTGCTGTTGGAACCCTTGCATCCCTTGCAATCCTTGCAAACCTGTCTGAGCTGCCTTAAGCTGCATCATCATCACCTTCTCTTTCAACCTTTTCTGTTTCACTTCAATCTCGTCGCTACAGTATTTCGCATAATTCAACACCTCGTCAATCGGTTTCGACTGCCAGCAAATCAAATGTGACTTTATCATCTGACTTATCTCTGGTCTCAGCCCTTCCACAAATCTGAAGACAAAATGGAGCATGTCCTTCGCCTCTATTGTTTCCGTCCCACTGTAGTTCTTAAACGCCTTCAACAATCTCTCATAGTAACTATGAATCGATTCTTTAGTCTCTTGGGCCCCCTCCGAGTGTAGTGGTTCTGTCACAGAACGTGCTTCATCAATCCCGGGAGCCCCGGTAGAGTCTTTAGGCTGAGTGAATCCATCCAGTTTTGTTTGGTGCCCTCCTCTGGTGCTCCTGCCAGCATTCAACAGGCAAAAGTAAGGAAGAGTGGAGAGGGCTGGTGATGTTGGGGAATGGTTAATGGGAGGAGATGGAACACCTCCCCCCGCCGTGGCCTGCCAGCTATCCACCATTGGTCCCGAAAGTCCCAGCCCATCACTCCGGAGGCACTTACTTGAGGTGGATGCAGGGCGCGGTCACCAAGGTGCAGCAAAATCTCCCAGTTCCAATGTCCTGTAGAGGAGAGGGACGTCAGAGTGGGCCCTGAGTACTGCCAAACTAGCGTTGCCGTCAATGGACGGTGGGGGCTCGAGCAGGGCTTCCTAGCAGGTTCCACGGCCAGGTCTATGTGGCTGCACCTCAGGGTCTTGCGGCGCCACTGTGTCATCTTACCTTCCTTTAGGTACAAGGGCCCAGCAAAAAACGCCGCAGGTGACAGCGGCAAATCTTGAGGTGATCCACAGCAGCAGCCCTCAGGCATGGGGGGGGGGGTCTCTCAAGATATGGTCGGGTATCGGCAACGACCGTCCCGGGGCCTCACGTCGTCATCACCGCTTCCAGGCCCGGCGCCCCCCAGGGGCCATTCCCTGCTGGGCTTCTTCCGGCAGCTCCCTCGGGTGGCGTCGGGGACCCCGCGGCCACAAGTCAGGTCGCCCGTCGCCTCCCCGGGAGTAGGGGTTGCTGCTGTGCGCCTCACCTGCCAAGCTGCAAGTGCGTCAGATCTGGGCAAATAGAGGCCGCGGCTCCAGCGTGCCGGCAGGCCTCAGATCTGGCGCGGCCCCGGAGACTCTCCGGCCCATGGAAACAAAACCCCTGCTCCCTCGTTTCAGGCAAGCAGGACGAATATTTGTGGCGGATTTCAGGGGATTAGGGCGGTGGGTCGCGGGAGTTCAGCTACAGGGCGGCCACTACGCTTGGCGGTTAGCCACTACCCAATTTCTGGCAAGCATTGTGCCAAAACAATAGGGAAGCATAGATGCACTGTTTTTAACTGCACATCGATGTACCTTGAAGATATATTTACATGGTAGGTACGTATATGTAGTTAGCTATAGAAAATCTGAATTTACTTAACCTATTATTTTATTTTCAAAATTCTGTCCTCTACATTCTCCCATGGATATTTTGGTTTCTATATTCAGAGGGCACACTTTTACCGTCACAGTGTGCCTCTCCCATGTACCTCCACAGACGCCTGATACCCCACGCTTCCTTCATGGAGCCAAAGATGGCAGCTGCATGGTTTTTAAGAGAATCCAGATGCATCGAATCAGTCCTTAGGAACCTTATACTAGGTAGAATTCCCGCTGTAATCCTGCACGAAGAGGCCTGGGGTACACTCATGTATTCTTTTTTTTTTGAGTTTTTTTTTTTTTATTATAGCGCGAAGTCGACCGGAATATATTGAAGTGCTTTACATGAGCACTAGCTACGTGGACACATTAATTTTTGGGTTTGATTGAATGATTTGCCCAGGATCACGGGGTGTTGAGTCGACGCCGAAACTCGAGCTTGGCTCCCCAGCTCTCAAGGCGCCAGGTCTGGTCTTTGCCCCAATTCCCCTCACCTCACCTAGAAACTCCTGGACTGTAAGAGATCTATGAAGAAATCTCGAGTAAGCGTAAGGTCGTTTGTGTTCGCGGTGTTTTTATTTAAACTGGAAAAGCTGTCAATGCAATGGAGGGGCTTCAGTCACCACTTCTCAGAGGCACAATTATTTATTACCTCTTTTTCAATCTCGAGTTTTATATGCGATTTCCCTTCGCCAGTTTACTACAATACTTTGGACATGACTGCCATCTAGTGCACAAACCGCATCTATCTAATTAGAGAGTCCCATGCATGAATCACCTACAACTTCGAAACCAATGTATACGTGGTTATTTTAACAATACTATTTATTAAACAAAAAAACGAGCAGTGTCCGAAAGTTTTACTTAGGATCCGAATGCCTGGTTTGCCGAACACAAAACTCCCTAGTCTTTATTCCACCTTCTTTCGTTACACTAAGCTTCCAGTGTCTATATGACTTCCCGGTTTCTTGCTTTTACATCACTGCGTTCCACGTTTGTGTCACTGTCCCTATATTGATCTTCGCTCTTCTTTCTGACTTTCTTTCTCTGGCTCTGGGCCACAGGCTATGGGGAAATGTAAGCTCTGGTGCCCAAAATTGATTGACAGAGCCTAGCACCATCAAAATTAAGCCCTAGCAATAAACACTGAACTATCAATATCCACCCAGACCAACTAGGCTTTTCTACCATGTTTCCTCTTGTTGCCTGGCAGGTTCTGCTACAGGTATTTGTATCTATGGAGTCATTCAGGTGGGCACAATGTAGGTCCAGTCTTTCGGATTCCCATAGTAAGTAAGGGTTTTGGTTCTGATTACCTTCTGTGACAAACCAGCAGGGTAGAAGATGTGCTCAAGAATATTTGTTATGCTGTATTAGTAACAGTTGTATTGTGTTGTCAACTGTAATTATGTACGTGTTATTTTATGACTGTAAGCCAGATCGTTGAGAGCCTATGCAGTACATGAGGCCTCCATTATTTATGGCTATAAGTCAATGATAGAGGCTACACGCTTGGTTGGTTTACTGGGAACATTTATTTCGGATGCCATTTATTGTGAAAAGCATTTGGTAAAGTGTTAGATGTTGGGTTACAAGTTGACTGGGGTGTGAGCCCTAGTCAAGCAGCAACCACAAACCTAGTCAGGATAAAGCACAAGCACCCTCAAATTAACCTGTGCTCAAACCCCTGGTAGCATGGCACAGAGCAGTTAGGCTAAGCAGAACTTGAGTTATAAATTGCAATATAGAGTCTATAAGCATAAAGTGCCAACCGCGGCTAACTGGTTGTGCTGTACTGGGTCAAAGTCAAAAGTTCAATCTGACCACATTGGACCACGGGTCGGATAAAGTCCTCAATTAGTTCCACTGAAGGTTTAATTTTGTGCCAAGTGTTCCGGTCGCATTGAAGAAGACCACTGGGAGCAAAGAGCATCACTAGCAGTGGTCAGAATGTCATAAGGAGCAGGCCAGGCAGCGCAAATGGGCAGGCTGGAGCCTTGTGTTGGCAGTCCACATGGGCTGTGGATACTTGCTGTGCAAAGAAACAGACTTGCGGCAGCTCATGCTGATTTTACATACAAGCAGCAAGGGTCCGGTACAAACACAGAAGCATCTGGCCTGGCTTTTCGGTCTGGACTGTTCCCATGGTGAGCAACTAAAAGAATGGATTTAACCCAGATCTGTGACCGGGGCTGAGTGTTTGACAATGTTTAGCATTCCATCCATCTTCTTTTTGTGTTGCTATAGTTGCTCCAAATGGGAGGGTTCTGGGCATATTCTTGGGTCCCATGCTTACTGTGCCACTGGATTCAAGCTAGCCTGGCTGATGAGGGGTGATACCCTGAAACCCATCCCAGGATGCTTGTATCTGGTCCAGGGAGGACCAGGCATGGCAGATCGGACTGGACTGTTCGCATGGGGATCAGAGCCAAGACTGATTTGCACATGGCTGGGTCCAAACTGGGTTGGCATGGTGATCAAAAAACAATAGATTTAACCCAGATCTGTGACTAGGGGCGACAATTTGACAATGTTCAGCATTCCGTCCATCATCTTTTTGTGTTGTTATAGTAGGCCAAATAGTAGCATTTAATTTACAGGCCCTGAGCATGCGTAGTGCACTTTAGTAGGGACTTATGAGTAAATTAAATATGCCAGTTGGGGTTAAGCCAATATTACCATGTTTTAAGAAGTGAGCACCTGCACTTTAGCACTGGTAGCAGTGGCAAAGTGGTCAGAGTCCTAAGGTCAACAAAAAATAGTTCCAGCAAAACGGAGGAGGACAGGCAAAAAGTTTGGGGGAAGACCACCCTAAGGCTGACAGGCCTAATATAAAGCGTTTAAGGATGAACTGCCATTTCAATGTATCGTAACCAAAGTAGGCAAGGTTTTGGGTGTTGGTTATCCATTCTGACAAACAGTTGGAGTTAAAGATCTGCAGTGTGATAATCATTGTTAGGCCTTTTTCAGAGGAGTTGTACGTTGCTTTGCCAACTGTAATTTTTTTATATTGTTGTAATTTTACCACTATATGCTTGATGGTTGACAGCTTATGCACAGTACAGAAGGCCTTAGTTAGTTATGATGACCAGCTGATGATGAAGGCTACAGGCTTGATTGGTTCATTGGGATGAATTTTCTCAGATGGCATAAGTCTGTTATGTTCATTATTAAAAGTAACATTAAAGATAGTAGTTCCTGACTTACTGTGTATTGCATTTATGGAAGCCAACAGGCCACAAAGGCATTTGTTATGGAGGACAAGATGTTCACATCCTCCCACTACGTCCTCAGTGTGGAGGATGGGAATGTGTCATCCTTAGAGCTGGAGGAGAAAATCCTTTTGGTGCTGGAAAACATTCTCAGCCTTATATTATTTTTTCTTTAATCAGTGTGACAATCATGACATCACACTGATGGAAAATGAAACCAAAAGTTACCTTAGGCAGAGATATGCCCCCGGAACACCCATCAAGATGGGAAAGGTACAGCAGGACAGGAAAGAATATCCCCTTTCCAAAAGTACCTGCCCTTAGTGGTCACTACAGGTGGGCAGTCCCCAAGCTGAGATTCAGACAATAGACACGGGGATTGCTTTTGGAGGGGGGGGTGCAACCCTCCAGGTGTTGCTAAAGGGCCCCCAATAAATGTACATACAGCCCCCTCCACCCCCGATGAGCCCTCACAGTGGGGCAGAAAGCCCACTTGAGTCAAGGATTAAATAGTTTTTTTAAATAGGATGCGTGTAGTACACCCTGGCATCCAGCCATACCTCCTCCCCTAATGGCCTCAATAGTCATTCTGCCCCACAGTGATGGGGGGGGGGAGGGCAGAAATCATACTAAGCATAGGGCATTTCTTTGAGAGAAAAAAAAGAGATTGGGTGCCCAGTCTGCCATCGGTCCATACTCTCTCCCCTTGAAGGCCACAACATGCTTTATGCCCTCCCCCACAGGCAGATCTGCAGGGGGGACCTGTGGCCCACTAAGCTCCAGGGAGCTTCTGTCTAACTACATGGAGTGGAGCGGGCAGTCCTGCCATCAAGCTGTATCCCGAAGACCCCAAGAATAGTCTTTGCAGCCCTCTCCCTGGGCAAACCCTCACATGCCCTACCTACGAGTTGGGGGGATGAGGCGGAGGGTGGGGTGTGGGGCAGGGTTGAGAACTCACTAGGCATCAGGGAATTCCTTCATAAAAAAAACAAATGGGGTGTATACAGTACAGTATATAAGAACTGTAGACAGATTAGGTATTTCATCCGGGTCTGTAAAGATACCAAGGAAGGTGTCAAAAAGCAAAGTGTCATGCATTAGTGTTGGTGATACAGAACGGTGTGGCAAGTGAGATCATAAACTAGGAAGTAATTAAAGTAGAGGTGTTATTTTAGCTTTGACAAAAAAAAGTTTGCAGTGTAGACAGAGCTAAAAGGTCTACTAAAGTGTCATGTAATTATGTGGGCCAAAAAGTTACAACTCATGGCAGATTCTGTGTCACCTAGGATCATAATGACAAAATAATTATTTCAATATGGTTGCCTAAAATAGGAAAGCCCAGACAGAGGGCCTCATTATGACCCTGGCGGTCTTTAGAACGGCAGGACCACAGTGGCGGTCTGACCGACACATTATGACCATGGCAAAAGCACCACGGTCGGACCGCTGGCACTGCTAGTTTCCCTCCACAGGAGGAGCTTGGGGTGCCGACGGTCCTAATCCGCCAGGGCAGCACTGCATGCAGCATTGCCCTGGGTATTACGACCCCCCTATCTTCCAGCTTTTACATGGCAGTAGCACTGCCTACGCACTGCAACATTGAGCCAGCGTCAATGTTGTGGGCTGTTTCCGCCACTGACCCAGAGGGGAACTTATAATGGGGCCCTTGGGAAGGCACCCGCACTGGCAGCAACTTAACCGCTGGAGTTTGGCAGGCGGGCTGGCTTTTCTGCCCACCAAACTCAAAATGATCCCCATAGTGTTTGACAGATGTAACATAGATATCACTGAGTATCATGTTGCCAAATTTGAATTCAAAGATAGCGAAGAAGAAATTAAACTGGTTGTAGCTCTTAAAGGTGTAAATGTATTGGAAAGACCAATAAAAATTAGGAATTATTTTAAATCCACACAGCAAAGAATACATGTTAGGTGTAAATGAACATGGGTCAAAAATTGATTGTGAGACAACTCCCATGCATTTTACAGATAGTTTAGTAAAGTTACAGGGGTTTGTACACAATATTAAGTTAAAGGAAGGAGGAACAACTGTAAGATACAAATTATGAGGTCCGTCTCTAAGCACAAGGCCAGAATTGAAAGAAATGTTCCATAGTTTCATGGACAAGGGAATAATTCTTCTGAGTTCAGGCAAAAAAACTGATAAATGTTGAAGAATGTGTGTTGATCTCAGGCCCTAAATGCCAATTTTAAAGCTGACTGTCACCCTTTCCAACTATGAATGAATTAGTAGCAATGTGGATGGCGTCACCATCATTTCTATGCTGGATCTGGGATCAGTGTATCACCAGATTTTAGTCATATCCTAGTCTAGGCCCTTAACTGCTTTCCTAATGTCTTAAGGATTATATTAATACAAGAGATGTTTTCTGAGCTAACATCTTTTTCATCTTGTTTTCAACAAGTAATATTCCAAATTTTTAGATATGTGGAATATGGTGTAAAATGCTTCCAGGACAATAATCTTTTGAATGAACAAACAGGAGGAATGAACAGAAACATATGTAACATGTTTGAGAATTATGTGAAAAACTAAAGCCCTCATTACGACTTTGGCGGTCTTCTTACTAGATCGCCAAAGCCGCGGGTGGCGAAAGACTGCTGCACTATGACTGCAGACAGATTTCCGCCCGAAATTGGATGGAAATCTGACAGCAGCTGTGGCAGAGGTGGTTCTACCGCCTGCACCGCCATGCCAAAAGGACGCCGCATGCCATATTACTATCCTGGTGGTGGGGCGCTGTCGGCGGTAGAAGCGCCGGGACCCGTCCCCTCCCAGACGACCTCCTCGATGGACGGACGAGGTAAGTGATCATCCGGCAGGGAGGAGTGTGGGGGGGAGGTGTGCGTATGCATGTGTGAGTGTCGTGAATGTGGGGTGAGGTGAGTGCGTGTATGTTGGTGTATGCGGATGGTTGGAGTGAGTGCGTGTGTGCCGTGCGGAAGGGGTGGAGTGAATGGGTCTATGCGGTGCAGAGGGGGCGTGAATGTGGGAATGCGCTGGAGGGGGGTAAGAGGAATGAATGCGTGCGTGTCAGCAGTGTTTGTGTATGTATATCAGTGTGAATGGATGTGTATGTTGTGTGTGCATAGGTGAGTGGGGGTGTTTGTTGTGTGTAGAAGTGTGTGAGTGCATGCGTGTAGGTATGTGGAAGTGTGTGCGAGTGTATCCTGGTGACAGGAATTCTTATTCCTGTTGCCAGGATGCAAGACCACCAGCTTTTCAGGCAGTCTCCCACGTCTTAATACCGCTAGCGGCATTATGGAATCCGCCGTGCTGGAGGTGCTCACCTCCAGACCTGGGGACCATGGAAAAGCGGTAGGACAGGCGGAGTATCAGCGGTTTGGCTTTGGCCAAACTTCCGAACTCGTAATTTGGCGGTCTTCACCGTCGACCCATCATCTTCGGTCTTCGGACTGCCAGAGTCGTAATGAGGGCCTAGATCATTTTGCAAGGGTGTAGGTTATTTAGTGCATTCCTTGTCTAGTGATGGTGCAGTCCCAAAAACTCTGTTAGATGATATTCTTACAGCGCCAAAGCCTGACGATAAGGAAAAACTATAATTTGTAGGATTCTGTGAGTATTACAGTAAATTTGTAGAAGACTTTGCAGAGAGAAGTAGGGAAACCCACCAGGAAGGCTATTAAATTTGCTTGAACTGAGAGACAACATAAGGTGTTTTATTTGATTAAGTTAGTCAATTGTCAATGATCCCACTTTTAAACCATTTGGTATGGGAAAAAAGTCTCTAATGACAGTTGATGCAAGCCTATATATTGTGGGAGACATTTTATTATAGGAAACAGAAAGCGATGAAGGAAGCATGGTTTTAACCTCTAGAAACAAGAACAGCACTGAGACAATATGCAGTAACAGAAAAAGAACTGCTTTCTTGTATAGTAGCATGCAAGCATTAAAAGAAATATTTATGAGGAAACTTCTTCCTCTTGAGGTCAGATCATAAACTCTTGGATGTATTTTAACTCCTGGTGGGGGGTGAGATTCCACTGCTCATATTGCCAAACTGCCATCACAGCTATAAGAGTACAATTTTAAGGTGGAATATGTACAGGGAAAGACAATAAGACAGGAACAACTCGTTGAGGTCAGCAGAAGTGTGGAGGTTGTGGGCATTATTTTTGACATTACAGTTCAAGTCCTGTTTGAGTGACAAATTCTACTTAATTCTACTTAACTAATTTGATGGGTTTACATATAAAAATTGGGCACATCTGAAAGGTAGAGAGCTGAATGCCAAGAGAATTCTTATGCGTACAAGGTCTGGTTTGTTGTTAATAAACAACAAAGCAGTTGTTAAGTTGTTAACCCTACATTTGGCCTACAAGACTTCTGTTTCTGAGTTTATTTGGACTGCAGTTGTTATTTCAAGCTGGAATTCAGCTTTAGATGTGGAAGGACAGTATAAGTACCATAAATACCATTCCCCACACATACCTAGCCCCTTGGAGTTCATGTTTAGTGTGGCGTTAGACTTTCATCATTTTGAAAATGCCCAACGTGGGTAGGGGTTAAGCATGGGAACTTTTCCCCATTGGTTAGGGTGTGCCCAGGAGTCATTCTTATCCACTAACTATTGCCAGGCGAAAAGGTGGCACCTCTAGGCATTCCCTTCAGAACACTGCTATACCTGAAGAACAGAAAGGGACTGAATCTGCTGTCTGTGACCTGAGAAGAGCCCTGAAGGACAGGACCTGCTCCCTCTTCTACTCAGGCAGATACAAGTTTGTAGACATAAGTAATAGAATTAGCACGGCTCATCACAGGCTACTGTTGTTCTGCCAAATGGGCATGAAACACCTTTCCAAAAACATCTTTCATCTAGTTAATCCAGACACTAGAGAGAGGTATAATAATATTTGTAAGCCTCAGCAGACCGTCCTGGAATCAAACTGTCTTGAGGCTGGGGAGAGTGGTCCTAATATCTGAGTCTCTCCAGAATGTTTCACTTACTCCTGACTTTGGCAGAATGTCTTGCAGTTGCACGTTTATAGGATACCTCAATACTCCACAAACATGCACCAAGCATACCAAACTCCCTTCTGGTCCCTCCATGGGTAGCTTATCCTGTCCAGGTTTTTTCATTGCATTTTGGGATGCAGTCTTCTGTATCCCTTTGTATAATCAGGACTACAAATCTGAGACTGCAAAGCAAAAAGTTTGATTCATTGAGCTACTCACTAATGCACCTGGGAGACATGAGAACTCTGGCAAAGTAACTCGACATCTGCAACTCCCTCTTGTAAATAAATACACTTTCATCAAGCAGGCACAAGCAGCGTCCTCCTGCAGATAATTCCCCTGTAACCAGGTACAGTTATATTGTTTCTCTACGTGGGTAGACAGCTATGTGCTTTGCTAAACACTGCAGTATTTCTTACCTGGTAGAGTAGTGCAAGGTTTGAAGCCCCTCTCCCAACATAGCAAGCAACCAGTAGTGCAACTTGCCCAAACGGTGATGCCCGCTGGTGTGCCACAGATTTAATTAGAAACATTTCCAGAGCAGGGTCCTTCTCTAATGCAGTGTAGTGAACACAAGTGCAAATGCTCTGTGTTTTTGTTTTCACTTTGAATTATTTGGATGCCCTTGATAACTCAGTGCTCTTAATATCGAACGATAACACATTGCATTTTAATCTAACAGAGAAATATTTTGAGGACAGCGCAATGCCATCTAGTGGGATATTATCAGTGGTTTCCAGTTTCAACCAAAATGGAAGATTTTGGTCTGGTGGGTTTCTATTGGTTGATATAGGTGAAACCGAAAACCAGACACACTAACCATATCTTAGTAGCTCCTGCTTTCTTCCCTAGCTCTAGTGCACAATAAGGCTGCCTTATACTGTGTCCACCTCTTTGCACTCTGCGTGATGGGTAGTACAGGTTATGCACCCTTTCAGTACAAAATACTATGCCCAGACAATTTGTTTTACAAGTTTGGATGTGTGCAAACAGTGAGTGCACATAAATGCAAAGCTGGAAGTCTTTGGAGAAAAAACATTTATCCTTTTTAAATTCTGTATCAAAGAGGTGGTATTTCTTTGGGACAAAGCCCTGTCTTCCATTGTTAGTAGTTGGGTTCTGTGTTAAAAAACATAGTGCTTGCATGGAAATGCCATGTTCCATCCATAGACCACTCAGTTGATGCACACTAGTGCAAAGTGCTGGTTTGCATAACTTTCAGTCAGCTTTCTAGTGCAGAAAAGTAAATCATAAATGAACATTTGCACTGGTTAGTGTCACAACTTGGTGCAAAAAGTTAGTAAATCTGCCAAAAAGTTTGATGTCTGATCATGATTTTATGTTGAGAATGAAAAACTGAGAAGGGAAACGTGTAGTTCGGTAAATGCTAACGAGATTGTTCAAGAACTAACTGAGGTGCCCATCAGTGAACAAACTATTGCTGACAGGGTTAAACAAATGGGACGGAGAAGACTCCTGTCTACTAGACTAAAAGGTTTTGTACAGAATTTTTTTAATATTGTTTGCAGAGTGTCCCTTGGTTCAAAGAACTGGGGATTGCGCCTTTCCTTCCTAGCTGCTAAACCCTGGAACGATCTTCCATTATACATTTCAGCAGTCCGCTCCATCTTAAAAGAGTTTTTTTGGCTGAAAATCTGGCTATTCAAATAGACCTGGCCAGGACAGCTCCTTCCCAGCTTAGGTGTTAGGATATCTCCAGGTGATAGGCATGTTTGAACTTTAAAACAATGACACGCTACGCACAATACCATTGCAACATGGCTGCCAGCCAGCTGCTATATTTAATTTTATTTTTGTAAGTTTATACCCTCTATGATCATGTGCTGCAGGTTATATTTTCTACTATTGTTTCATTTGACTTGCATATGCTTTGTTTGTGTTTTATTGCAAAAGGGTAAGTAGATGAATCGAAGAATGAGTCAGTGTGTGGGCGAATGGATGTATGAGTGTAAGCATGAGTGACAGAGTGCAAGTATGATCCTCTATTGGGTGTCTAACGTCATCAGTTGGTGAAGAGGTGCTTTCATTTATTAGCCAGACCTATTGGTGTTTACCAGTGCTTGTTTTCAAAGCACCTATTCTACATTATAGTATTGCTCTAAAAGTACGAAAAATCTCCTCTATATCAACATTTTCAACAAGCATTTGCAATGCAGTGGGTCTCGCGTTTGCTCGAGTTAGAGCTATTAGCATTGTAAACTTTAAGGACTGTGGAAGAATTCAATGCCAAAAGGGCAATGAATGAGTGAATACATGAATTTACTTTTTGTGGGAGATTGTGGTGTAATAAATCACACTAGATGAATGAAGGAGCTTGGACACGAAATTCCCAACATTGGGCCAGATTTAGATTTCGGCGGATGAGTTACTCCATCCGCCAAAATATTAAATCCCATTATTTCCTCTGGGATAACCATCACCATTGTGACAGAGTAACCAATCTGCCGAAATCTAAATGAGGCCCATTGTCGTTTAACAGTTAAGACGGTATCTCATAGTAAAATCAGTGTTTCTGTGACAAAATCTAAGCCCATGATCCATTCTCAGAGTGACAATGAGAGCGCTCAATGAACAACATATGCATCAGGAAACCCATCAGTATTTGGGGACTTGCTGGAAAACATAAATTTTTGGTGAAATATTTAGTCTTAGGATTGCAGAGTGCATTATCGCCAGAGGATCATGAGATAATCTCTGTGATTACTTCCTGAAGTCCGGAAAGATATAAGACCCCCTCGGTATTCACATCAAAGGCTGTTTTCTGGTGCTCGAAAGCCAGTCACACGGTTGCAGTCCATGGTTCCAGAAGTACATCATAACTGGGCATTGCACTCCTCCGTAACTACCAGGCTGGAATGAGTTCACACATGGCGTTCAAGTTGCAGAGAATGGTATAGGATATTTTCAAATCTAGTTGATCAAACAGACTGCATTCACTGTCTCTTTATACCCGAATGAGAGGTGTTTACATGAGCCTCAATGAAAGCTACGAACACCTAACATCAGTGAAAAGGATTCTGGATTTCAGCATCCAACCGTACACAGCATCTAGCCAGCTGTCACCAGTGTACGAGTGACACTGCGCTTTGAAACAAGAAAATGATAGCTGCGGCTTGAGTTGAAGATAGCATCTTTCCCTTTCCTCATCTGCTTTTCAGTTCACCTTTGTTAGTACACCATGATCAAAAGTGCATAGCGCATTTAGCAATCTAGACAGTACCAGAGATAAGAGGAGGGTGGAAACTCATTTATTTATAGCTCAGCCAAGACATGAGGTTTTTCAAAAGCACGGGACGTGGCATCCTAAGTATTTTCTGTGTCTTAAAAATGGGCAACTTAGTGCGTCCAGAAGTAGATCTTTGAGAACTGCTAATGGGAATGGCTGGAGCCTCTCTGAATAAAACAAGCCGATGGCAGCCATAAGCGCGAAGCAAACACACAAAAGGACACAGAAATTTGCTTGCAGTGAAAAGTATTGGTAAAAGTGCAATTATCCATGTTAGGCAAAAGTGCAATTATCTATGTAACAGGATTGATGTCATGCAAAGCTTGTGACTACTGCCCAGCGAGATCACGCTGCCTACGAAACAAAGAGAAAAAGTAGTCCAGAAACAATACGGAAAACATGGAGTCTTGTATGTTTTCAGTAGTTGGCTGGTGCGCTTGAGGGCTAATCACTGGAAAAGGCATGACATATGCATGCCTTTCACTAATGAAAGCAAGAGGATTTTAAAACACAAACCCACAAACCAACCAAAGTGATGGGCATGGTTACAAGCCCGTAGAGAGATAACAACAGGGACCGAGCGATTTGCACACTCGACCCTAAAAATCAATTAAATGCAGCATTTACAAATAACTCTGTGCATTTGGTGAAATGAAGCAGGTGTTGAAAGCTGAAAACTGTACTCACATCTTTTATTGAATTCACATTTGTCTAAATATGTAACCAAGGAAATACTCTTTGGTATGCAAGCACATTTCTATTGTGTGCAATACATGTATCTGGGGAAAAGCACTACTAAAGGCACCTTTATACCATCTTATTTAAGGAAGGAAACAGCATGTAACAATAAAAAGAACACTGTTGGTCCTCTGCCACAACCCCAGCTGCGTCTTGTCATTGTATGTCCCCTCCATGTTCACCAGCATTCAACTAACTTGGAGATCTGATAAAATAAAAGCAGATCACCATTGTCTTAAGACAATGTCTGTGTTACATTTTGACTGTTAGCTTTTGCCCTTTTCAGGTGCGGTAGTCAAATGTTTCACGGTCACAGAGACGGGGAAGCTTTCAACGGGTCTGTAGATGCGTGCGTACGTGTGTGAACCACAACATAAGACAAAATTATGTTTCGCTGAAAGCAAAACTGTTTCAAAGCCACTGTCAAACCTTTATGCTCGAGGGCAGTGTAGTGTTGGGGCCCTAGGCCCCCATGCTACTAAAATGGACGACACGGACACTGTTGGTTGGTAGGTATAACTGGCCCTGGGCACGTGCGCCCGGCCCTTTTTATTGCCAGGGTCACCTGACCGGTGACGCCTGTGTTGGGTGGGTGTGGGGTGCATGTGGGAGGCCAGCCCTCAGCAGAGAGGCTGGCCAAACACTAGAACGTGTCCAGCAGGACACTACATTCCTCCAAAACTTTGAGGAACAAAAACAAAGTCCAACCTGGAAGAGAAAAACACAGTAACAAAAACACCACCATCAGTCTCTCGGCCTCGAGAAGGCAGGCCGCAGGATTGCAGTGGGCAGGTGCAGCTGGGAGCACACGGATCCTTCTGCACGAGTTCATGATTTAACCAGTCACAACCGGGCACGAACACTGTGTGGAAGAAGTCCGGACTCTGACAGTCAGATGGTTAGTTAAATGCCCACAGATGCGCTGTGGTTCAGTCCTGTGGGCACTCGTGGCAAGGCTGGTGGTGTTTACAGTTCAATTTGTTCGAATAGGGCATATCTTTCAAATTGGGTATGTCATTCGAATTGGGTGCATCACGAGCGTTGGTGGAGTCCACTGTGAATCTGCTTGCCGAGACATCCTGGCTTCACAATGGCCAATCCCTCGAAGACGGATGACATCTGTGATGGCGTGAAGTCCTCCTCTGAAACCTTTGTACATTCTGACACTCTGATGGCAGAGCTGCTTGGCGCTGGGTCCTGCTTGAAGTCTTAGTGTGCTTTGCAGGGTTGGTCGCTTCTGATGACCTTCTGTGTGATGGGCCAACGGTGGCCATCTTGCGTTGCAGAAAGGCCGGCTGGCACGGCCTCTTGTACCGTGCGTTACGTCACGCTCTCGGGTGCTCTCTCCAATTTTGCGGGTGCTTTTCCAAGTCGTCACGTTCTCTGGTGCAGCTCTCTGCACATGTGACATAGGGGGTCATTACGACCCTGGCGGCCGGCGTTATGTTGGCGGTAACACCGCCAACAGGCTGGCGGTGTTCCGCCAGCAATTATGACCGTGGCGGAATTGCCACAGCCATACCGCCGGCCTCTCCACTTTCCCGCCAGGATTCCGCCTGGCGGTCATAATCCCCAGGGCAGCGGTGCAAGCACCGCTGCCCTGGGGATTATGAGTCCCCGACCGCCGGCCTGTCCATGGCGGTACACAAAGGCCGGAAAGGCCGGCGGTAAGGGGACTGGGGGTGCCCCTGGGGGCCCCTGCACTGCCCATGCACTTGGCATGGGCAGTGCAGGGGCCCCCAGACATAGACCCGTCGCGCATATCACTGCCCGAATTTCGGGCAGTGAAATGCGCGATGGGTGCTACTGCACCCGCTGCACATCAGCATTGCCGCCGGCTCTATTACGAGCCGGCTGCAATGTTGATGTGACATTTCCACTGGGCCAGCGGACGGTAACACTGTTACCGTCCGCTGGCCCAGTGGAAATGTCATAAAAGGGAGACAGAAATTCCGCCAGCAATGGCGGTATTCTGTCTCCCGCGGCCTCGGCGGTCTTTTGAAAAGACCGCCGAGGTCGTAATGACCCCCATAGTCTCTTTTCTTTTCTGGGCATCCTTTGTTATTGTCTGGCTTGTCCCTTTCTTGTCCTGGGGTGATGTCCATCACTGCTGAGACATGTGGCGTTCTTTCGGCGATGGCGGTGAATGGCCGCCAGGGGCTGCGCTGTCCATGCGCGCACACTTTGTGCCTTACGTGGCACTTACGTCCATTTCTCATGGGTGCAGCTTGGTCGGAGCAGCTGCAGTCTTCTCCTTCCCTGTGCAGCGTCGTCTGCGTCGCGTCCTTCTTCCTCGCCGTTTCCATCTTCTGCGCCATTTCCGTCCAGGGGCGCACTCTTGGTTTGGAGCAGTCACCTTCTGAAAGTGCTGCTGTAGACTTGCCTTCATCCAATCTTGTTTTCCTTTTAACACAGGAATAGGGTGCAGTACCAACTTTGACCACTGGATGCAACTAGTGCACTTTTCCATGTTTGAAAGACACTCTTTCTTCCTCTTGTGCCTCTTTGATTGGAGACAGACACCGGAGAGGAACCAGGCTGGAGAGGGCTCTGGAGGGGGCTGCAGGTAAGTGTCTTTTCTTTCTTTTCTACTTTTTCTCTTCTCTTCTTTTTTTTCTTCAGCACTGCACAGCCTCGTTTGAAGAGGCAGTCAGACAGCACTAGGTTCAGTGGTGGGTTTGGGGGCTCCGGCCACTGTTTTCTGTGGGTGCGTGTCAGCACCTCACTTCTTTGTTCTTTTCTTGGAGGTGGGGGCGTGGCCCTGGGCACCTAGTGCTTTGTTGCGTGTCTGCACCTCCATATTTCCAATTGTTTTCGGTGCGTGTCTGCACCTCCGATTTTTTTCTTTTGGGGGGAGTGTGGCCCTTGGCAATTTTCCTTGCACTTGGTGCGTGTTTGCACCATTGCTTGTTTTTGGCCGCGGCAGCCTTGCCTGACGCTGCGGGCCGTGTTGGCGCCATTTTATTTGAGGTGGGGGCGGCCCTGGGCATTTCTTCTTCAAATTTGGTGCCGGCCAGCACCATTTTCAGTACACGGCACGCAGCAGCATTCCCTCACGCTGCAGGCCGCATTTCAGCATTTTATTTTGAAAAAGAAAAAGGTGGGGGGCAGCCGGGGCTTTTCTTTTTCATTTGGCTTTGGGTGCAGAGGAGCACCGCTTCGCACGGAAGCTTTATTTACCTTCTTGTCTTTTTTTTCCGTGCTGCTCGGAGCACAATCAAGGCTGGTGGGGTCAGCATACCGCTTACTCCCTCTCCGCCAGGCAGATTCTAGCCCTCCCTCACTCGGGCTGCTTTATTCAGGGGCACTACTCCTACCTTTTACCGCCGGGCTCTATGGCAGCATGCAGGGCGGCAGGCGCGCTCCTTCGCATCTGGGGCGGGGGACACCAAACAAGTTGTGTGGCAGCAGGCTGGTGGCTTCGGTGCCTCACTGGGTGGCATATTCTTCCTCCCACGAGGAACAGCAAAGCGCAAGGCGGCACACACGTGGGGGTCCGACCCACTCGTCGCCAACGTAGTGTTGGGGCCCTAGGCCCCCATGCTACTAAAATGGAGGACACGGACACTGTTGGTTGGTAGGTATAACTGGCCCTGGGCACGTGCGCCCGGCCCTTTTTATTGCCAGGGTCACCTGACCGGTGACGCCTGTGTTGGGTGGGTGTGGGGTGCATGTGGGAGGCCAGCCCTCAGCAGAGAGGCTGGCCAAACACTAGAACGTGTCCAGCAGGACACTACAGGCAGGATACCTGAAACAAGCGAGCCCTGGAGAGCCGAGGTCAAGTTTAGAGATCAGGTTTGCTGCATACATGTTGGCAAACCCCTGCCAGATGGGCGAGTGCCACCTAGCTCCACGACCGCTAGCATGCACCCAACCTTCCCTTATCACACATGATCCTTTGATGGTGCAAAACAGCTGCAGTTTATTCATATAACAAGGTCAAACATAGACCCCAAGCATAAACCAATATTATTACCATAATTGTCTGTAGATCCAGTTCCGTCACTTCAGTCCAAACAGCATTTCCTGACAGCGCCCTGAAACGACAACCCCATTTCAGCAGGGGTATATAGCACTTGCTGTGACCTCTAGGCTATACCTTGCTGCCAAGTGTTGTGGGCGTCCCTTGTGCCTAACCTGGGCTGCAAGTACCGTGTCCGTCCTCTGCTGACCCCTTGCTGGCCATTGGCCTATTTCTTGTGCCCCTGCCACGAGGCATCCCAAGGACATGCACTCCTTTTCCAAGCAACGAAAGAGGTGGCCTTGACGTAAGTAGAGCTAAATGAGTGCTGCCATAATACACAATTGCATATTGTTAAGCCGGCATGCCAGTCTTTTTACTTGATGACCATAACATACCTTTTGCTGCTTAGACATATTTTTAATAACTACTTAATTTCTACCTGTCAGCAGTATCAATAGCCTCAATCCTTATTACAGCATAGAATTAATATAGTGCCTTCATTTTGTCAACGTCAACAGTAAGGCACCTATTTATACCTTTAAAATGTGAATAAACAAATGGAAAAGTGCTTTAGCTGTACAATGTAAAAGATGGCTTGAAGATTGATTTCTTTTTTTCCCCTTTTTTTCCCCTCAGGACAATGAAGAATCCTTTCATTTGGTAACTGAGGAAAGTCCATCATTTCACACTGGGGTAATTTTTTTTATTACTTTTTAAGTTATATAGGAAATTCTATTTCTAGTTTCACAGCCTAATTATGATTTGTTTTCTCTCTTAAGGAAATGGTATATAACTCATTGTCCATTATTAACCAGAATGAAAGCTATTCTGTTGGCCCTAGTTCCTGCCTGAATGAGATTTGTGTACGGTTACAAGCAGAAGTGAAAGCTTTACAAGCAGAAAACAAACATTTAAAAGGTAAGTGATATTCTACATATCCACGTAAACTGCAACAAATTTCCATTACGAAACAGTTTTGCCACCTAAACACCTACATGTCTGCTGTCTTTAAGAGCTCTTGTTGTTTTATTATAGCACAGTTACAAGGCACTTGCAACAGTGAGTTGGCTGTACAACATTTGCAAGCTGCATTGTCTGCTTTCACAAGTTCAAGGAACTCACCATATACAGGAACCTCAAAAATATGCAGTCGGACATTCACTGTACAAAAGGTACTTGTTTTCTTTCCCACTCTGTTGGCATACCATTTGTGTTGTAGTTTCTAAACATTCCTGAACATTTAAAGTTTATACAGGATAAATTTTGTATATTTCCGGCATGGGGAAACTTTCAAATCTTTCTGCATGCAGTGTGTTTTAGTATGGCTGCTTTTATTTCAATGGAGCTAACCCAGCAATTCTTAAATATGGTTAGACATGTACCGATACCAAATCAACATACAAAACCCACCACTTCTAAATATATTTAAATTTGTAACTTAACATGATGGCAACTATTCAATAGTTTGTGTTATTTGCAGACTGACATACAGCAGTTAGTGAAGGATTCAAATGATCCTTCACGGTTCAGAAATGTTCTTGTGCCAAAGAGAGAATTGCACAAAGTCTTGGAGGAAGCCAAGGCAGCTCGGGATAGTGCAGGTTTCCTTCTGAATGGTGTCAGTGAAATCCTTTTTTCACCGAAAGAACTTGCATCTGCAAAAGGTATAACTAAAGCTCGTGCTGGAGAAGCTGCCCTAGATGAGGAGAAGGTTGATGCATTATTTAGTAAGATATTATAAATGTTTAAATTAACTTTCAGTCAATATAGGATTATGAAAATACATTATACCTCCAATGTTTGCATATATGGTCCTGTATTAAATTATTGCACAAGGGCTCCATCACGCTTAACTAACAGCTGGGAGGTGTAATTTTGTAACTGTTTGTCCTGGGTTTGTGCTACAAATGACATGAAAATCTGGTGCAAGGCCATGTGCTGGGATTTAATTTCCAAATATGTAGGTCTAGGTGTGTGGGGGGGTCAAAGAGGATGAATGTGCACTGGCAGACTGCACTGCTAAAAACTCTGTGCTCACAGATTGTATTTAGACCTGATCAACTGTTCCATTAGTTAGATCAGCCACCCTCTTCCTAGCACTTGGTTGTAAGCTCCTATTTGGATTTCTGGTCAGAATGGTAGTTTCATAGACTGTCAAATATGAATATTGAAGTAGAGTTCAGGCTCGACATAGCTGCGTTTTAAGATGGTTATGTAAATTAAATCTGGTATTGATTACTTTGTTTGCAGAGGAAGCATCTGAACGTGACTAGGGCACATAGGTTTGTTTCAACACCTACATCTGTACTTGAATCAATCATTCTTTCAAATACGACAGCATTTTAAAAGCTTGGGGATTTTTAAACACCCACTTGTGTGCAACAATTCAGGTCCACATTGGCCAGATATTGACCCTCCAATATGCCCTTGTGTTTTGGGAAAATAATGTATAATGTGATGAAACAGCAAGCTTGTAGATCTGAGGTTTCCAAACTGGGGTGTGTGCAGCCCCATGGGTTTATGGGTATATTCCAGTGGGGCACAAATACCTTGTAAATGAAGATGGCCACGATGCTTGACTTTGTTTAATTAGTACTTTTCCAGGCTGTCCTAATTATGGGAGGGTGTAATTTGCGTAATTTGATGTTGTGTAGTTATATGAAATCACAAGAATTACTTTTTTGTTATTGTTCCCATCCCCCCGAAAAGACAGACTATTTCAGAACTGGGCAAATGGCGAGGCAGATAAGACAGCCTACTGCTTGGGGCAGGAACTATCATTAGTGTAGCTGGTGCATTAGGGACCAATAGGTCCAATAGGTGGAGGAGCTAAACACCACAGTTTGTGGAGTGGTGGTTTGTGTTCATTATCTGTTTTCTGTTGCTCATATTTACTCTTTTATATTTCCCATACTTAGTGCACATTTTGAGCTCCAGAAAAGTAACCTCCCACTCTGGTCCCTGCCACTCATGCTTCCCCAAGTCATTTATGAAGTTTCGGAGGGAACTAAACTTCAACTTACTTATAGAGGCTCAATCCAAAAAAGGTTTAAGGGCCTTTGATGTAGATGGAACTGTTCTTACCTCTTCCTGAAACGCAAACAGATTTCCTAAGTCCACAACATGCTGCTTCACTCATAAGTTCATAAAGGAGCATTTTCATTCATTACCTTCTACATCCTCTTCATCAATGCCTTGCTCTCACCTCTGCCTTTTTGACCAAGTGCTATTAATGTTAAACTTATGAACCCTTGCAACCAAAACCATATCTCATCAGGCACACAACATGAGATATTAGATTGGAACATTTTAAAGGCAACCCAGCCCTATGAAAAAACTAAAATAGTGGTTGTATTATGATACTAATGTATGTTCATGAAGTCTGTGTGCAGGGTAAACGGCTGGCCTTCACTGGACAACAGAACTATGAGAAGGAAGCTGACTATAAAGATCTGCAATGCAAGAAGAGGACTAAAGAAAACTCCACATCTAGAAACAAACAACGAAGTTGCTGGTTTTCGTTGAATCTATTTGTTCTCTTTTGTAGCCTTCTGGCTTTTCTTTTTGTTCTCATACAGTGTCATGGGCTTTCTTTTGTTCTCTTGTTCAGTATCCTGGCCCCCATGGGGCTAATGATGTGCTTTAGATCAATAAAATGACATGATGACATACCCCTGTTAATCCTTTTTACTTGAACCATTGTTTTGTTCAGTCTTTTGCCACTAGTCACTATGTTAAACAACTAATAATGTGCTGTACCTCAAAGTAAGGCAAGCCCCAGTGAGTCAGGAGCATGGGAAGTGAAGCACCACAAGTTAAGCTTTTCTGAATGGAAAGTTTAACTTTGTTGCAGGCAATTACTTTTGTATATATGGTATTTTTACAGCACCAATCTAGCCAAAAAGCATGATTCACAGAATTATTTCATACCAGTGCCCCCCTCTTGGTAGAGATTAAAAAGTAATCTTTCCAAAGCAGAAGAATAATGATCTGATTATTGGGACCAGATTTATGGAAGTTTTGTGTTTAGTTTGCTTATGTTTTATAACTCGGAACTAATGCAAACTCCTTTTCTGGTTTTAAAAACTGAAGCATATTGGTATTTGGTACGATACCTGTCCAAAGTGGGAAAAAGTTTTTAAGTTTGCCTAGGCTAAGTCTAGCCTAAGCTAGACTATGGTAGACACCTTTGCACTATGATGCAGAGGTGTGTGCATGGTGCCCGGCTGCCTGATGGTCCACTGGTGCAAGGGAGAGGGGGGAGAAACTGTACTTTCATGTTCTCTCCCATCATGCAACACAGCAATTTTGGGTGCTGTGCTGCGTTCAGTGACAGTTTTGTAATTCTGGCACTTAGTTCTTTGGAACTCATGGCATTGCAAATAATTCATGGTATTGTGTAAAGAAGGCATGTTACATCCAAGTGACCTTTTTTCAATTGGAAGGAAGCTTGAGGAAGTGGTCATCTAAATATTTCACTATCAACAAATCCATATTCCTAAACTACTAGTGAGACCTTGAAATGAAATATTAGCAGTTGGCTAATGTGCTTGTAACATGGAATTGTCAAGGTGTAATCCAACCCTTAAGGATTTAACAGTGATCCACAGCCATTCTAAATAATTTATTAAATCATCTAGGAGCTATGCACAGTTGGCCTGCAGTTGGCAGAAAATCAACCAAGAGTATTGCACAATCATCTGAAAGTCCACATGTAGTCATGGTTTAGTAATCCACACTCATTCTGAAGTTGTCCTAAAATAATCCTGAGTAATCCATGCTCATTCCTGAGTAGTCTTTAAATCATCCTAGAGTAATCCACACTCATCCTGAAATTGTCATGGGATCATTCCAAAATAATCAACAGCCATCCTGAAGCAGTAATAGGATCATCGAGGAATAACCCACAGTCATCCTGAAATTGTAGTGTGGTCATTACAGAGTAATCAACAGGCTTCCTGAAGTGGTAATGGGATCATCGGGAAACCATCCACAGTCATCCTGAAGCTGTTGTAGAATCATCCTAGAGTAATCCACAAGAATCAGTAAATTGTCTAGAGACCATCCTGTAGTAATTCACACTCATCCTGAAGTTGTCAATTAGTATTCGTGGAGTTGTAGAAGGTCATTATTCCCTGCCAGTGGAAGTCATCAGAACACCATCCTAGAGTAGTTTTTGTGATGATTCTAGAGTCATCTCATTTAATTTTTTCGCTTTATACACATACTTCAGGATGCTTTGTGATGACATCACCAGTTAATTGCAGGAATAGCCCAGCTGAAGTCATCAGATGACTTCAGAATGACTCCAGGAAGATCTTCCTTTTTGACTTGGGCTCTCTGCTGTCCCTCCGTGCTTTTCCCGCCATGCTCTCTGTGGTTCCTCGACCTCAGGAAGCTTTCCCCAAAGCCTCATGACTACCCTGTCCTTATATGCCTAATGGCATCCAACGGGGGGCCCAGCTTATTGGTCTTTTAAAAAAATGCTGCCCAATCAGTCGTTCCAAGGCTATGGCGCTCTCCTGCTCCCCGGTGCCGCGCTGCAGGTAAGGGTGTCTTGTGGGCCCCTTAGCACTCCGGCTGCCTCTTCCAGACCCGCATGCTGTATGGAATCTCTTGAAAGCCGTAAAAAGTTGTTCTGGAGTTGGACACAAGCACAGCAGCTGGGAGGTGCTCAGGGGTGGGGAGCAGTAGCAAAGGGAAGAGAAGCTCTGCTTTGTACATGTTTCTGGGGCAAACTGACTTGTACGTCTCTCCGTACCTCAATTGTATCTGCAACAGTGAGCGGGCACAGAGCACACCTCTCTAAAAGGTGAAGTTGGTTATCTTTCAAAAGCTTCCCAAGCCCAGTCGTGCAACTCAAAGAAAAGGAAAAGGAAGTGGTAAAATAAGAGCCACGAAAGCACTAAGCATTCAGTAGTTGACACAGAGTAAAATGGTGAACTCCTGAATATAAAAACCCATGCTTGCCTTCTATGTGGAACTTGATACTGCAGATTGGGAGGACTAGCCCACCAGCGAGCTTCCATCCCCGATCCAAAATATACTGCTCCTTCGCCCATTGGGCTAAAAAGACTTCACCTATCGCCCTTCCTGTCGCCTTCTCCAGCCCAGGCTGCAAACCAGCTGCATCTTCCATTTCAGGGCACAGACTTTGCCTCAGGTGTCGTTTTCTGCTATGCCATTGCCAGTATTTGGAAGTTCGCGAGGCAGTCCTACAGGACCGCAGAGGGGTAAGTGGGTAAATGCAAACATAATTCAGTGGTAAGCGAATGGATGCATTCTCAGCCCTTATCAGAGGAGCAATGTGGATGGTCTCGCCCCCATTGCTTATTATGTCCCACTCCATCCCTTGGTGTGTTAGCGCCGCCCTATTCCTTGGGGCATCAGCCCTCTCCCCCCCCCCCCACCCACACACATGTTCAGAACCGGGCCTTTTGCCTCTCAAATGCTTTAATTTTCACTTACAGGCGTGCCCCCTTCCAATCAACTCTTGCTGTGTACTTCTTCAATCATTTACTTATTTCGATAATCCAAACAAAGGTGGGTGGGCCGTGTCTGGCTCGAGTCAGATGCCTGGGGTTGGCTCAGTTCGAGGTTCTCTTGAAACTTTCAGCCAAGAAAAAGAACGAGTCAAACCTTTTGGTTTCTGTCCCCATCCTTCCCTCAATGACCATTTTCTCGAAGGTTTTCTTGTTTAACTTGATTTAACATAATATAGATGTGTTTATTAACCCACTGATGTACCACCTCAACAAATTAAAGACACAGCATTAACCTTTGACTTAATATGGGAGACATCCTTTTAATAAAACCAGGAAACTTGGGACTAGCGTGTGCTTCCCTGTTTGACCCAATGGTGTGATCCTCGGCAATTACCTTAATAGGGAATGCTTCTTTTATCTTCTTCGTTCTGTTCGAGACCACCTCAAAGTACATTGACTCAGGATGTGTGCTGTACAAAGCCCCTATTGTATAAGTTTTAATACCCCTAAATGCTGCTCCGTCCAGAGGAACAACTAGACTACATAGGGTACTCGTGAGAACATACTTACATCTTTGTTCTCTAATGGTCACTAGGCTGTTGGGGGCGAGTATGATAGTTTCGAAGTTCATGGTTAGAAACCTCTTGCTTGACTTGAATGTCAGAGATGTTGTCAATTAGGGCTCTTGGCGTCAAGCCAGACTTTTGATTTGGTTCTACCAGTTAAGTTCCTTGCTACCCCACCCCTTCATATAATGAGCACAATATGAGATACTCCAGATGGAATAAAAAAAAAGTAGTATTTAAATTGGGTTACACTGTTTATTATTATTTGTTTATTCACATAAATATTAGGTAAATTAGGTAGTACCCACCAAAATCTGAGATCTACGGCATCATTTTTTGTGTCGGCCACCAGGATGAATAAAACCTTCTGGGGGGAACGTGGGTTTGTCTATACTGCCAGCCAGCTATGGAATAAAATGCCACTCCATCTTAGAAAGCAACCAAGTTTTCTTAACTTTCACAAACTGTTGAAATATTGGTTGTTTACATATCCTCTATAACGGCCATGCCCTCATGCTATGAGTGTTCTCAGTATGTGTAAGGTCTCTAGCGCCAAGACACCCTTGGGTATTCATGCACGTTAGATATTCCGTTCATTCATTCATTCACAGATATGTAATGAACAAATACATTAATAAGTATATTAGATGCAACACCCCCAGAATGAATAGCGAGCGTCGCCAATACTTGGGATTCTGCCAGACATGGTGTCAACAAACTATGGCATTCCTTACCATGTGTCCCACATCCTTGTCCCAGTCATTACTGTTGAGAAGATTCCCTCTTCATGGTAGGAAAAAGAAAATCAGGAAATAGGAGCTGTTGTGTTTCACACCTATTAGCGTCAATAATGGGCTCCACCACCCACAGTTCTTGATGTTTTTCTTTTTTCTGTCTCATGGCTGAGACCCGGTGTGAGAAAGTCATCCTCCTAGCATGTTCACCTCAATGTTTCTGACTGATACTGGTGGTAACTAACTCTGACTGTGCCCTGGGCTCTACTAAACAGGCCCAGGGACAGTGCTCTGAATACAAGGTATATGGTAAAGTGGCACAATTACAATTGGCTATGACAGACCCCTGTAAGTCCCTAGTAGATAATAGGGCAAGGGGTATTCAAACTACGTTTAATTCCCTAGTCTATAATAGAGCATTGAAGTTTAGAGGCCCAGTAGATTTCCTGCATTAGAGTGTTCACTGCTGTGTTTCCTGATGTCATTTTGAAAGGCTGCCCTGCCTTGCAGACCTTCTTTAAAAAGTTAAATGTGTGCACATTCAACTTTAGAATTTAAGGTACTTTCAAAGCGATAATCTACCTTATTTTTACATATGTCACCCCAAAGTCTCCCCTAGATGCCCCAGGGGTGGGGTGCCACGTAACTATAAGCAGGGACATTATAAACATTGTTTTCTATGCCCTGGTGAGAGAAAAACTGCACCTTTAATTTTTCCTCATTGTAGATACTTAGCTTCATAGAATAAAATGGGAATATTTTCCACAAACATAGATATAGCTAGGAGGGAGCTAAATGTGTCATGAGAAGACTCAAAAGAATGGTAATAATACATCCAACTTTTTGCCATAGTTGAATTTATCACAACTAGCACAGAAACGAAGCTATAAGACTTTATTTTCTGTAAGCCAAATTGCAGCCTGCTAGTGGACTCTCCTGATTGGTCAGCCCTAACAGGATTGGCAAGGCTGATTTGATAAGGTGATAAGGGTCCTGCAATGAGAAGAGGTTATCTGATCGGGAGGTTGGCAGATGCCGTGGCCAGGCCAGTAAATCATACTGGGTTTGAAAGAAAGCAGGACAGAAAGGAATACCGGCCAGGCTTCCCTCTCACCCTGTACCCCACAGATAGGTAGCAGGCCCAGAAAAGGAATTTCCAGCTGTCCAGAGGGGCAGTGTTACTGGAAATGAGCCACCCCAGAAGGTTGGTTTAGCCAGGTCTTGCTCTTGTGGAGAAAAATTAGCTATCTTGGAATGTTAAAGTGCAGTGCTTCATGGGACAATAAAAAGCCACACTTGAGGAACCTGTCATGCTTTTGCGTGGCATGCTGCAGCTCATTGGACCAGGCTGCCCCTTGCCTGTCCCCCAGGAGGACTGTATAAAAGTGGCTGATCTGCATTGCAACTCAGATCTGCTGCTTGAAACCACAAGAAGAAGAAGGACTTTCCTGCTGGAACCCTGGTTTGCAACCCAGAGGACTGCACATTGAAGTACTGCTCCTGTTGCACACTGGAACAACAGCCCAAAGGACATAACCTTGCTTCTAAAAGGACTCAGGAGTGGACTCCCTGAAAGCAACAGTTTAACAGGGCTTGCCTACATCAACTTCCACAAAAAGTCTCCAGACTGGAGTGTGTCTAGTGGACTTTTAAGGATTTGGCCAGTTGCATTGTGGGAATGGTGGTTCTAAACTTCCAAGGACCAAGCCAGAGCTTCTAGATATGTGTTTGGACACTTTAAACCCTCAATATGAACTTCAGGAAGACTTTTGGAGAAGTGTGGAGCAACTTTTGGAAAAAAGCTCCATAAATGGACTGTCTCGCCATTGTGAGTCAAGCCGACTACCTTCAACCGCAACCCGGCAAGCATTTCACAATCGTCCTGCTGAAAGCTTCGGAGCTCCAGACTTCCAGGATTTGACTGGAGCCCCGCCTAAAAGCAGTCCCACAACGTCACATTGAAATCACCTTGCTGAGAAGGACTGCACAATGTCAAGAAAGAAAAGTTCCAGAAACGTGTCTAAGGGTGAAGACAAAATTTTAACTGAGACCTCCTGCTCAGTCTATCCGAGCAGGGCTCCATCGCGGTCAGCCTGAAACTTTGACTTTGTCTCAGTCAAGCACAACCAGATGTCTCTGGTTGGTGCTATTGATTTCTCAGGACTAGAATGCACATTTTTTAAATGTCATCTTTAAAAATTCATAACTCTGGTTCCCTATATTGGATTTTTGTTTTTGGTGCCATTTTAAAGATACAAATATTTTCTATTTTTATAAATTGGTGTGGGATTTTTATTGTGCATTGTGTGTTACTTATTTACTGCATGGGTGTATTTAATTGCTTTACATACCTGTCTCCTAAGTTAAGCCTGCCTGCTTGTTGCCAAGCTATCAGGGGTTGAGCCAGGGGCAGATGTTTTGAGACCTTGACTGGCCTTGTCAAGGTCTGGGAGCACTATTGCTAGTGGTAGATGTGTACTTACCCCTACTAATAACCAGCCTCCAACACAAGGATGTACAAAGTGTTCCCTGTCTGGCTTTGATTAACAACAATTCACCCTACTCAGACCCTTTTGTGCTGGCACAGCATGATGGTACAACAAGCATTACAACTTACAAGAAGCCCTGGAAAAAGGCTGGTGGATCTCAGCAGGCTTGTGATCAAGAGCCTGCTGATTTTTTTGTTGTTGCAGTTTTTATAAAGCACAAACTTGACCCTAAAGTATTGGAGCGCTTTACACGAGCACCAGGACACAACACAAGGACACACAGTCCTATTTGGTATGCACAGGGAGATTAAGGCGGTCATTCTGACCGCGGCGGGCGGCGGTAACCGCCCGCCATGCGGTCACCGCCACTTGGCCGCTCCGCGGTCAAAAGACCGCGGAGGCCATTCTGGCTTTCCTGCTGGGCCGGCGGGCGCCTGCCAAGGGAGCGCCCGCCGGACCAGCGGGAAAGGCCCTGCAACAATGAAGCCGGCTCCGAATGGAGCCGGCGGAGTTGCAGGGGTGCGACGGGTGCAGTTGCACCCGTCGCGATTTTCACTGTCTGCAATACAGACAGTGAAAATCTCTCTGGGGCCCTGTTAGGGGGCCCCTGCACTGCCCATGCCAGTGGCATGGGCAGTGCAGGGGCCCCCAGGGGCCCCACGACACCCGTTCTCGCCATCCTGTTCCTGGCGGTAAAAACCGCCAGAAACAGGATGGCGGGAAGGGGGTTGGAATCTCCATGGCGGCGCTGCTTGCAGCGCCGCCATGGAGATTCAGCCCAGCAAGGGGAAAACCTGCGGGAAACCGCCGGATCCCCTTTTCTGACCGCGACTTTACCGCCGCGGTCAGAATGGGCTGGGAAGCACCGCCAGCCTGTTGGCGGTGCTTCCGTCATTTTAGCCCTGGCGGTCGCCGACCGCCAGGGTTAGAATGACCCCCTAAGTGATTTGCCCAGAATCACACTGACACCGAGACGTGAACCTGGTTCCCCGGCTCTAAAGTCAGCAGCTCTGACCATTACGCCACATCCTCTAATTTAGGAAATCTCGAGTCAGCAGGTGTGAGGGATAAGTACCTTACCTCTTATTATGGTAGTTGGTAATGGTTTCTTCTCTTGAAATCCTTTGATTGTGTTTTCCAGCCGGGTGTGGTGGTGAATCCCCGGCATTTCAGATGTTTTTCACATGCATGTGCAAAAGACTAGTGTCAGCTTCCCATTCCCCTCCTCCCAGACAAAAAAGACAAAAAGGAATTCTAGGGATGATAAGGGTGAAGGTTTTGAGGACAAAATTAGAAGAATTGTATGGGAAACTGTGTCCTCTGTGAAATCTAAAGCCAATGCTAAGAGGCAGACTGATTTGTCAGATATTTCTTCTGATTCTCAAGATGAAGAACCTGTGTCGCTGGCTGACCTGGCTGAACCGAAAGACAACTACATTTAACAAATAACTATTGTCAGAGATTTTATCGACAATTTGGCCTAATATGGGGTTTCCAGTGGAAGAAAACCAACATCTTCAAAAGAACTGGCTTTGTGTTAATTTCTTAAGTCAAGGTTCCTTTTTTGCCTTTACATCAACATGTATTACATGTTACATTATGTGAATGGAAAGACCTAGATAAGATCATGGTACCTTGATTTACCTCCAAGTTGTATCTATCTGAAGGCATGGAAAAGAAAATACCAGAGTGAGGTTTGGTTGATTTCTTATTTGCTCCCCTGGTTGGTAGGTGTTCCGTTGCTGAAGAAAATATGTTACAAGTCTCCACTGGCAAGAGAGTAGACTCTGCTCTAAAAAAAAACTTGTGTTGGAACTAATCTCACTATGAGAAAAGGTGTATACACAGCTTATACTACTCAGAGCCTTACCCATGATTTCAAATAATTGTTTAAGGGCATTCAGGATGGAACACAATCTACAAAGCTTTTTGTGAGTTTGAAGAAACAAATTGAATTTCTCTCTGACATCTCTTTTGATATTGTTCCAGCAGTGGCTGTTCAGAAGGTGCAGTCATAGCGGCCAGGCATTTCTTTCTCAGAGATTAGCACCCCCGACTCAGCACACAAGAACGCTGGTTTTCGTCTTCCTCTTCTTTCAGACAATCTTATACTTCTTCCTCATCAGGTCAAAATATATCCAAATACTCATTCAGACAACCTTGAAGGAGACAATCCTTCTCTTAGTCCAGAAATCATAAAAGAACGAGCTTGAAAAGTCAATCGGAGCAGAAGAATAAGACTTTTTTTCCCAAAAGCTTTCAGTCAGTGGTCCAGACTATTCCGGAGATGGCCCAGAGTGACAGGTGGGGGGAAGGATACAACATTTTCTTCAGGAATGGGAGAAATCCAATCAGGCTCTTGTGTATTGTCACTGGTGAACCAGATTGTTTGCAACCACTCCTCCTGTTACTGGGACCATTCTTACACAACAACCTCAAAACTGTGTGAAACTGAAGGCTATGGATCAGCAGTTCATTACTTGATTCTCAAGGGAGCTGTTACCCAGGTTCACAAGAACCAGAAAGTCAAGGGAGCTTATTCAAGAATATTTCTAGTTTCAAAGGCAAGCAGAGGTTTCAGACCGTTCATAGGTGTCAGAAGACAATACCTCTAATTCAACCAGGAGCATATTTAATTTTTCTGTGGTTGATGGGCGTCTACTTCCACATTGCTATAGCTCTGTTTACATCAGAGGTTCCTCAGATTTGCCATTTTTGGGGAACATTACCAATTTCTGGTCTTGCCCTATGGGATGTGATCTGCTCCAAGACTATGTACAAAAATGATGGCCCCTCTAATCTCTCTCTTACATCTTCAAGGTTTGAACGTTTTCCCATATTTAGAAGAATGGTTATTGGCAGCTCCATCAAAAGAAGCAACTCTGGAAGGTTTAAAGATAATGATGGATTGTCTGTCCAGGCATGGTCTGCTCTTGAATTTTCTACCTAATTTCCAGTCAGGATCAAGTCTTCATAGGAGCACATTTGAGAACAGACCTGGCAAGGTATTCCTTCCTCAGGAGAGGGTAATCAGACTGATGCAAGAACTGGCCCACCTCTTGTCTAAGAGTCAAGCTTCAGCAAGGGACTGGCTAAAGGTCACATGGCTTCATGTGTATTTCTGGTGATGTGGTCTAGGCTTCACCTTAGACCTCTACTAATCCATCTGCTGAAGTATTGGAAAGTCTTCTTAATGGCTTTCAAAATCGAGATTCCTTTGAATCCTTTCATTATTCTTCAACTTCAGTGGTGACTAAAGAAGGAATCGGCGGAAATGGCACTTCCTCTATCGCCAGCTCCTTCAATAGTTGTGACAATGGATACTGGGATGGGGTACAGTGTTGGCAGATCAGACAGCCCAAGAAAAATGCAATTAATTGGAGCGTCAACAATTTTTGAACAGAAGAGAATTTGCAGCATTGGTTCATTTTTAGGGAACTTCAACAGAACCATCATGTTCTCATCAAAATGGACGAACAATTGACAATGTTTTATGTCATCAGACGGGGGTGCAACATGTTCATCCCTGAACACAGTTGTAATAAAGATCAAAGCATGGTCAGAACAAAATCTCTTATCTTTAACTACCAAATATATAAACGGAAAAGGGAACCTTGCAGCAGACTCTTTCAGTCACAAATTCTTGCCCTTTCAAGATCTATCTCAACTACAGTCTGTATTTCATGTAATTTGCAAAAGATTTAGGAATCCACAAATAGATCACTTAGCCTTGCCTCACAATGCACAACTGGAGAAGTTCTGATCCCAGTTTCTAACACTGGGTGCTTGGGGAGTGGAGGCACGATCTATACCTTGGCTTCCTCTTTTTCTTTATGTATTCTGTCCCTTTACTTTAATCCCTTGCCTTCTGACAAAAATACAGAGGGAGGCAGCAGAAGTAGTTGTGGTAGTACCATTCTGGCTCAGGAGATCATGGTTTTCACTTCTGCTAGCCATGCCACTAATTCCTGCTTGGGAAATTCCTCTCCTTGCATCGCCAATCCTATCCTTGTGGGCTCGTCTTTTAAGGAGTCGTTCTCTGTCGGGATGGAAGTTCAAAAGATCAGGCTACTGAACAAGGGTTATTCCTGCCCCCCCCCCCCAAGCCTCCTCCATTAAACAATCCATATGCCATGCCACTTTGAAGGCTTATGCTAAACATTCAAAAAATGGCCCATCTTGGTGTTCTGATAGAGGTTTTTCCCCATTGAATGTGAAATCAACGTTGTTCTACAATTTTTGAATGATGGATTTCAAAAATGCTTAGCAGTATCAACGTAATGAGCAAAATGGGCTGCAGTCAGGGCCTTCAGGGGACCCCATGGAGGATTCTCTCAAGATGAGGTTTTAGGATTTAGATTACTCAAACATTGTTTGCTATCTAGACCTACAGTTCATCCTTTCTTTCCACCTTGGGAATCTCTGAAGTCTGTTGAATTAAAATTCCTTACTTTGTTTCTTGTTTCAATCACATCTGCTAGGAGGTTTGAAAAACTGGAAGCTCTGTATGCAAGCCTCCTTATTTAAGGATTATGGAAGATGGCAGAGTCTTGAGACCAAATCCTGATTTTTTTTTCACCCAAAATCTCTTCCTTGGTGCACAGAAATCAGGAAATATTTATCTTTAATAGAGATTGGCACACTGACTCAGCACACAAGAATGCTGACTTTCGTCTTCCTCTTCTTTCAGACAATCTCATACTTCTTCTTCCTGATGCTGATTCTGAAGAATTACTATACTTTTTCTCCTTAGGTGATAAGAGGGTGGTTCTAATTTATTTATAATTAACCTGTTTTTTTCAGATTATCTGACCATTTGTTTATCATATTTGGTATCTCTGGGGCGTGGCCAAGATGGCCGCTGAGTAGGAGCGTCCTGCTGGAGCTTCGCCACCGGATGATGTGGGGTACTGGTCAGGGCACTTGAATACATTGCTGGAGGGCGCTTTGGAGTGGCTTGGGTCCCCTAGATGACTTGGGGACCAGCAAGCGATGCCTGAGACGGAGTCTGGAGCCGCGGACCGGCACCAGCTGCGGCCAGTACGGCCTCAACATGGCGACCGCGTGGTGAGCGCAGGCCCTGTGCGGTGCGACAGTGGCGGGGACGGCACTCCCCAGGGGGTTCCCCAGCGGCCGCGCTGCTGAATAAGATTGTGGGGGCGTGTCCGTGCAACCCGCTGCTCGACAACGCGGAGCAAGGAAGGAGGCCTGACTGACGGAGCTGCTGCGGCGCGTGGGGCCACCTCGCGCAGAGGCGCTCCCGAAGAGGCCCATAGGAGACAAGGCCTAAGGCGCTGTCTGCACGACATGGCGGAAGCGGTGAGGCTGTGTGCTGTGTGTGGCTGGTGGACGGTGTGGCCAACGGGAGCGGCGCGCCTGGCGATCCCGGCCCAGGTGGGGATTCCTTTCTGGAGGCCAGGCAGAAAAGAAGCTCGAGGCCAACTGGAGTGACAGACTGGAGGGGAGCTACAGGAGCCCCACTGAGGTGCCGGAGTGGAGGGTAGCAGTGGGAGACCCACTCCTCACTGGGAGACGGGGCCCCTCTGGGAGGGGGACCCTACAGGGGACGAACCGGGGCCATGTGGGCCTGAACCCCAAAGAACTGGGCCATATATCACTGAGAAGGCAACGCATATTGGCCTGCCAGCCCGCTGAGTGCACCGGTCAAGCAGGCAATGGTCGGACGGGGTGCCCACTATTGGCGAGACGGTGCTGGGCCATAAACCAGAAGGAAGACAGTGTATATTAATCTGTTGGCCTGACTGAGTGAACCTGCCGTACCAAGCAGTGTGCCCTATACTGATAATCAAAGAGCATGGACATTTAGGAATGGCATCCCAAAAACATGGCAAAAAAGAGGGCTCCCTTAAAGACCTTTTTGCTAAAACTCCTGCCAAAAGAATGGCGCAAACAGCACCACTAGAAGCCGCGTGCGGAGATGCAGCGGGGCCTGGGTTGTTAGAGAGTGATGGAGCCCCTCTGACGAGAGCCTTCAGGGAACAACTCTTTGAGTCCTTACGTGACGACCTTGCAACACTGAAGCGGGAAATAGCAGCTGATATTAAAGACCTCAAAAGGGAGGTGATTGACCTGGGCCAGCGTGTGGACACAATGGAGCAGGCCCAAGACACAAGAGAGGAGGAACTGGACTGTCATAGGAGAGAACGCCTATCCTTACAAGACAAGAATCAAGAATTGCAATACCAGATAGAGGACCTGGAGATCAGATCACGCCGCTCTAACATTCGGATAAAAGGGGTTCTGACACAGGCAGTAGTGGGACCACTGGAGGATTTTGTGGTGCGCCTCTTTCACCACGTGGCGCCAGTCCTGAAAGAGCAGGACATCGTACTTGACAGAACGCATAGGGCTGGCAGACCCGCTCGAGCCCCGGGACAGGCCCAAGATATATTAACCTGCTTACACTATTACAAGCAGAGAGCGGTCATCATGGCGGTTATCTCCTTGATGACACTACAGCGCCGTAGGCTGCTCAGGCCGGTGACGGACCTTCTCAGGGAGAAAGGTATCAAGTATCAATGGTGCCATCCCTTTAGGGTGCTCTTCACCTCGCATAACGAACTCCGCAGTATTCGCACCCTGGAGGAGGCTCAGAGGCTGGATGGGATGTCACAGAATTTTGAGGAGCGGGCTCAGAAGGTGGCCCCATTGGCTCAACGACGAGGCACTGACAGGGGTCAATCGCAAACAGTCAGCCATCGGCGCAAAGCCTGTAAACCCTCAAAGGGCTAGAGTCAAAAAGAGAAGGCATCGCTAATTAGAAGTCTCCGCAGCCAAGATAGTGTGCCCGAAATGGACTCGGACCACTGAATTGCCTCACGCCATCTGCATGGCGCCATATGTCTCCCTGCGCTGGGGACCCCTGAAAGATCTCAGTGAGCGCCCATCCGATGCTGCGTCTACTGTGCTGAAAAGACTGAAATACACGGTTGACGGAGCCCCACCTTAATGGAGTGACAGTTGAACTCTTGACGGATCAATGTGTAGACGCAGACCCCAGACGATGGTGCAGCCTGTTCCTAGGCGGGGAACGTTGTTGCAAGTTTACCCTAAGTTAAATGTTTGCATTTCCCTATTTTCCCACACTATCCTTGAGGGGTTGTTCGCTCATTACCCTTTTCTTACTGTCCATGCAGGGGGGTACCATCACACACCTAACACACTGTGATGACCTATAACACAGCGGCATCGGTCAGTTGTCGGATGATAAGCATACTTAGGCCCTCATTATGAACACGGCAGTGGAAACTGCTGTGTTCATGCTGGCGGTCTACTCCGTGACTGCCATCGCCCCCGGAACCCTGCTGGCCATATTATGAACATTCCTCTGGGCCGGCGGGCGGAAACATTGTTTCGACCAACCGGCCCAGAGGAATGCCTGGCCAGGACATTGACGCCAATGCCTCTGTGCGGCGGGTGCAGCTGCACCCGTCGCACAAATCACTGCCTGTAAATCAGGCAGTGACCTGCGCGGTGGGGCACTGCACAGGGGCCCCTGGACTGCCCATGCCAGGTGCATGGGCAGTGCAGGGGCCCCCATGGATGCCCAATGCACCCCTTCTGCCAGCTTTTCCCTGGCGGGGAAACCCGCCAGGGAAAGGCTGGAGGCTGAGGGATCATTATCCGAGGGGCAGCGGTGCAGCCCAGTCGGATGAGGATGCTGACTGCCGCCAGGCTGCCTGGCGGTGAGTGAGGGCCAAAAATACACAAGAAAGTACGGGGTTCTCTTAACGAGGGCGTCGTTGATATCAGCGTAGCCCTGGATTGTATGTGTTCCTATTTGGAATGGTAATGTCAGTGAAATGTCAGAAGGTAACTGCAGAGTGCATGCGCGGGGAGGAACAGCGGGGGGAGGAAATTCCTTTTACGGACTAGGTGGTCTCACACACTATATAGTGTCATGCTTCATCATTTGACCACCTAGACCCACCCAGGTAGGACAGTGCTACCTGGGCGGACTCAACCTCACTGTTAAAGGAACAGGAGGGAGTGCGTAAATAAACTTGTTTCTGGAAAGATCGGGATCCAGCTAATCTACTGAAAAAATTAAAAACACCTAAGCAGACACCTGTGAGGAGTAACAAATTTAATGGTGGTATCTGACTGGTGTAGTTAAAACGGGGGTTGGGACACCTCTGTGAGGACAAGGACTCACAGGGTCACCTAACTAATAGCCAACATGTTTCTGCCCTCAGAAGTGAGCCAATGAAGGTCTCGGGGCATTCGTCAGGGCCTAGGATCCCTACGTCTCACGTTGGAGGAAATTACTCTATGTGAATGTCAAAGAGTGTGAAATAAAAGGTCTACCTTACCCAAGGAATTACCTTGAGGCGGCCTATGGGGGATAAACAAACAATTAGAACACTAGTGGCACACGGCACTGCAAAACCAACCAACTGCACACGTGTCAAGGGGATGCATTCATGCACGTAACACATATGTTCATAATAGGCAAAATACATGCGTGGAGTGACCAAGTGGGTATATCTATCTATACAAGTGGACAGTCCTACCACAGCAAGGAATTACAATTCTTACCCTTTTCATAGAGGCTGCTAGCCTCTGGTATCCAGGAGGGGGAGTGTCCCATTATAGTCAAACACTAAGGGAAGACATAGAAAGAGACGGACACGAAGACAAAGTGAGGAAGGGGAGGGAACAGGAGTAGCCAGGATAGATACAGGGGGGCACTAGGGGGGTGGTTCCCACTAGGAACCCAATATCATTGCTAAAATAAAGAGATACTGCTTTAGTAACCCGAAGTGGCTATAGATAATAGTCATAAAAACAGGTAGAAAGTAAGATTAAAATTAATGAGGGAAGGCTTATCTGTGCTGCCTGTGACCCGTGCAGCCACTCACTACATCAAAGGGGACGCTCGCCGTGCGCCTATATCGTCCTCTCCTTGGACCGCTTGTGACAAGTGGCTGAGGGAGAACGGTCTATTTATGGCTGTAAGATGTTCCAGGTGCGCCCTGTTAGCGCGGTAATTAGGGTTCAATTTAAGTCAATCACCGCCGCGGGCCTTTTTGCGTTTCTGACCTCGACATGGTCGCTGTAATGGCGGGCGCCCCAGCTGAGCCGGGGCGCCGGCATGAATGCGAGTGAGTGCTCGGGTGGGGCCCAGGCCGGCAGGTTCCGGCCCGAGCGCCACAACCGGAAGCCTCGCGTTCCCGGTGGCCGCTGGGAAACGTAGTTCCCAGCGGTCCCGTGGCCCAGTGGAAAGAAAAAAAGAAAAAGAGGGAAAAAAAGAAGAAGGAGCCGGGAACGGAGGAGGAGGGGGGCTTTAGGGGGGGGGTTTAAGGGATGCAAAAAGGGGGGAGAGAAGGAAAGGAAAAGGAAAGGGAGGGAGGGAGGGAGGGAGGGGGTGACAACCTGAGAAAGGCGGAGACGCCGAAACGCGTTCCTGTGTTAATTGAATTAAATCCTATTTACACATTCACAGAGTGCCGGTAGCCTTATTGATGCATAAGGTATCGTTTATACATATATATATATATATATATATATGTATATATATATATGTATATATATATATATATATATATATATATATATATATATATATATATATAGATACTGGATTGCCATTCAAGATGTTGAATACAGGAATGCCATACAAGGGCCCGTAGTTAGTCATTTTCTAGATTTTAAATCTGAGGCTATATGTCTCTCTCCAGCTGCAAGGATGTTATATTTAAAATTTTGTTATGGTATATTACCACTATTGTCCTTGCAGGCTAAGTAGAATCCCCGCAGTTCTATGAGCACCTTATGTCCGACCTGCAGTCAAGCTGAGGAATCCTTGTCTCATTTAATTTTTTTCTGTCCCTCATAGGCCCAGCCTAGGAAAACATGGATTATTACTCTATTTAAACTTCTCGGCTGCAGACAGCACAAGGATGCTCTTTGATTCTTATAGACAGACGATTGTCTGCGCAGCTTCTAAGTATATGCTGTGGAGTTGGTCCATTAGGTCTAAAGCGGGGACTCTTGTATGTTAGTCTTCTGATGTCGCTGGGGTTTTAGCATTTTCTGCTTTTTATGCATTTTTTAAAATATGACATTGTATTTTATAACAAGTATGATCTCATTATGGTGAGTTATGTGTATTCGCTGATTTAAGTTTTTTTTGGAGTAGTAGATATAGTTTTTGGTTAAGGTGATATGATGTTTGTTCTTTTATCTTTTATGTATTTGTACCTTATGCGGTGTTTTATCTGTGTTGTGTACTTTTATGGTTGAAAAATACTGAATAAACTAGTTACTTTGATGATGATATATATAAATGTGTGTGTGTATATATCTATATATATATATATATATATATATATATATATATATCTATATATATATTACATATATATATATCTAAAAATTGAAAGTATGCCATTCCTCAAAGGCATAAAAAAGACTGCACTCCAAAGCTCTTAGATGCAACAATAGATTTTATGGCAACGTGTTTCGATCAAACGATCTTCTTCACAGCCCATAACCACCACAGTGCTCCACTCTCTTTAAAGAGACATAGTCCACCCACTAATAAACATAGTAAAAATACCTTGGACATCCTTCAATTCGATCATACCACTTAATACCAAAAAGAGAAGGCAGAAAAGAGAGAAAGAAAAGAAAAAAAGAGAGCAAAAAGAGAAAAAAAAAAAGGAACTAAAAGAAACTAAAAATATGTAATCATATTTACAATAATGACTGATGGTGGCCACGACCTGCACCGACCGCGAGAAGCTGGGTTATACCAGGAACCTTTCTAAAATATATATACATATATATATATATATATATATATATTCATATTCTTTTGGCTTTCTGCTGACCCGAAGTTGTCTTCTATTATATGTGACTGCAGTCTGTTAGCCGTCGAGAGGTGCTCTACATTCTTTTCTGTTGTTTTGTCAGCAGGTCATCAGCCTCTGATGCACTCGAGTGCACTCAAAGTGTGCCCTCACACTGTGCTTAATATGTTCACTGGCTGCCGATGTTGCCCATTGGCAGAAAAGGGAGAAAGAAGAAGAAGGAAGAGAAAGCTATGAACGAGGTAACAAAGGTAGAAAGCATACATGAATAAGGACCTGCAAGTATTAGATATAGACAGGAAATGTAGGATGGTGGACAAATAAGGCCTGAGGTGGAATCAAATCTTGAGAGCGTTGATATTTGGCAAACCCCTCATTCAGTAGTACTGGAGAGGAGCTTATATAATGAAAGGTGATTACTGGCCTCCAGGGTCGGCTTTAGGATGGTGTAACCTGTGCAGTTGCACCTGTGCTGAGCTCGGTGGAGGAGAGAGCGCTGTGTATAGAAACATCTAATGGGTTTAAAGTAGACTGCTGCATAGTTCTTTGTGTGCTCAAAAGGTTTCATGCAACAATAAAAAATGTCAAGGTAACTCTGGTGTTTAAGGTTGCTGCAGGAGAGAGTGTGGACTTTTTTCAGTGACAGTTTTAACTCATCATAAAGTAGCACAGAGGGCTAACATGTCTGCTGCAAAGAACGTGCACCATGCAGATTACAGAACTGTATTCTATGTGGATAGCTCAATGGGTTGTTACTTGCAGTTCATAAGTTACAATCTTAGTATATGTTAGACCTGGAATGGTTTTTCCTAACTTTGTTTCCTTCTGAACTTCTGTTTTGATGACCTTGTTTTTGCTGGCTTTAGGACTTTGGGCACTTTACTTCTGCTAACCAGTGCTAAAGTGCATGTGTTCTCTGCTTAAAACATTGTTTCATTGGCTTACCCACAATTTGTATATTTGAGTTAGTTATGTCTCTAGTAAAGTCCACTACATGTGCTCAGGGCCTCTCAATGAAATGCTAGTGGTTGGCCTGATGCACTGATTGTGCCACCCTCTTTAGTAGCCCTGACAGTAAATATGGCATTGCATGTCAACTTGGCAAGTTAACTAACTTGCCAGGCTCAAACCTTCCTTTTTAATACACAGGAGGCACCCCTAAGGTAGTTCTAGCCAGCTCAATGGCAGAGTGCAGTGTATTTAAAAGGTAGGACATGTTCTTTTGAGCTTTACATGTCCTGGTAGTGAAAAACTCTTAAATTTGTTGTTCATAACTGCAAGGCCTACCTCTCCTTCAGGATAACATTGGGATTATCTTATTACAGGTTATATGTGTAATTGCCTATTGGAAAGGGATGGAACCCCCAAGTTTGGTATCTCTGGTATCACAATAATGGTGAAGTTGAATTTTAAATTGTAATTCTGAAAAAGCCACTTTTAGAAATTTGGCATTTTCTTACTTTCACCATGAGGTGCCTTCTTCCTGTCTCTGAATACAAGTCTGGGTGGGTGGGCAAAAGTCATTGAGAAATTTGTCAACAAACAACTGACCCGTTTCCTTGAGGAAAACAACACCTTGGACCCGTCCCAATCCAGATTCCACAGCAACCACAGCACCGAAACCACCCTCATCTCTGCCACCGACGATATCAGGGTCATACTTGATAATGGCGGAACCGCGGCCCTCATCCTCCTGGACCTCTCGGTCACGTTCAACACTGTCTGCCACCACACCCTACATACACGCCTCAATGACGCATGGATCCGCAACAGAGCCCTGGACTGCATCACCTCCTTCCTCACCGTCAGAACTCAGAGAGTCCGCCTCCCTCCATTCTGCTCTGAAGCCACCAAAATTGTCTGCGGCGTACCCTAGGGATCGTCCCTCAGCCCGACCCTATTTAACATCTCCATGGCGCCGCTCGCAAACATCGCCCGATCTCACAACCTCAACATCGTCTCATATGCCAGTGACACCCAGCTGATTCTCTCCCTCACCAAGGACACCGCCACAACCAACCTCCACAAAGGAATGAAGCCCATCGCCGAATGGATGAAGAACAGCTGCCTGAAACTGAATTCTGACAAAACTGAGCTCCTCATCCTCAGCTCCACCCCCTCCACATGAGATGACTCCAGGTGGCCTGCCACACTGGGAACCACACCGATACCTACCGACCACACACGTAACCTGGGGTTCATCCTGGACTCATCGCTATCAGTGACCCAGCAAGTCAACGCCGTCTCTTCCTCCTGCTTCAACACCCTCTGCATGCTTCGGAAGATCTACAAATGGATCCCCACTGAAACCAGATGGACGGGCACCCAAGCCCTCGTAAGCAGCAAACTGGACTACGGCAATGCCCTCTACACAGGAACCACGGCCAAGCTCCAGAAAAGACTGCAACGCATACAGAACGCCTCCGCACTCCTCATCCTGGACATCCCCTGCCACAGCCACATCACAGCTCACCTTAGTGACCTGAACTGGCTCCCCGTCAACAAGAGAATCACATTCAAACTCCTCACCCATGCTCACAAGGCACTACACAACACTGGACCAGAATACCTCAACAGACGGCTCTCCTTCTACACCCCGACCTGACAGCTTCGTTCCGCTGACCTTGCCCTCGCCACAGTACCACGCATCCACAGAATGACCGCTGATGGCAGATCGGTCTCCCACCTCGCCGCCAAGATGTGGAACACTCTTCCCACCCAACTACAACAGACACAGGACCTACTTACTGTCAGGAGACACCGCAAGACCTGGCTGTTCGATCAGTAGCAGCCCCACTCCCCCATCAGCACCTTGAGACCCTCACGGGTGAGTAGTGCGCTTTACAAATGCTTTGATTGATTGATTGACAGCTGGGCTTTTGTACATTCCCTCCAGACAGCCTGACGCAAAGCGAACTTAGGTGTGACTGATTAGCTGATACGTACACCTGAATAGGCAGTCTCCCGATCCCACACAAAGGGTTTCATAACCAACTGTAGTGAGTCTGGAGTTAGGACAGGAAGGGCAGGGACTCAAGGCATTTCAAAGGCCTTTCTTTGAAGACTCCCCCACTTCAAAGGCACCACTGGGTATAAGAACTGGGCCTCAGACCCCACCAAAAGTACACATCTGGAAACAATGGATACTCTTCCAGGAAGAAGGACTGCTATGATGCTGAAAGGCCTGTTACTCTGCTGGACTCCTGCTCTGTACTGCTGACTTTCTGCCCTCCTTGCCTAGTAGCTAGAAGGACTGGACCTGAATCTCTCCAACCCAGAACCAGAGTGACTTCAAGGGTGTGTTGGCTTGCTTCTTGTTCTTCTGAAGTCCCAAAGACACACAAGTCTTCTAACACAGCTGCTACAGCTCCTGGACCCATCTTTATGAGCTCCTGACCCCCAGGAGGTGCCTCTCCAGTTCTGGGCCCTTAATCAGTCAATCAATCAGTAATTTGTTAAGCGCACTACTCACCCAGTAGGGTCTCAAGGAGCTGGGGGGGGGGTGCTACTGCTCGAAGAGCCAGGTCTTGAGGCGCTTTCTGAAGGTCAGATGTAGGTTGACGGGGAGGGAGTACCAGGTTTTGGCGGCAAGGTGGGAGAAGGATCTGCCGCCGGTTGTGGTACGGTGGATGCGGGGGACGGTCGCTAGGGCTAGGTTGGCAGAGCGGAGCTGGCGTGTCGGGATTTGGAAGTTGAGACGCTCGTTGAGGTAGGCAGGTCTGGTGTCGTGGAGAGCCTTGTGAGCGTGGATCAGGAGTTTAAAGATGATCCTTTTGTTGACGGGGAGCCAGTGGAGGTCTCTGAGGTGGGCTGAGATATGTTAGTGGCGAAGGAGGTTGAGGATGAGTTGTGCTGAGGCAATCTGGATGCGCTGTAGTTTCCTCTGGAGCTTGGCTGTTGTTCCAGCGTAGAGAGCATTGCCGTAGTCCAGTCTGCTGCTGACGAGGGCGTGGGTGACTGTTCTTCTGGTTTCAACGGGGATCCATCTGAAGGTCTTGCGAAGCATGCAGAGGGTGTTAAAGCATGAGGATGTGACGGCATTGACTTGCTGGGTCATAGAGAGTGATGAGTCCAGTATGAAGCCGAAGTTGCGTGCGTGGGTGATGGGCATTGGGGCAGATCCCAGCGTGGCAGGCCACCGGGAGTCGTCCCATGCTGATCTGTTGGAGCCGAAGATGATGATCTCGGTCTTCTCCGAGTTCAGTTTGAGGCGGCTTGCCTCCATCCATTTGGCGATGGCATGAAGTCCGGTGTGGAGGTTGGTCTTGGCGGTTGTGGGGTCCTTCGTGAGAGAGGGGATGAGCTGAGTGTTGTCCGCATAGGAGACAATGTTAAGGCCATAGGATCGGACGATGTTGGTGAGCGGTGCCATGTTGACATTGAAGAGGGTGGGGGCTGAGTGAGGATACCTGGGGAACTCTGCAGATGGTCTTGGTGGCTTTAGACAGGAACTGGGGGAGGTGGACTCTGTGTTCTGTCAGAGGAAGGGTGTGAGCCAGTCCAGTACTTTGTGGTGGACTCCGGCGTTTGTGGAGGGGTGTGCGAAGGGTGTGATGACAGACGGTGTCGAAGGCTGCGGAAAGGTCAAGGAGGATGAGGGCAACGGTTTCACCTTTGTCGAGCCTGCTCCTGATGTCGTTGGTGCAAGCGATAAGGGCAGTCTCGGTGCTGTGGTTCCTGCAGAAGCCGGACTGGGAGATGTCGAGTAGGCTGTTGTCCTCCAATAAACGAGATAGTTGGTTGTTGACTATCTTCTCGATGACCTTCGCAGGGAATGGGAGTAGGGAGATGGGCCGGTAGTTTTTGAGGTCGGCTTTAGGCTTTTTGAGCAGTGCGTTGACTTTGGCGTGTTTCCAGCTCTCTGGGAAATGGCGGTCTCGAAGGAGCTGTTGATGATGGTCCGGAGCTGGGGAGCGATGATTTGGCTGGCTTTATTGAAGATGTGGTGAGGGCAGGGGTCGGTGGGTCAACCGGAATGGATGGTGTTCATGGTCTTGGTGGTTTCCTCGTCGTTGGTGGGGGTCCGGGCACTCAGGATGTTGGTGTGGTTGGGTGCGTCAGGGTCGGCCTTGGCAGTGGGGGTGGTGGGGGGTGGCGGTGCGGAGCTGCCATGGATGTCTCTGATCTTGTGGTGAAAGAAGGTGGCGAGTGAGTTGCAGAGTTCTAGCGAGTGGGGAGTCGGCAGAGCAGGACTTGGGATTGGTGAGTTCCTTGATGATGCTGAAGAGCTTCTTGCTGTTGTGCACGTTGTTGTCAATTCGTTCTGTGTAGAAAGATCTTTTGGTGGTCCAGATGAGCTGGTGGTGTTTGCAGATGGTGGATTTGAGGGTGGTGTGGTTGCTTTCTGTTTGTTCTTGATGCCAGATCTTCTCGGCTTTTCGGCATTCCTGTTTGGAGGCCTAAAGGTTTGCAGTGAACCAGGGAGCTTTTTTGTTGGTGCGGGTGTTGGTGGTTTTCTTGAGTGGAGCGAGAGTGTTGGCACAGTCGTCGAGCCATTGCTTGAGGTTGAGGGCAGTGGTTATGGGGTCGCTGGTGTTGGGTGGTGGGGCCTGGGCGAGGTTGGAGATCAGTTGGTCCTTGGACGTCTTGTTTCACTTGCAGGGAGGGATTCGATGCTGTTGGTAGTGATGGGCGGAGGGTTTCTGGAATGAAAAATAGACACAGCGGTGGTCGGTCCAGTGGAGTTCGGTGGTGAGGGTGAAGGTGATGTGGTTGCTGGTGGAGAAGATGGCATCAAGTGTGTGGCTGGCTGAGTGGGTGAGCGTGGTGACAAGTTGCTTGAGGCCGAGGTTGGCGAGGTTGGTCAGTAGGGCTGAGGAGTTACTGTCGGCTGTGTTTTCCATATGAAAATTCAGGTCGCCGAGGAGCATGTAGTCCGTGGAGGCGAGGGCGTGGGTGCTGATTGTGCCAGCGATGGCGTCGCAGAATTGTGGGCAGGGGCCTGGGGGTCTGTAGACGAAGGTCCCTCTCAGGGTGGTGTTGGCGTTGACATATATCTGGAAGTGCAGGAGTTTGGCGGTATCAAGAGCGTTGTAGATGTCGGTTGAGATCCTGATGGTGCTCCTGTGGATTATGGCGATCCCTCCTCCTGGTTTGTTGGTGCGGTCTCTTTGGGTGATTTTGTAGCCCTCAGGGATGGCTATGGCGATGTCGGGCTCCAATGAGGGGTTCATCTAGGTCTCGGTGAGGAAGGCAATGCCTGGGGAGGTTGATGTGAGCAGGTCCCAGAGTTCGATGGCATGCTTGTGGACAAAGCGGGTCTTGAGGAGGATGCAGCTGAGGTGGTTGAGGAGGGAGGTGTTGTTGTGGTGCTTGGTGGCTTGAGCGCAGGCGAAGTTGCACGTCCGGCATGAGAACAGTATAGCACTGGGACCTATAAACTGGGTGTTGCTGCTGCTGTGTGTGCAAATCCATCACTGAGCCTAAGAGGATAGGGCTCCTTCACACCCTACTTACATGCTGGGACTGCCTGCAGCACAGGTGTTGCTGTGCTGTGTGGGGAACTTCAGCACCCAGAATCCATCTCTGAGCCCAGGAGGAGGGGCTCCTTCGCACACGCACCTTAAGTACTGGGACAGCCCAGAGCGTAGGACACAGCTGAACCAAGACTGGGCCAAGAGCAGGCCCGTCTGCACCATTTAAAGCCCAGAGGAGACTGGGCTGGGCCTACCTTTTTGGCTTTTCTATCTTTAGTCCCTTTGTAGCCATCATGGTGAAGAGAAAACTCCCCCACCCACCGAAATAATGGTCAGGGCCCTGGGTAAGACTTCAATCACTAACATTTAAGCCATGGGAGGTTTTGATAAGGAAATCAATACTTTCTTAGCAAGACTTGTAATTTGTCTTCAGACTTCATCAGATTTACAAAGTAAATGATCCATCTAGTGTATAACCTATGAGGAATATGGGGGGTGCAGTGGAAATTGTGAATAACTGTTGTGTGCTAAATAACTTGCAATCTAGCATGGTCAATTTGCCCTCTTGATTTAGTATTTCAACCACTCTCCAAGTGCAAAAAGAGAGCAGGCCCGATTTCCAGAGCACTGGGAAATAGTACTGAGGGTGGGGTTGTGGTTGCTGATGAACCTCTTAAACAACCTAGTAAAAAGGATAGAGTTACTAAATATCCTGATGTAAACTCAGGGCAGATTAGTGCCCTGCTAGCAGCCTTGAGTTCATTTTAAGTAAGAACAGGGTCACATTTTTCCTTTTAATATTAAGGGAAGGCTGTGTTTATTTTACATTATTAGCATCAGGCTGCAGATAGCTGGGCTTGATGATGAGCAGTGCTGGAGTCAGGTCTAGGACCTATGGTGAGGCACAGATGTGAAAAATTGAAGCACTAAAGCATTAAGGGCCAGATGTAGGTACAAAAAAATTAGCGACTCGCAAATTGTGTGTCGCTAATAGGAATGCAGGTACAATTTCCGGGGACAAATTGCGACTCGCACCCGGAGTCGCAACGCAGATAGCGAGACAGCTGTCTGCGAGGTCGCTTTTTGCAACCGCGCAAAAAACGGACACGCAATTTGCGAGTGGGTGTCGCAAATTGCGATTCTCATGAAAATTGATTGCAGGTGCTGCAGAACACTCCAGAAAACACTCCAGAACACTCTGGAAACACTTCCTGGCACATGATGATGACATCACAGCCAGGAAGTTTACTAATACACCTGGGAGGAGGGAGGACCACACCCTTTTTAACAGCAGAACTGCAAACAGAGTAACAGCAACAATGGCAGACACTCCCAGAAAGAGGAAATTGAAATTTTCTGAGAAGGAGCTGAAGGTGCTGACAGAGGAATGCTGTCAGCACCATGATGATCTTTTTGGGAAGGCAGCCCTCAATGTGCCAGACTCTACTAAAAAAGAAATTGGGCTGGATATTCAGGAAAAGGTGAACTCCCTGGGGGTCAGCCACAGGAGTGTGGATGAGATAAAGAAGAGGTGGTATGACCTACGCTCCCAGACCAAGGAGAGTGTGGCAGAAAGGCTCCGGGAGATGAGAGGCACAGGAGGGGGACCATCATCCATACCACCACCCACACCCCTGGAGTAAAGGGTGGAGGAGACCCTGGAGCAGGAGGCTGTAACAGGATTCGGAGATCTGGACACCTCTGAGCCCAGAACATCAACTGGTGAGTACCATGTGATATGCCTATACCCCCATCAATGCCATACCCCCACCCACCATGTACACAGGGGCATGCACAACCAAGATAGCTCCATTTCAGGGTAGCATATACCAGCATGATGCATTATGGGCAATGTAGTCAAGTAGGCAGTCAATAGGCAAATGTTTATTAGGAAGTGTGCAACAGATAGTAGACACTGACAGTCTGTTCCCCATGTCCCACAGGTCTCCCACAAGACCCCACCACCAGCCACAGCAGCCAGGTGACAACAGTCAGCCAGCCCCATGAGGAAAGCACAGGAGCTGCCACCACTCCCACCTGCACCACCAACACCATCCCCTTGATGACAACACCTGCTGCAACAGTGGTTCCGGAGGCAGCACCAGCAACAGCCAGGAGTGCCACGGTACATCTCACAGGGCATCCACCGCTGCGCAGGCGACGCAGGTTGAGGAGAGCAGGGCTGCAGGCAGAGTCCGGGCGTCCATCCACCACCATGACAGAGGCACAACTGCTACGTGGTCAGCGCCTGCAGAACCAAATGTTAGGGAGGATTAGTGGGGTTCTGCACTGCTTTGTATGGAGCAATGAGAACAGCATGCAGCAGCTCCATGCACAATTGGACGTCATAGGCAACAACACTGGGGACCTAGCCCTGTCCATGCGGGAACTGGTGGCTGGACTGTTGTCACAGAGCGAGGGTGGGCAGCGCAGGGACCGCCAGCTGCTCCAGAAGCTGGACAGGATGGCCTCCTCAATTAGCAGACTGGCAGTCAACACCACTGGGCTGTCAAGAAGAACAGTCGGCCTCCAGGTGGAAATGGGCCACTTTGCAGGTGATGTGGCAAGAGGCCTGGGCCGGATCACCCATGTGATCGATCTCATGGAGGCACGGCATGTGTCCAGGGGTACAGGGGACACCCCACAGGACAGCGAAGAGGGCTCCACTGTGAGCAGTGTCTCTGCTGGTGACACCAGGGTGCTCCGGAGTGGGAGTATGAGGCAGAGCACTGCTGAACAACCTGGGACCAGCCAGGCTGGCAGAGGCCGCTGTAGGTCATAAACTAAACACTGTCCCTGATGTTGGGGCACATGACGGCAATGTGCCCCATGCCTGGTTGGCTTTCTGAACTCCCTGAACAGTGTGTCATTGTAAATAGTTCACTTTCTGCACATATTAAATAGTTTTTTTTTCCACTTAACAAATGGAGTTTTTGGTCAATAGGTGAGTATGGTTGAAGTTGACACGTACCTTCCAAAGTATTGGGTTGCGATGTGTTGCCGTCTCAGTCTGCCTTGATTTGTGATGCTCCGATCCCCATGATGGCGATGTGGTTGCTCTTGCTCTTCATCCTCAGAATCTGGGTCTGCAGGGGTGAGAGGTAGCCCACGTCAGGTGGCAATATTGTGCAGGATTGCGCATGCGACAACAATTTTGAATGCCGTAATGGGGGTATACTGGAGGGCACCTCCACTTCGGTGGAGGCATCTGAACCGTGCTTTCAGCAATCCGAAGGTGCTTTCAATCAAGTTCCTGGTCCTCTTATGTGCACTGTTGTATGTAAATTTTGCGACAGTGTCAGTGATGACATAATGGGCATCACAAACAACCTGAATATTGAGTGAGTGGGTACACTTTCTGTTGCGGAACAGATATTCCAGGTTTGCAGGAGGGCATATTTGAATATGTGTCCCATTCTACACACCCTATTACATGGGGAAAGTTGGCAATCCGGTAAAAGTCCAAGTTGGTGCTGTTAATTTCTGCCTCATTCCTGGGTAGGTATATGTAGTGAGACGTGTGTGAGTATGGCATCTAGGAATGCCCTGAGGAACCTTGATAGTGCACTTTGAGATACCCCACCTGCCACAGCAATGACCCCCTGATAGCTCCCCGAGGCCAAGAGGTGCAGTGAGCATAGCACTTGCACATGCAAGTCTGGCGTTCTAGCTGTGGTTTGAGTAATTCAATTAATTCTAGTATAGCTGCGCTGCCAAGTCTGTATTTGTCATAGATCTCTTCCTCAGTTTGCTGAAAAAGAGTCTGCCTTCTTCTGTAAATGTTCTCCTGTCTCTGGCTCCTCCTCCTCCTCTGCTGGGCTGCGTGGACTCTCCTCCTCACTGCTATCAGGTATATCTCCGTCATCTTGAGTAACCCAGATGCCTTCTGGGTCTCCTTTTATACTTTGGTAATGATTACCACCTGCTCTGAGTTAGTGGTAAATGGGACATGCAAACTGGGCTTTTTGCGACTAGTCGCAATTTGCGAGTTGCAATTGCATATGGTTTGCGACTCGCAAATTGCGACTTCCTATTTGCGGGTCGCAAAATGGGGTCGCACATTTTGCGAGTCGGTAACGGCTCGCATCGCTTTTTGCGAGTCGGAAATGGGATTTTTGCATCCCATTTCCGAATTTGAGGAGTCGCAAATAGCGATTCGGGCAATTTGCGACTCGCAAACCTTTGCTACAACTGGCCCTTAACTCTTAAATAAAAATCCTTGTCATCTCAATGTTGAACATGAGAACAAAATAATGTTTCTCAATGCTTTTAATTCACAGAAAATTCAAATAAAAAGTTACCTTGACGATTAAGTTAACTTTTAATTTTAATTTTCTCATTTTATTTTAGAGTGTTGCATTTACAAACAGCAGGCCTGTTGCTCCCAGTTGCCAGTAGAACACTGTGCCATTGTTATAACTGAAAAAAATAAAGTCATTTTTTTAAATGGGAGAAATCTAAAGTGCAGAAAAATGTTCCGTGGTATAAATATTTTTGCACTTTAAATGTCTCCCATTTACATTTTTTTTGTATTTTTGTGTTATGAACGGTGCCACATATGGCGAAAGGTAAGTCCTGTGCCACAAGTACAAAAGAGGCAGGCTTTCAGTCACCCATGCACTCATGCACATATATCCCATTCGTATGCACACATGTTCATACATCCCGAAGACCACACTCTCCCTGAAATACATAAAAGCCCTGTCAATGTGCCACTAGTCAAAGTATTGTGTTCAAACCATAGTATCCGGCTCTTTGGACATTAGGCTTCAGGGGTCGGGTGTCTGGTAACAATGTACGAGTTGCTAAGACTTCAGAGGCTCATGATGATTTTCAATTATCAGAATTAGTTCTCGCTATACAAACAGTTGGTAACCCCTGCTCTAGAGTCTCCAGTTACGTACTTTTTAGACTCATTATGTTCGAGGCTAGCACTACTGGAAAAAAACAACTGCCAGCTGTTTAGAACTATTGAAATCTAAATCTATCCCTATTTCTAATTGTCAGGCTGCAGCTGGTGATCCATCACCCCTTCCTACAAATGGCCAGTATAACAACACCCTACCAGAAACAAGGCCACACAACAAGGCCCTTGGATTCCATTGTCCCTTCATTAACTATTCCCAGCGCTAATTTGCTTACACCACTGGACAACCGATTTTCCAGAGGCCCTAGGTCCACTGCAGATAGCGGAGTGGCTAAATTCTTGTATTTTCCCCCCACAAGCCTCCTCATTTGTTGTGGTCTTGACAAATGTCCCTAAGCTAGATTATCCAAATCCAAGATGTGGGGGAACTTGAGGAACAAACCTATTCATGGAGTGGGCAAGAAAACAGGATTGACTGAGGCCCTTTTAAGCAATATCAAAATGGTCAGGAGGGTAAAGTAGGTTGGTGGGGGGTGGCAAACTATACCCTGGTGATTGTGTAGTTGACAGACACGCGAGATTACCCCCTGCCATACCTCCCTGGCAGCTGGACGAAGTCCTCCCCGAAGTTTCAATATGCAATTGCTTTGCACCTCTAGCTTCATTGGAGGGTGTGGACTGACTGAGTGAGAGAATAGAGATGGGCAGTTCAATTGATAACAACAGGGATCCTTGATATGGGTTACTTTCATCATCCTCAGAGGGCCTCCTAATAGATCAGGATTTCAATCACCCTTTCACTTGGCCGCATTGGAAAATTCTTCCATCCCAAATTTAGAAATAGAGGCTCCATTGATTCAGAGAGTAGCTGCTACTCAACCTGACTGCCACTTGTATTGGGCCAGGAATACACTCTGCTCCACCAGCCTGCCTCCGTGCTCCTGACCTTGCCATTTCCGCCACCTGGAGGAAATTCGAGGCCCTCCTCCTCCTGTGGTAGGCGTATCTAGTGTGCTCCTGACTCTCGCCGTATTTCGTTTTTCTCCTTTGGTATTTCGTTTTCTGCACTGTTTATAACTGTATGTGTGCCCTTTTCCTGCCCCAATTCATTTTTCTTCTGTATTTTTCCCTGGTTTTCCAAAGCCGGCCCTTGCCGGTTTCCCCGTCCCTGCCGCTGCGTCCCCTGCCTCCCCTCCCCCCACACGCCCCCTTAGGCCACCCCTTCCAGCCTCCCAACTGCTCCTCCCTCCCACCTCCCCTTCTTTATGGCGCCCGCTGCGCGGTGCCAAGTATGACCCCATACCTGTATTGGGCCAGGAATACACTCAGCTTCACCAGTCTGCCTCCGTGCTCCTGACCCTGCCGTTTCTGCCGCCTGAAGGAAGTTCGAGGCCCTCCTCCTCCTGTGATAGGCGTATCTAGTGTGCTCCTGACTCTCGCCGTATTTTGTTTTTCTCCTTTGGTATTTCGTTTTCTGCACTGTTCATAACTGTATTTGTGCCCTTTTTCTGCCCCGATTCGTTTTTCTTCTGTGTTTTTGCCTGGTTTTCCAAAGCCGGCCCTTGCCGGTTTCCCCGTCCCTACCGCTGCGTCCCTGCAGCCCCACGCCCCCATTGGCCACATCCCCCAGCCTCCCAGCTGCTCCTTCCTCCCACCTCCCCTTCCTAATGGCGGCCACTGCGCAGTGGCGAGTGTGACCCCTGACCTGTATTGGGCCAGGTATACACTTGGCTCCACCAGCCTGCCTCCGTGCTCCTGACCCTGCCGTTTCTGCCCCCTGAAGGAAGTTCCAGGCCCTCCTCCTCCTGTGGTAGGCGTATCAAGTGTGCTCCTGACGGTCGCCGTATTTTGTTTTTCTCCTTTGGTATTTCGTTTTCTGCACTGTTTATAACTGTATTTGTGCCCTTTTTCTGCCAGATTCGTTTTTCTTCTGTGTTTTGTGCCTGGTTTTCCAAAGCCGGCCCTTGGCGGTTTCCCATCCCTGCCGCTGCGTCCCCTGCGGCCCGCCCCCCTCACGCCCCCATTGGCCACCCCCTCCCTCCTCCCAGCTGCTCCTCCCTCCCACCTCTCCTTCCTAATGGCGGCCCGCGCAGCTGGCGCGCCATATGCAAGCTGTCTGCGCCCATCCGCGTCTGGATCGCGCCCAGCACCCGCCCCCCTAGTCCTCGCTCCCCAGATGTCCCCAAGCGCCACTACTGCTCCACTGAGCTCCTTACCATCAACCCCAGCCGACACACCACTGCACCCAGGCCAGCCCCAGACACACACACACGGACCCTTCACATGCCATTCATGCCACTTCTCCTGCACTCTCACCAACAAGCACCACAACAACACCAAACACTCCAATCACCTCAACTGCATCCTCCTCAACACCCGCTCCGTCCACAAGCATGCCATCGAGCTTTGGGACTTACTCACAACAAACGCTCCCGACATCGCCTTCCTCACTGAAACATGGATGAACGCCTCTTCAGAACCCGACATCGCCATAGCCATCCCAGGCGGATATAAAATCACCCGTAAAGACCGTATCAACAAACCTGGAGGTGGAGTTGCCATAATACACAGAAACTCCATCAGAATCTCCACCAACACCAACGACACCCTAGACACTGCAGAGCACCTGCACTTTCTAGGCACACATCAACGCCAACACCACCCTAAGAGGCACCCTCATTTACAGTACCACCAGGACTCCGCCCCCCATTCTGTGATGCCATTGCCAATGTCATCAGCTCCCACGCCCTCGCCTCCACAAACTACCTACTCCTCGGTGACCTAAACTTTCACCTGGAAAGCACCAACGACTGCAACTCCACTACCGTGCTGGACAACCTCGCTAGTTACCACAAGAAAGTATGGGGTTCACCGATGATGTAGAGCTCTGTACACGGGAGACTATCCGTGGGCTCCTGGACCTCGTTGCGTTCAGAGAATGCGTGGTGTGGGTGCTGTGACAGAGGTGGGAGTTGATGCCCCCTGACCCCCCCCAGCGACGCCTGCAGAGGGAATCCAGAGGCTCCCCCTGACCGCGACTGCCTGCTTCAAAGAACCCGACGCCTGGTAAAGACACTGCACCTGCAGCCCCAGGACCTGAAGGATCCGACCTCCAGTGCAGAAGCGACCCCCAGGTGGCTCTCTCCCTTGCCCAGGTGGTGGCTACCCCGAGGAGTCCCCCCCTTGCCTGCCTGCATCGCTGAAGAGACCCCTGGGTCTCCCATTGAAACCTATTGTGAACCCGACGCCTGTTTGCACACTGCACCCGGCCGCCCCCGTGCCGCTGAGGGTGTACTTTCTGTGCTGACCTGTGTCCCCGCGGTGCCCTACAAAACCCCCTGGTCTGCCCTCCGAAGTCACGGGTACTTACCTGCTGGCAGACTGGAACCGGGGCACCCCCTTCTCCATTGAAGCCTATGCGTTTTGGGCACCACTTTGACCTCTGCACCTGACCGGCCCTGAGCTGCTGGTGTGGTAACTTTGGGGTTGCCCTGAACCCCCAATGGTGGGCTTCCTTGGACCCAACTTTGAACCCTGTAAGTGCTTTACTTACCTGAAAAACTAACAAATACTTACCTCCCCCAGGAACTGTTGAATTTTGCACTGTGTCCAATTTTAAAATAGCTTATTGCCATTTTTGCCAAAACTGTACATGCAATTGTGATGATTCAAAGTTCCTAAGATACTTGAGTGAAATACCTTTCATTTGAAGTATTACTTGTAAATCTTGAACCTGTGGTTCTTAAAAATAAACTAAGAAAATATATTTTTTCTATATAAAAACCTATTGGCCTGGAATTGTCTGAGTGTGTGTTCCTCATTTATTGCCTGTGTGTGTACAACAAATGCTTAACACTACCCTCTGATAAGCCTACTGCTCGGCCACACTACCACAAAATAGAGCATTAGAATGATCTCTTTTTGCCACTATCTTACCTCTAAGGGGAACCTTTGGACTCTGTGCACACTATTTCTTACTTTGAAATAGTATATACAGAGCCAACTTCCTACATTGGTGGATCAGCGGTGGGGTACAAGACTTTGCATTTGCTGGTCTACTCAGCCAATACCTGATCACACGACTAAATTCCCAAAATTGTCATTAGAAACTGATTTTTGAAATTTGAGCTATTTTCTAAATTTTTAAAAGTCCTGCTAGGGCCTTGTGTTAGTCCCTGTTAGCATCTCTTTTAGAGTTTAAAAGTTTTGTAAAAGTTTGAATTAAGTTCTAGAGATAGTTTTAGATTCTTAAAAAGTATTCCAACTTTTAGAAACAAAGGGCCAGATGTAGCAAACGTTTAGCGAGTCGCAAACGGCAAAATTTGCCGTTTGCGACTCGCTAAACGCGTTTCCCAATGCAGAAATGCATATTGCGAGTCGTTACCGACTCGCAATATGCATTTCCGACTCGCAAATAGGAAGGGGTGTTCCCTTCCTATTTGTGAGTCGCATTGGGATGCAATACCACGCGGTCGCAAATGGCATCGCAGTTACCATCCACTTCAAGTGGATGGTAACCCACTCGCAAATTGGAAGGGGTCCCCATGGGACCCCTTCCAGTTTGTGACTGGACCCAAAAATAGTTTTTCAGGGCAGGGAGTGGTCCAAGGGACCACTCCCTGCCCTGAAAAATACCGAAACAAAAGGTTTCGTTTTTTTTTTAAGTGCAGCTCGTTTTCCTGTTAGGAAAACGGGCTACACTTAAAAAAAAAAAAAACTGCTTTATTGAAAAGCAGGTCACGAACATGGAGGTCTGCTGACGTCAGCAGGCCTCCATGTTAGCGAGTGCCTATACTCGCAATGGGGCCGCAAATTGCGACCCACCTCATGAATATTGATGAGGTGGGTCATTGCGACCCCATTGCGAGTCGCAGTCGGTGTCTGAGACACCGTACTGCATAGCAAATTGCGACTTGCAATTTGCGAGTCGGATGGACTCGCAAATTGCAAGTCGCAATTTTGCATTTTGCTACATCTGGCCCAAAATGTCTACTACAGAAGACATAGTGATGGAACTCAACCTCACCCCTTACCTGCATCTTAGGATGTCAGAGTTAAGGACTCTCTGTAAAATTAAAAAGATAAAAACTGGATCAAACCCTACCAAGTACAGCTCCAGGAGCTCTTGGCAGAGTTTGCTAGAAACAACCCCTCTGAAGATACCCTTACAGAGGGGGAAGCTAGTGATGGGGAGGATTTGCCAACCTCCACTCCTAGTTAGGGAGAACAGGGTTCCTCCAACCCTGACTCCACAAGTGATAGTCAGAGATGCTGCTTCTCCCACAGGGGAGTCCAGCAACTCTGGAAGCATTGAGGGCAGCCTTAATGAAGATGACCTCGTGTTAGCCAGGATGGCTAAAAGATTGGCTTTGGAGAGACAGCTCCTAGCCATAGAAAGGGAAAGACAAGAGATGAGCTTAGCTCCCATCAATGGTGGCAGCAATTTAAATAGGGTTAGAGATACTCCTGACATGCTAATAATCCCCAAAGGGATTGTAACTAAATATGAAGATGGTGATGACATCACCAAATGGTTCACAGCTTTTGAGAGGGCTTGTGCAACAAGAAAAGTAAACAGATCTCACTGGGGAGCTCTCCTTTGGGAAATGTTCACTGGAAAGTGTAGGGATAGACTCCTCACACTCTCTGGAAAAGATGCAGAATCCTATGACCTCATGAAGGCTACCCTGATTGAGGGCTTTGGATTCTCCACTGAGGAGTACAGGATTAGGCTCGGGGGCTAAAAAATCCTCAAGCCAGACCTGGGTTGATTTTGTAGACTACTCAGTGAAAACACTGGATGGTTGGGTAACTGGAAATGAAGTGCATGACTATGTTGGGCTTTATAATTTGTTTATGAAAGAACACATTTTAAGTAACTGCTTCAATGAAAAGTTGCATCAGTATCTAGTAGACCTAGGTCCAATTTCTCCCCAAGAATTGGGAAAGAAGGCAGACCACTGGGTCAAGACTAGGGTAACCAAAACTTCCACTGGGGGTGACCAAAAGAAAGGGGTTACAAAGCCTCCCCAGAAGAAAGTGGGTGACACTAGAAATAAAGAAAAAGAGTCCTCTGTAGGCCCCCAAAAACCAGAACAGGTGGGTGGGCCCCAAGACACAACCCAAAACAAAGGTGGGTACCAGGGTAAGAACTGGGATGCCACTAAGGCTTGGTGCCAAAACTGTAGACAGACAGGGCACCAGACCAAGGACACTTCTTGTCCCAAAAACAAACCCCCTAGCAAAATCACAGGGGTGACCAGTGTAGCCATTGGGGGTGACTCCTCAGATGAGGAAGGCTTCATAGCCTTCAACTGGAAAAAGGGCCCAACAGGTGAGGTGGAGATTCCAGAGGGAAGTAAACACTTCCACCACCTACTGGTGAATGGAATCCCAGCCACTGCCCTGAGAGACACTTGTGCCAGTCACACTATATTGCATGACAGGCTGGTGTTCTCAAACCAGTACATCTCAGGTGAGACTGCCAGAGTAAGAGTTAGCCCAGACAGGGTCACTGATAGGCCTGTGGCTTTTGTGCCCATAGAAGTGGGTGGGACTTTTAGCTAGAGAAGGGTGGTAGTCAGTACAGACCTCCCCCTTGATTGTCTCCTTGGAAATGACTACCCAGAGGTTAGTCAGAGCCCAAGAGAGGAACTGGTCCAGTGCCAGCCCTCTCCCAAGGATTCTGGAGGTGCTACCCCTGCAGTAACTGCAAGTATGCCCTAAAAGAAAAAGAAAGGAAAACAGAGTAGGAAAGGTGGACAACCTTTAGCCAAAGTTCCAGCAAGCCAAGGAGATTATGCTCCAGTAGGGGAGAACTCCAAAAGTGGCACTGGTAAAGTCTAACCTGACCCACAAGAAGTCCTGGCTAGTCAGGCAACTGTTAAACCTGAGTGGGTGGCTCCTCAGTTAACAGAAGAAAGAGTGGAAGAAGGGTGTTTACTACAATATGTAGTAACCCCCCACTCTAACAAAGCAGACAGGCACCCTGAACCCAAAGAAGCCTGTAACTTAGCCCCTTCCCTTGTAGGTGAAGAGCTAAAGGTGTGGTTCTGGGCACTGACAGCTGTCAGTTGCCTCTGCTGGGTGCTAGCCTTTATGGCTGCACTATCCTTGGCATGGTGGTCTGACCCCATTCCAAATAGCAAGTTAGGCCCCCTGACCCTATTGGTCATGGTGGGGTTACTCCAGCTCTGGGTAACCTCTTTGGGTTAGCTAGGAGTGACCCTGGCTAAAATAAGATTAGCAGAGGTGGATACCTCTAACCCCAAACTAGAGAGAATGGGAGAAGACATTAAAAGCACAGACAAGAGGCAATTCAGATTAGGTCCTATCACTGTGGAAGTGGGTCAGTTCCCCAGAGGGAATGACCTGAACAGGAGGATGTAAGGCAGAGTAGGCCCTGCAACAAATCAGCCTATTTCCTCTACTCTTCCTCGCCTGACAGACTAGGAAGACTCTCCCAAGCTTTGTCTGAGTCTCCTGGCCTGTGGGCTTGGGGGGAGGGGGGGGGGGCTTGTGTAAGGAAATGGCTCCCTGTTGCAGTTACCCCCCACTTTTTGCCTGATACTGATGCTGACTTGACTGAGAAGTGTGCTGGGACCCTGCTAACCAGGCCCCAGCACCAGTGTTCTTTCACCTAAAATATACCATTGTTCCACAATTGGCACACCCCTGGCACACAGATAAGTCCCTTGTAAAAGGTACCAGTGGTACCAAGGGCCCTCTCACCAGGGAAGGTCCCTAAGGGCTGCAGCATCTGTTGTGCCACCCTAAGGGACCCCTCACCTAACACATGCACACTGCCATTGCAGACTATGGGGGTGATTCTGATTCTGGCGGGCGGCGGAGGCCGCCCGCCAGAATTCCGCCCCCATTATACCGCTCCGCGGTCAGAAGACCGCGGAGGGTATTATGAGTTTTTCCCTGGGCTGGCGGGCGGTCTCCAAAAGACCGCCCGCCAGCCCAGGGAAAAACTCCCTTCCCACGAGGATGCCGGCTCGTAATCGAGCCGGCGGAGTGGGAAGGTGCGACGGGTGCAGTGGCACCCGTCGCGTATTTCAGTGTCTGCAAGGCAGACACTGAAATACTTTGCGGGGCCCTCTTACGGGGGCCCCTGCCGTGCCCATGCCATTGGCCCCGCGACCCCCCCTACCGCCATCCTGTTCATGGCGGCTTTCCCGCCATGAACAGGATGGCGGTAGGGGGGGTCAGAATCCTCATGGCGGCGGAGCGCGCTCCGCCGCCATGAAGGATTCCCCCGAGCAGCGGTAAGTCGACGGGGGCCCGCCGACTTGCTGCTTCTGACTGCGGCTGAACCGCCGCGGTCAGAATGCTCGTGGGAGCACCGCCAGCCTGTTGGCGGTGCTCCCGTGGTCGGTGGCCCTGGCGGCCACCGGCCGCCAGGGTCAGAATGACCCCCTGTGTGTGTTGGTGGGGAGAAAAAGACAAAGTCGACATGGCATCCCCCTCAGGATGCCATGCACACAATATACTGCCTGTGGCATAGGTAAGTCACCCCTCTAGCAGCCCTTATAGCCCTAAGGCAGGGTGCACTATACCACAGGTGTATAGTGGTAGCAAGGTATGTGATGTCTTCTTGATGGTGAGATAACATTTTGTAACCTATAATTGATGGCTGGCATGTCACCTCCTATTTAACATCATCCATGAGGTTTTAGGTAGCTCCAAAGCCAATGAGTCAGTTGTGTATGCAGTTTATAATCTGGTATTTTGTACAGAACAGAACTGTATATAGGGGGTCATTCCAACCCTGGCGGTCGGTGTTAAAGCGGCGGCCAACCCGCCAACAGGCAGGCGGTCAAAAAAATGGAATTCTGACCCTGGCGGGAACCGCCAACACAGCCTGCCACTTTAACACTCCGACCGCCACGGCGGGACAAACAAACAGCGCGGCGTCACTGCCAACAGGCAGGCGACAGACAATGTACCGCCCACCCTATCACAACTCACCAATCCGCCAACTTTTCCAGGGCGGGAGCCCCGCTGATAAAAACACGGCGGAAACAGACTACGAAAGGGAAAACGCTCACCTCTATACACTCCACGAGGAATCTGGACAGCATGGAACCCGAATTAAACATCCTACCAGCTATTGTCTACCTGCTCCAATACCAGGAGCACGAACGCCGGCGCAGATGACAACGGTGAGTACTGCACCTACGACATAGGGGAGAGGGGAGGAGGAAAGGTTACGGGCACACACATATGCGATACACCCCCCCCACCCCCACCCCCCCAAATACCTACACACCAATGCAGAGCAACAAGTCAGAGTGACACCCCCCAAACCCCACGGAATAATGCAAAGACAAAATAAAATGATCATTAAAATTGAAGTATATTATAGCAAATTTTAAGCAATGTGAAATATGAAATATATAAATAAAATCAAAAACATCATTAACAATATATACATAGGGCAAAAGTCCGGCACATTTTGGCAACCTTCCATTGTTCGTGGGCCAATGTGCATAAACACATGGGCAAAGCCCACCACGAGACCAGATTCCATTGGAGAGAACACTGCTGGGGCATCAGATAGTAAAACTACAGGCACCTCAGGGGGAAGGGAAGGGGGGGCACCTCAGCCACATGAGTCCACGACGCCAGATCCACGAGGGGCCTCCATGCCCACTGTACCATCCTGGGGAGTGCAAAGCCACAGTCTCTCAAGTCTCTACAGTGGGTGGATTGCCCACTGTACCATCCTGGGGAGTGCAAAGCCACAGTCTCTCAAGTCTCTACAGTGGGTGGATTGCCCACTGTACCATCCTGGGGAGTGCAAAGCCACAGTCTCTCAAGTCTCTACAGTGGGTGGGGTTCCCACTGTGCCATCCTGGGGAGTGCAAAGCCACAGTCTCTCAAGTCTCTACAGTGGGTGGCTTGCCCACTGTGCCATTCTGGGGAGTGCAAAGCCACAGTCTTTCAAGTCTCTACAGTGAGTGGGGTGCCCACCATGCCATCCTGGGGTTTGCAAAGCCACAGTCTCTCAAGTCTAAACCGTGGGTGGGTTGACCACTGTTACATCCTGGGAAGTGCAAAGCCACAGTCCATCAGGTGGATTACAGACTCCACTGGTTATGGAGGGGGCATGGTAGCTAGAGTGCTTCGTGAAGCCTTGCCCGACACAGATCCGGCCCTGGCAATGGGCCAGCGGTGCTAGAGATGAAGGTCCCAGCGGAGCGGTGCTTGAGATGAAGGGCCCAGCGGAGCGGTGCTTGAGATGAAGGGCCCAGCGGAGCGGTGCTTGACAGGAAGGGCCCAGCAGAGCAGTTCAGAGACGGCGGTGCCCAGCGGAGCGGTGCTTGAGATGAAGGGCCCAGCGGAGCGGTGCTTGAGATGAAGGGCCCAGCGGAGCGGTGCTTGAGATGAAGGGCCCAGCGGAGCGGTGCTTCACAGGAAGGGCCCAGCAGAGCAGTTCAGAGACGGCGGTGCCCAGCAGAGCGGTGCTTGAGATGAAGGGCCCAGCGGAGCAGAGCGGTGCTTGAGATGAAGAGCCCAGCGGAGCGGTGCTTGACAGGAAGAGCCCAGCAGAGCAGTTCAGAGACGGCGGTGCCCAGCGGAGCGGCGCTTGAGAGGAAGGTCCCAGCAGAGCGGTGCTTGAGATGAAGGGCCCAGCAGAGCAGTTCAGAGACGGCGGTGCCCAGCGGAGCGGTGCTTGTCTAGGCGGGGCCCTGTTCAGCGGTGCTTCTCACGGCGGGCCTTGTTCAGCGGTGCTTGTCTTGGCGGGGCCCTGTTCAGCGGTGCTTCTCACGGCGGGCCCTGTTCAGCGGTGCTTCTCACGGCAGGCTCTGTTCAGCGGTGCTTGTCTTGGCGGGGCCCTGTTCAGCGGTGCTTCTCACGGCGGGCCCTGTTCAGCGGTGCTTGTCTTGGCGGGGCCCTGTTCAGCGGTGCTTCTCACGGCGGGCCCTGTTCAGCGGTGCTTCTCACGGCGGGCCCTGTTCAGCGGTGCTTGTCTTGTGTTCCTAAGGAACCAGATCTGGCCAATAGTTCCCGCTCAATCGCCATCCGACCTTTCGCTTGCGGGACCCTCCTGTGCTGGAGTCCTGGGCCCGTGGGTGTCCTCCGTCACACCCGGAATGGGGCTGGTGGGGCCCTTCTGGGCAGCTCGCCTGCTGCCGGACTTGTCCGCCCTGCTGCCCTTGCCCTCCTTCGCAGAATCTCTGGGGCCCTTGCCTCCCTTTGTGGATGTGCCAGGTGACGGGGCAAGGCTAGTGTCCTTGGGGGCAGCCGTCTCAGGCCTGTCGCGCCGGCCCTTCACTTTTTTGGTCCTCTTCCCAGGGGGTGGGCTGGCTGTCCCCTTGCTGCTGGCCGATGTCCCTGCCCTAGGAGCTGGTGGACTCCAATAGCCCTGAACTATGGTCCTAGTAGATGCAGGGCTTGTGGTGGCTGAGGTGCTGTTTGGACTCTTACGAGATGGAGGGGGTGGGTCAGTTGTTGGAAAGAGGTCAAGGTTGGAAAGGAAAATCAATTTAGAAAGACAGGGACGGGTAGGTGTAGTGGGTATGGGAGTGGAGGAAGAGGATGTGGTTGTAGGAGAGTCAAGTGTGCTGTCTTTGGGTGCAGGTGCTTGTGACGGAGGCTGTCGTGAGGTGGATGGCTGTTGGGTGGGTGGCTGCCTGCGTTTGTGTGGTTTGGAAGAGGGGGTGACAGACACACTGGGAGAGGACACAGGGGACGTGTAAATGGCAGTGGGGGTGGTGACTGCACGTGTGCGGACTGTTCTGGAGGGTGTGCTGGTGATGGACGTACTGGCTGATGGTGGTGTGCATGCAGGTGTGAGTGGAGACGTCACAGGGAGGGAGGAGGGAGACGAGGAGGAGGGGGACACAGAGGAGGCAGTGGCTGTTGGCATGTCTGCATGTTGATGTTGCTTGGGTGAATGCTTGTGTGAACTGTGGTGCTTATGTCTGGATGAGCTGCCCTTGGGTGTTGAGGTGTGTGCAGGCTGGTCTGTAGGTGTGGCTGGGATAGGCAGAGGAACAGGGGAGTGGGACTGGGTGGAGGGAGTTGGAGGAGGGAGGCTGGAGACAGGGACAATAGCTGCCGTCAGTGCTGAGGCCAGAGCGTTGAACGATCGCTGATGGGCAGCCTGACCCGAATGAATGCCCTCCAGGTATGCATTGCTCCGATGCACCTCCCTTTCTACCCCCTGGATGGCATTCAAAAGGGTAGACTGCCCAACAATGATGGTCCTCAGGAGGTCAATGACCTCCTCACTGAGGGCAGCAGGGGTAACTGGGGCAGGGCCTGAGGTGCCTGGGGCGAAGGAGATGGCCGGCTTCCTGGCCGAGCGGGCACGGGGCAAACTCTGAGGGGCTGCTGGGAGGGCGGAGCTGGTGCGCTGGGTGGCGGCTGTACCTGTTGTAGCGGTGGAGCACGGATGTTGCCGCCACCACAAGGGAACTCCCTTCCGAGGACGTGTCGGTGTCGCTGACGTCTCCACGGGTCCCCGTTGTGGAGCTCCCCTCGCCCTCCGTCTCACTGGTGTACTCGGAGTCGGTTGCATGGCCCTCCAGGGCCATGTGAGATGCAGCCCCCTCGTGCGCCGATGCCACTTCTCCTCCGCCTGATGATGCTAATGCACACATGAACAGGAAGACCAAAAAAAGGGGGGGGGAGAAGAAATAAAGACATGTTGAGTGCATGCATTGGCGACACCGTTGGCGGAGAGGACAGACACAGAAGCCCACTGCACTACGCCGCGCACTTGGGGTACACTACTCAATCAGTGGGACATGGCCTACAAGCCTATGGACGACAACTGCACACATAGATGACACAGGGCCATGAATAGCTGTACTAGGCACCCTACAGAGGTGGGGGGCGGGGGCACAGGGCCATGCCTCACGGAGGGGCCTAGCCTACAGAAATCGCCCTGGCCTAGGGATACCCACAGCCCTCCTCCCCCACCCAGGCACCTCCACTGCACGCAAAGATAGCAGAATGTGCTGGTACTCACCCCCTTGTGTCTGCTGTGCTGTCCCCACGCGCCCATCCAAATCTGGGTAGGCCACCGCCAGGATCCGGGACATCAGGGGGGTCAATTGCCGTGTGGCACCCCTCCTAGGTTGGGAGGCCATCCCCAGCAGAGCCTCGGCGGTCTTTCTGCTCCCGCGGCGGATGTCCTCCCACCTCTTGCGGCAGTGAGTGCCCCGTCTGTTGTGGACCCCCAGGGCCCGGACGTCCTTGGCGATGGCACGCCAAATGTCGATCTTCTGATGGCGCTGACCTATCTGACATGTACAGGGTGGGAAAAGAAACATCATCACTTTTCTGCATGGTGGATGTGAGTGGCCCCCCCTCCCCAACCTTGCCATGTGGCACATGCTCTCATCTGTCGTGCGATGCATTCCTCATTCGCTCCCCTCACCACCATCGTTCATTCACCCCACTCAACCCAGGCACCCAGTGTACTCACCTGTTGGTCTGGAGGACCGTAGAGTAGCGCATACTGGGGGAGGACCCCATCCACGAGTATCTCCAACTCTTCTGAAGTGAAGGCAGGGGCCCTTTCCCCAGTCGCAGCAGCCATTGTCACTTCCAGACCGAGGTCACAGCAGCACTTGCAGTATAGGTCCTCTCCTGTGGATGATCAGGTCTCGAGTGATTAAGCAGATAGAAAATGGCGGTTACGCCCGCGGCGGTGCGTACCGCGGCGGTGCGTACTGCGACCGCCGGCGCACATCCTCATTGGCTCCTGAAACCCATAGGGTTCAATGTTAACCAATGCGGCTTTGCACCGCGGTCTTCGACCGCCTTCCGCCACGGTGTGCCACGCCAGCGCAATGACCTCACATCACATTGTCACACTTCACAGGTCAGGCAGCCGCCATTTCTAAGGCCCACATGGCTTAATTTCTACTGCGTCACACAGGCCTAGGCCTTGCATTGCCACTCATACAAGCCATTCAATGCATAGAGAATCGTGTACAGTACAAGCTGTGTGAACGTACCTGTGGGTTGATTGACTCTGTGCTCCATGTTGTCCTTCCTAGGCACCGTCCGCTGGGACTTGGGAGGAGATGGAGGAATGTTCCTGTGTACAGACGGCTGGTGGACCTGTCGACAATGGAAGAACGACATGTCATACTCACCTACAGACTTGATCGTGCCACTATACAGGAACTGTGTGCCCAGCTGGAGCCAGACCTGATGTCACCCATCCGCCAACCCACAGGGATCCCCCCTCTAGTGCAGGTTCTCTCAGTACTCCATTTTTTGGCTAGTGGATCATTCCAAACAACAGTGGCCATTTCATCTGGGATGTGTCAGCCTATGTTTTCTAAGATTTTATCCAGAGTGTTGTCTGCCCTGATGAAATACATGCGGAGCTACATTGTTTTCCCTGAGGTGGAGGAATTGGCTACAGTGAAGGGTGATTTCTATACCCTTGGACATATTCCCAACATCATTGGTGCCATTGATGGGACCCATGTGGCTTTGGTACCCCCCAGAGGAAGTGAACAGGTGTACAGGAACAGGAAAAGCTATCATTCGATGCATGTCCAGGTGGTTTGTTTGGCAGACCAGTACATCTCCCATGTAAATGCCAAGTACCCGGGGTCAGTGCATGACGCGTACATCATGCGAAATAGCAGCATCCCTTACGTGATGGAACTACTTCAGAGACACCGTGTGTGGCTAATAGGTGACTCTGGTTACCCCAACCTGTCGTGGCTACTGACCCCAGTGAGGAATCCCAGGACCAGGGCAGAGGAACGGTACAATGAGGCCCATGGGCGTACTAGGAGGGTGATCGAGCGTACCTTCGGCCTCCTGAAGGCCAGGTTTAGGTGCCTGCATATGACAGGTGGATCCCTAATGTACTCATCAAAGAAGGTGTGTCATATCATCGTGGCCTGCTGTATGCTTCACAACCTGGCTTTGCGACGCCAGGTGCCTTTCCTGCAGGAGGATGGTCCAGATGGTGGTGTTGTGGCAGCGGTGGAACCTGTGGAGAGTGAAGAGGAGGAAGACGACGGGGACGACACAGACAACAGGGACACAGTGATACTACAGTATTTTCAATAACACACAGGTAAGATTCAAAACCGGCATTTTACAATTACTTACAGTCTCCTGCCTCTCTACTGTCTGGCCTATTCCCCCAATGTATGTTAACTGAGTTGTGACTTTCCCTTCCAATTTCAGCGATGTGGCCCCCACTGCGTGACCTCTGCTTTGTTTCCCCATGGACTACAGCTGTATGACATTGGTATGTTTTCATCACTGTGTAACTGGACATTTTGGCAGCATTATGTTCAATACATTTGTTCACAATACAGGCAGACTCCAGTTTGTTTTTGTGCAATAAGTGTTTTTATTAAGAAGCTGAATTTAGGGACATGGTGGGAAATCGGTGATGGGTGATGGTGGAGGAATGTCCATGGCAGAGTCCAGCTTTTCAGTCTCACAGGTGCATTGTCCATATGCCTGTGGAAGGTGGAGCAGGGGCAGTTAAAGGTTGGACAGGGTGACAATGTGGGACAGTGGGATGACATCAGGGGGTATCCTTAACTGGCGGGGGTCTTGACATCCTACTCTGTCTTCTTACGAGATCTCAGGCCCCGCTTGCGGGGTGGTTCATCTTCTGCAGGAGGTGTGGTTCTGGTGGCCTGTTGTTGTGTGGGGGCCTCCTGTCCACTAGCGCCGGCGGAGGTGGTTGCCTGTTCTTGGTCCATGCTGGTGACAGGGGCCCTTTGTGGTGCCACATGGTCCCGCAATGTGGTGACAATCAGGTTGAGTGCCCCTACGATGGTGCCCATTGCGGAACTGATGCTTCTAAGTTCTTCCCTGAACCCCATGTACTGTTGCCCCTGCATGACCTGGATCTCCTGGAACCTGGCCAGTACCGTCGCCATCGTCTCCTGGGAGTGGTGGTATGCTCCCATGATGGAGGAGAGGGCCTCGTGGAGAGTGGGTTCCCTGGGCCTGTCCCCCCCGTCACACAGCAGCCCTCCCAGTTCCCCTGTTTCCAGGTGCCTCTGTCCCCTGGACTGTGTGCCCACTACCACTGCCCCCAGGTCCCTGTTGTTGTTGGGGTGGTGGGTTAACCTGGGTGCCCTGTAGTGGTGGACACACCGCTGATTGACGTGTCCTGGAGACAGAGGCATGGGCCCGCTGGGTGGGAGCTGTGCTGGTGTTCCCAGAGGGGGTTGGGTCTGCTGTGGCCTGTGGCTGTGTGAGGGGAACCGACTGTCCCGAGGTCCCCGATGGTCCGGGCTGGTCATCTGGGTCCAGGGAGACAGAGCTGCTGTCATCACTGGTGGCCTCTTCTGGGGGTGGGATGGACATTTCTGGACCCTCCTGGGCGGTGTGGTGGCGTTCGGGTCCTGCAGGGGTATAGAGGTATGGTTATTGCTTCAGTATGTGCCATATCGGTCAATGGGTGGGTGCCCGTGTACCCCAGTGCTGGCATTCCTGTGTGGGGGCTTTTGTGAGGGTGGCTTGTGGGGGAGATGTGTATGTGCAGTGGGCATGCTTTGGTGATGGGTGTTCATGCTTTGTGGACGCATGCAGGTCTTGGTGTTGGGATGGGTGGGTTGTGATGGTGAGCCATTTCCAGGGAGTAGGTGTGGTGGGGGTGGGGGTATGATTTGGGATGCAGGTGGGGTGGGGGTGGGAAGAAGTAGTTAAGATTTGACTTACCAGAGTCCATTCCTCCAGATACTCCTGCGAGGCCCTCAGGATGCAGGATGTGCAAGGCTTGCTCCTCCCATGCTGTAAATTCTGGGGGAGTAGGTGGGGGTCCGCCGCCAGTCTTCTGCACCGCAATGTTGTGCCTTGATACCATGGAACGCACCTTCCCCCGTAGGTCGTTCCAGCGCTTCCTGATGTCATCCCGATTTCGTGGATGCTGTCCCACAGCGTTGACCCTGTCGACTATCCTTTGCCATAGCTCCATCTTCCTGGCAATGGTGGTGTGCTGCACCTGTTTCCCGAAGAGCTGGGGCTCTACCCGAACTATTTCCTCCACCATGACCCGGAGTTCGGCGTCTGAGAACCGGGGGTGTCTTTGGGGTGCCATAGGGTGATGTGGATGGGGTGTGGGGTGGTGTATGTGTTGATGAGTGTGGTGAGTGTGGAGATGTGTGGTGTTTTATGCGTGGATATTGTGTGGGGGATGGTGTGGTTTGCCTCTGTGTGATGGTGTTGTCTAAGCAGTGCTGTCTATCTCTGGCTTTCTGTCGAATTTTTTTTTCGAAGGGGTTTGTGGGTGATGTGGGTGTGTGTTTTATATTGTATTGGGTGTGTGGGAGTGTTGTTTGTATGTGTATCAGGTGTGTGTGTTTCAAATTGTCCAATGTGGTTGTGTTTTGTAAGGGTGTGTGTATTTTGACCGCGGCGGTGTGTACTGCCAATGGAATACCGCGGTTGAAAGACCGCCGCATGGATTCGTGGGTCGTAATGGCATGGGCGTTTTTCTGTTGGCGTGACGGTGGAGGTTTGGTCATCGCCAGTTTTTCGCTGACCTTTGGTGTGGCGGACTTTTGTGGATGTCGGGTTTTTGGCGGTTTGCCAGTTGCGGGTCAGAATGACCGTGGCGGTTTGCCGCGGCGGTGTTATGGCGGTCTTCTGACCGGCGGTAAGCGCCTTTTACTGCCGAGGTCAGAATGACCCCCATAGTGTCCTGACACTATACTGCACATGCAAAGTCACACTTGTGAAATGACTTGTCAGAATTGATGTATGTTTACAACTATGTCCTAGCCCTCATCTCTGTCAATCACAGATTTGCTGACTTTCTGTTTGGCTCTTCATCATTGGCAAGTAACAGACAGTGTCAGAAGCAGACGGGAATTGCCGGCAGACATGAGAATTGGACAAGGAGGAAACCAGATACTGACTGGCATGTGTATGTGGAGTTAATCTAATATAGCCAGACTGTCAGGACACTGGGGTGGAAGTGTGTTTACCCACCAAGAAGACCTGTTTGGTCATGGAGGTGGTCAATCGCTGTTATGTGTGTGTCTATATGTGTCTGACACGTGAAAATGTTGAACCAGAGTCTCTATCATCATAATCATAATGGTTTCTGTTGTATGTGACCTACCTATAACATAGCTGTTAGTGTGTTACTACTTTGCAGACCAATGTACATGTCTCTGTCGACTGACGTAGGTGGATGGCAAACCTACAGGTATGTGAGCAATGTAAGTGATAGGTCCCTGGACTGGGGATATCAGTACTGATCTCTGTCTATATTATGGGGTATGATTATTAGGAAGCTAAGGTTTGGTTATTTGATAAGGCTTTACATAGTGTTACAAAAGGACCACTCTGTATGCCTCCTGGCTTGTAGGAAGACTGACATACCCCTAACTTCTCAACCCCTTAGTAGTGTAGGACACCTAAGCTGACAATCATAAGTCACTAGCAGTACTATTCTATCTGCTGTTTGCAAATCTGGGCATACATGTGTGGAGATGTAGAATACAGCTGTATCTGCTTCTGTCAATGTTACAAACCCAATGTACTGAGTCTCCTGGTTATAGAGTACACGTGTGATGTCCCCAAAGGTTGTACAATACAGAAGGACATATTGATACCATAGTTGGCATAGATGACAGTTTCACATGGTTGAATAATGCCACTTACACAGGACTTGTGTTAGTGTTGTTTTTTTGGGAGTGCAAAACAAAATGTGTGAATAGTAACCAAAAAAAACACAAAGTGAACAGTGAAGGGTTCTGTCATGGTGGCTGAAATCATCAGGGTAGCTGCTACACCGTTAGGCAACACAAGTCCAGTGTTGTTACACCACAGGAAAATGGGGTTAGGTTTCAGAACAGTCAACAGGTTATGTCTGTGGCACACAAGGGGAGCCAGTCAGGAGAGAGAGGTTTACTTCCTGGCAGTGGGTTTGGTCTTGGCATCTGCTCCTCCTGGATGTCTGAGTGGACGTCCACGTTGACATGCTGGTTCCTCTCCTACAGAGGATGGGATGTCAGAGGCATGTCCTTCTCCTGGCAGGGCCTCCATTCCACTAGCAACCGCAGATGTTGAAGGGCCTGAAGAGTCATTACTAGTGTAAGAGACCTGATGTTGTGTGTTCAGATCTACTCAGGGTAGTATTAATGTCCCTCAGCACCCCAGCAATGGAAGCCAGGATGACATTTTGTGCCTGCCACTGCTGCATAACTTCCTGGTGGTTGTCCCTCTGCAGCTGTTAGATTTCCCTCATCATGGAGGCTACCTGACCCATCAAGCCTTGGGAATTTTGGTAGGCTCCCAAGACTCGGGAGATGGTTTCCTGGTCAATATTGTCCCTTGGAGCCCCCATCCTCTGGCCCACACCACCCCTTCCATGCACCCTACCCCCACTTGTCTGTGCCCCTGGCACAGTGTGCTTATTCCCAGAGGTGGCAGGACCATCATTGTCAGGGATGACAAGGTGAGACTTAGGTATCTGTACTGTGAGGCACACAATGGATGAAATAGTCCTTGGGACACAGGTTTGGGGGCAAATGGTTGCCTGTGATGTTGGTGCAACAGGGCTGGGAGGAGTCGCTGTGGGCAGGGTTAGGTTGGCAGTTGTTGACTGACCAGGTGTCCCTGATGGGCCAGCTTTGTCCTCAGTGGCCACACATCCAGGGGTGTTGTCCTCACTAGGGCCTTCATCCAGAGGAGTAGTGGCTGTCTCTAGTATGCTCTCCATGGTGGCAATGTCAAGGTTACCTGCGAGAGAAGTGGAACACAGATTTGCAGTAAGTGATAAAACAAGTGATGTTTGATTTAGAGTATTGGTGATGTTGTGTGGGATGCACACAGTGCCTTAACATGATCCCCAGAAATGACAATGACAACTGCTGAAATATTTTACTTAGTAAAACATGAGACTCTGTAATTTCAATGCCATACATTATCCTTAAAGATGTTAAACTATGTTGGTAGTCATTAGATTGCTGATAACATCTCATGTTGTCTGACTATTGACATGGGTGTTCACCTTTGTTGCCTAATTAAGAGTCTGGCATAAAACATGGTACAAAATAAAAAGCCGGGCACTGCACAATAGCGTCAGAGTAGGGACACAGTATGGGAGTGAGCAATAGACATTGACCTCTATCTGGATGTACTGCATGTGCATCCACTTTTGCATCTAGATTTCCAGCCCAAGTGAGTATATTCCTGTCTTAGGTATATTTGTTCTAAGGGCAGTTTGATGGGGCACTCGGCTGTAGCTGTGTTTTGCATGTAATGATGGTAGGAGTGGGTATTGACATTGCTGTTATTGACATGATGGGTTAGATTGGTAGTTAGTTTCACATGCATGACAACTCACTTTAGGGTCACTGTTCAGGTTTTTATAATGGTGGGATATTGCCTTCTGGGAGTTGTAATGCTAGCAGTTTCCAGTACTTGATATGCCATTCCCAAGGGCTGTGGTGCCAGAAGAATTTAGTGGAAAAGTGGCATGCCATTGAGGGGTATTAGCACATTTGGACTAAGGGGTGTTTTGTTAATAGAGGTGGGATAAGGTGGTGAGGGAGCATGCATGACTATACAATTGGGTGACATGAATGTTGTGGGGACTTATCAGACTCCACTCCCCCAGGTATTCCTATCAGGCCCTCAGGAAGCAATATGTCCAAGACCATCTCCTCCCAAGATGTGAAAGTAGGGAGAGGAGGTGGGGGCTCACCGCCAGTCTTGAGTACCCCCAGCTGGTGCCTGGATGCCATGGAACGCACCTTTCCTCAGAGGCTGTTCCACCTTTTCCTGATGTCCTCCCTTGTGCATGGATAGATGCCTACAGCACTGACCCGATCAACTATTCTTTGCCACAACTCCATTTTCCTGGCTATTGATATTTGCTGGACCTGTGCTCCAAACAGGTGTGGCTCTATCCTGACAATTTCGTCTACCATGACCCTTAACTCATCATCCGAGAAACGTGGGTGCTTTTATGGGGACATGGTAGTGGTGGTAAAGACGGTGAGGTAGTGTTAAGGGAAAAAGGCTGAAAAAACCCACAAGTGATGAGGTGTAGGTGCTGTGATGCGAGTGGGTGATGGTTGTTGTGTGTAAAAGTAAATTGTGTGTTGTGCAGGTTTTTGATGTATGCATGGTGAAATGTGTATAGATGCCAAAGTATTTTATTTATAATTGTGGGATTGTTATTTCTTATATGTGGCTGTGGGTGGCGTTCTGGTTGCAAAGGATTGAGGGTTGTGTATGGTGTGTGTTTTATAGTGCAGTGTGTAGGTGTGTCAGGTGTGTGGATGTGTGTCAGGTGTGGGGTATTCAAACTATGCAATGTGGTGTGTTGTGTGATGTGAGTTGAGACCGCCGTGGTTCACACAGCCAATGGTTTTCCTCCATGGAAGAACCCCTGTTGTGATTTGTGGATCGTAATGTGATGGGAGGATTTTTGTTGGGCTGGCAATGCTGGTGGTGGAACCACCTCTTTTCCGTCCTCCCTGTGTCCTGGCGGTGTTGTAAAATTGGCTGTTTTTTGACAGACTTCACAATGTAACTCTTAATACGGCGGTCGGATTATCCCCAACATGGTGGTCTTTTGGCAGCCGCCAAACTCGTAATGACCCTCATAGTGTGCACTAAGTCCAGGGGATCCCCAGAGGTTTAACAGAGGGTAAAGTAGATAATACTAATGCTCTATTTTGTGGTAGTGTGGTCGAGCAGTTAGGCTTATCAAAGGGTAGTGCAAAGCATTTTTTGTGCACATACAGTCAAGAAATGAGGCACACACTCAATGACTGACTCCGGGAAATGTATTTATATAGGAAACATATATTTGTTACTTTATTTCTAGAACCAAAAGACTCTTGCTGCAGGTAAGTACAGTTGTAAGTATGGATCAAGCATATGTATCAAATGTACTTTGTTTAGGTTTGGCAAATAAAACAGTTTACAGGCAAGTAACACTTTTCACTTTCAAAAGTTGACAGTGCAATTTTCAGTACAGTCCTAGGGGAAGAAAAGTTTTAGTGCAGTTTTGAGGTAAGTACTTGACTTACAGTTCCAGTCTCTGGGAGTTAGGATGTCCACTGGTCAAAGTTCAAGATGACCCTAAACATGCACCACCAGCAACTCGGGGCCGGCCGGGTGGAGAGGTCAAAGTTGGTGTTGGCTTTAGAATGAGATCCAATGGAGACTGGGGGCACTCAGAAACAGATCTGCTGGCAGATGAGTACCCGCGACTTCGGAGGGCAGACCTTGGGGGTTTAGGTGAGTGCTGGGGGGGCCCCTGGTTTTCACCAAACACACACCCTCAGAGGCACAGGGGCGGCAGAGTGCAGGGTGCAAACAAAACTTCGGGCTCCCAATTCTTTCAATAGGGGGATGCCAGGGGTCACAAAAGATGCTGCAGGTTAGGTGCAGGGGGTCGGTTCCAGAAAACCCCACACTGGACAAGGAGGAGGGCCATCTACTGAACATCGCTGGACCGTCAGTCAGGTTCCCCAAAGCCTGGGGGCTGCCGTTGCAGGGGTACCTTTAGGCGTCGGGAATCTTTGTCTGAACTGGTCGTGGTCATGGGGACCTCAGGTTTCAGGCTGCAAGCGTCGTTGTGTTGGCCAGGAGGGGTCAACCCAGGGTGGACACAAGGTCAGAATCACCTAGGGACCTGCTCTGGACCAGTGGGCCACCTGGGTATGGGCTGTGTGCGTCGGGTGCAGAGTGGGCAGGACTCATGGATCTGGGGCAGTTCTGGAGTCCTTGTTGGAGTTTCCTGTAGACAGGGCCGCTGTCCTCAGGAGTTCTTGGGCCTCTGCTGGGTAGGCAGTCCTCTGGGGGTTTGGTGAGGTCACTGGTCCTGCAGGATGCATCGTCTTTTTGGAGCAGGGGTCTTTAAAGCTGCAGACAGGCCGGTAGGGCTGGGGCCAAGTCAGTCTGGAGTCTTCACTGCTGGAGTTGGCTTAATAATCCTTCTTCTTTCTTCTTGTTTCTTCTTGTTGAGGTCGCCAGGAATCTGGTGAGCGAGGTTCAGGGGTGCCATTAAATCCTAGATTTAGGGGTGTTACTGGGGTCAGAAGGCTGTAGCCAATGGCTACTGTCCCTGAGGGTGACTACACCTTTCCTGTGCTCACTGCCTGTGGGGGCAGGGGAGTACATTCCTAACCCTATTGTTCCGTGTCGTCCAAACCAAGATGGAGGATTCTGCAGGGAGGGGGTCACTTCAGCTCTCGACGCCTTAGGGGTGGTCCTAGCTGGAGTGGTCACTCCTCCCTGTTTTTCCTAATTTTCACCCCAGACTTGCCGCCAAAAATCGGCCCTCATCCGGCGGGGGGCATCTCCACTAGTTGGAGTGCCCTGGGGCACTATAACAGGGGGCCTGAGCCTTTGAAGCTCACCACCAAGTGTTGCAGTTCCTTCAGGGGGGAATGTGTGAAACCTCCATCCAGTGCAGGCTTTTTTTTCTGACCCTAGAGAGCACAAAGGCCCTCACCCCATGGGGTCAGAAACTCGTCTGTTAGTGGCAGGCTGGCACAGACTGGTCAGCCTAACACTAAAGGGTTGGTCAGGGTATGGGGGGCATTTCTAAGATGCCCTTTGTGTGCATTTTAGAATAAATCCAACACTGGCATCTGTGTGGGTTTATTGTGCTGAGAAGTTTGATACCAAACTTCCCAGTCTTCAGTGGAGCCATCATGGAGCTAAGGAGTTCATAATGACCAACTCCCAGCCTATGTACTTAATATGGCCACACTCCACTTATAATGTCTAAGAATGGACTTAGACAATGTAGGGGCATATTGCTCATGCAGCTATGCCCTCACCTGTGGTATAGTACACCCTACCTTAGGGTTGTAAGGCCTTCTAGAGGGGTGACTTACCTATGCCACAGGCAGTGATTGGTGGGCATGGCACCCTAAGAGGTTATGTCATGTCGACTTTACCTTTTTCTCCCTACCAGCATACTCAATCTGCAATGGCAGTGTGCATGTGCTTGGTGAGGGTCCCTTAGGGTGGCACAATACATGCTGTAGCCTTTAGGGACCCTCCCTGGTCACAGAGCCCTTGGTACCACTGGTACCTTTTACAAGGGACTTAGCTGTGTGCCAGAGATGTGTGAATTGTGGGAACAATGGTACAGTTTAGGGAAAGAACACTAGTGCTGGGGCCTGGTAAGCAGGATCGGAGCACACTCTCAGTCAAGTCAGCATCAATATTAAGCAAAAAGAGGAGGGGTAACCATGCCAAAAGGAGCACTTTCTTACAGGGTGCACAAGCAGAAAACTACAGGATGTGTTTGGGTGTGCGGAAGTAGGTCGAAGGTTGAAAGGCAATTACTGTTCTTAAACGAGGAAATAACATTTCCAATGATAGTGACTGAGTCCATGCCATCTTCACATTCTCCTCGGTGTACATGTGGGGTACAATAGTGTAGGCATTTCAGTAAAGGAGGACAGTGATTCCTCCACCTTCATAAACCAGTGGGTGGTAACATGTAGACCCAGTACACAGCCCTACGCACACGTGTTTTTATTCTAAACACAATTGTGATCGCATTGTCTCTTTCTTCCATGCAAATGTTTAATTATGCTAATTGTGTTCCTGTACAGTGTGTGCACTTAGCAGGGCCTGCTTGCTTGAAATCCAAATGCCGTCTTCCGTGTTTTTAAGTATGAGGGTGGGTTGGGCGTAAGGTGTAAATGGTGCACATTTATTCCTCTGATATATGGCTTGTACGTGGGCATGTTATCTGTATAATATTTATTTTGGGCAGAGCTTTGCGCCTCCCTGGGATCACTGGAGGCCCCCCAAGGGGGGCCCGCCCCCCAGTTTGAAGACCTCTGTTTTATGGTGTCACTTTGTAGCCTAGGAATCAGCCGATGATTGCACGCATTTAAAGCGTATTTCACATATATGTTTATTTCTTTGGCCCCATTTCACTACAAAGTTTCTTCAGTGAAAGTCACAGGTAGAATATTACTGGGAAGGCTCGAAGAATAGGTGGAAAACAATGCTATGCTGTCCAGTCTACAGCATGGCTCCCGTAGGAGTATGGGGACGATCGACCTAAACTTAATAATTGGTTAGTATATTCAAATTAAAAAAGGGCCAGCTGTTTTTTGGCATTTGTCAACTCATTGACTGCCTTCAACTGCGTGGCACACAACAAGTTGTGGAAGTACTATCCAAGCTAGGGGTCTACCGGCCGGTAATCTCTTTCCTCAAAGAAATGTACAGGGGGAGCAGGGCTGGGGTATGCTACAGACAGGGGTAAATGCATTCGCGAATTTCAGGAAGAGATGTTAGGCAATGTTGCTTTCCTGCATTGCTTATTCACTCTGTACATTAACAGCTTGGGTGCAGTTTTGACTGAGCAGTGATGGGACCTCCCTCGATCCCACCCCTCCTCCATGCCTATGGCGCTGTGCTCATGGTACTCACCTGGGTTTGCAGCTGTTACTCACCTTCTTTGTAAATTAAACACAAGATTTGGATAAAATGTCGTGACTTGAAGGTTAGTGATTTTAAATTAAGTTTTAATCCCACTTTTCCTATCTAAGGGTCTTATTCGAGGTACATGGCTCATGGAAACAGGCTGATTTTCGAAATTGCATTTTGTAATACCCTCATCGGCGTTACTTTACTTTGCAACTAAGATTGGTAACAGGTCACCATTTACAGAGCTGTGTGTGTGTCCCTGGCAATGTATTAGGATGGTGTATGGATTTTTGGTAACATCAGTCCCCTCAAACTGGCTGAGGATGCCTTATTCAGGAGAATCCTTGCTGTCCCTAAAGGCAGTTCTTAGTTTGTGTGCCATAAAGAACTCGGCCTTCAGTTTTTAGCTGACACAATTAAAGCTCAACCAGTTTTTCTATGGCATAAGATCTGGACTTGCTAGGGCACTGCCTTAATGAGAAAGATTGCCAATGACTGCCTTAAGTCTGCGCTGTCTCTCCAAAACCCATGGCTGAAAAGCATAAGGCATACTTGCCTGGAACTAGGCGACCAGAATATTTCGATAACTCTGATTCTTTACATCACATAAGCAGGAGGGAGTTAAAAAATGTTGTATATCTTTGTATGAAGGACAAAGGCTAATGGCGGAAGTAGTTACATATAGCATCATCATAAACCAATGGTGCTAGGGAACGGATGCAACCTTATCTTAAATAAATATGTGTACAGCCACCAACACAGATTTGCCCTGACAACATTTAGAGTTTATATTTTCCAATGACTTGTAACTTTCACTAAAATTAATGAATGTTCTGCTACCTTAGCCAAATGCCCTTGTGACAGCTTATCTAATCAATGCTCCTTGCACATAATGTTCTTTTGCATATGTTATAAGAAACCAAGGAAGCGTTTTACCTTGCCTATGTTGCAAGCTATAAATTTAAGCAATGCCGCCCTGCTTTATCATTTTTGCAACAAATGGTATCTTTAATAATTTGTTGTAATCTATCCAGCTATGTATGGTATGCAATTTATATTCAGTTTTGTGCACTATTGTAATGCTGTATTTTAACTCACCACTATTGTATTTTATTGTATGCTTTTATGATTTTAACCAAAACTGAAAAACGGTACAATGAGTATGACCTATGAGCTGCCATCAAAAGATGCACGCAAACTGCATGCTATAGGTAAGAACATTGTTTTTCCCCAGTCTTCGTTATTCTAATGATACACAAAAGGGTGTGTTTGGGTATAAATACATCCGTATTAGTATACCCACCACCCAACTCAACCACTGTGGTACGTCTCAAATCCTGAGTTTGTGCTTCTCCACACCAAGCACTCTTAAAATATGCTGCCTGCTGAAATGGATTACGTGATTCCTACACCTTGTACTCCTCAATGTTTTATGTAATATTATCTGTAAACTGATTTGCACATGTACGATTCATTGCCTCTGAATAATGTGTGTGTGGTGTAAAGTGGTGTGACTGGCATGTTTAGCTTTATAAAACAAATGAAATGCGTGTGAGAGATGGGATCTAATGGAAGATACGAGGCACTGTTGGCGGGTGGTAGCAAGGGAATCAGTGGAGCAGTACATCATGGGGGGAGGCTGTGTCACAGGAGCTCAGGACTCGGAGCAGTACCCTGGAACAATCAGCCACTTCTGCAATGCAGATCCCTGCTCAGGGGCGGCTCCTTCGCGATGGTGAAGGAGTGTCACCCTACTGTCTAAGAGCCAGCATCTGAAAAATAAAACACAATTTTGTTTTATTTTGCAGCTGCTAGCTCTGCTGAGCCAGAAAGTGAAGGGAGGGGCGGGCAGGGAGGAGGAGGAGTGGAGTGAGTGCACTAAGTGCGCATGTAAGTTTGGCCAGCCGTCTTGGGCCGGCCAAACTGACATGCGCACTAATGTTTCTCCAACCAGGCTGTATTGCACAGCCAGGTTGGAGAAACTGCACAGACTCCAATGCACTGTCTGAGCTGCAGACCAAACCACTCGGGCCAATCCTTACACTGCTCTCATGCTAGGTGTAGCATGAGAGCAGTGCCAGGCTTGCATGGGAAGTCTTTGCTGGTGTCCCAGGGACTTCTGGGTCACCATCAGAAGAGGAGCGCGAGGTAAGTTTATTTATTTTTGTAATTATTATTATTCATTTTTTTATTATTATTTATTGTCCCCTGCCCCCCCCCCCCTTGAGATTTGTGGTGGCCGCCGCTGTCCCTGCTGCACCACTCCAACTGCTTTTCCGCAGAAAAGACCAATATCATACTTTAGTCATTCTGCAAGTATGTATTATTTATACTCAAATTACTGCACCTTTAATAAGCATGTTCAAATAAGATGCACAAGAACAACAAACTACAATTGCGAGTCTCAAAGAATGAACATTCACTGGACATTTGAGTCTGTTATGATTCCTCTACGATAGACAGTAGCAGCTGCAAGAACCTTATTTTTGCAATAAGATCTTTAAAGTTTCATTAATTGCACAGGTAAAAACTGCAATTGTTGGCAATTTTTAAGGGAGTAAAATGGAGCTCTGGCTGCGTGTCAAACCTACTTTGCATTCACAATGAACATGCACTACAAAAGTAACAGACCGAAAAATCAACAACTGATAAATGGCGAAGCCAAAAAAAGCAAAACCAATCATTTAACAAGAAGCATTTCATATCCAAGTCCCAGAGAAGAAAAATCTACATATGTATCAACTTTAAAAGCCACACATTAATCACCAATACCTATAATCCAATGTTTTACTTATAAGTACACACACTGCAATGCTTAACAATAATTGTCATAAAATATTTAAAATAATGCATTTTTACTCAAAACAACAATACATGTGTTCAAGACGTCTTTTAATACTATTTAGGCCACACAATGCAGCCAGAGGACCAACTACAAGAGGCCCCTGCATTGCAACTGAAAAGCATACAGCTCCAGCTCCAGTTCGAAGTGTTTTGAAAATGATAGCAAGGTCTCCTGTGGTCATGTATTCAGTGACCCAGAGGACTTACTGCTAGTTTTTACATTTTTTATTAATGCTCTCCCTGCAGCCCTCCACAACATTGATAACAATCGTTGGTGGTGCTTCTGCCCCTTCTAGGGGCACCAAGCTCATCAAAAAATAAAATAAAACCCCTTGCAGCCCATTATGGGATAATTATTGGTGGGAGCAATGAAAATAGAAAGAGCAGCTACTCAGTTCATTCCACATTTGTGGCAACAGTTATTTATTTATGTTTGGGTGCCCGGTGACACCCTGGGCACCCAACAACTATGACGAGTGTTGGTGGCTGCAGGGTTATCCATGGCCCCGAGACAACTATCCTAGGTGCTGGCAGGAGCCGGAAATCCCTTTTTATTTCTGTGGGTGCCTTGATCCAACCCGGGCACACAAGAACTCTGTCTCACGTTGGGGGCCATGATGGAGGCACATGGCCCCTGCAGCCCCTTCGACTCGCCAGCCAGCACCCTCTACGAGTGCAGGCAGGAGCCTATTTCACTGGGTTGTTCTCGCCCAGCGGGGAGCAGCTGTTCTTTCTACTCCCGCTGGGCGGGAGTAATCCTGTGTGGCCTGCCCACTGCACTGCGCTCAGGGAGATAGCTTTGTGCTCTGGCCTGTGGGAGTCTTTTTGCTTCTGCGATGTGAGAGCAATGAAAAGCACAGAGTGCCCCAAGGGCTGGGGTCCCTGAGACAATGCTTTTCGTCAGGCCTCAGTACATGCAGTCCTCCAAGCCATTATTTGTCTCAAGGAGAAGGGCTAATTTCCCCCTCCCACAATAAATAATTTGTCGTGCCCAAGGGGTTGGAGTCCCCACAGCCATTACATCACTCCTGGGGGGACACCTATGACCCTTCTCCCCAAATAAATTATGAGCAAGGCCCTGGGGAATGGGGTCCCTGGGGCCATTATGTGGTTCAGGGAGAGGGGCACATGTACGCCCCACCACTTTTTTTGTTAATTTATGTTATGAATAAACAATGAACAGAAAAAAACAAAGGTTACAGGGGCGTTATAGTTAGGAAATAGACTTGAAAAAAACATAGTTATTCACTTAAAAAACCAAAGGTTACAGGGATGTTATAGTTAGGCTCACATTTTAAACGAACCAAACCATAGAAATTCACTGTTATAGTTAAAGATATCTCAAGTAACTATAACTCGTGCCCTAAGGTAACTATAACTCATGCCCTCCCCATGCACTGCTAATTAGCCCACAAATTACAGCACTCATGACATCTTCAATCACATCAATGATAATGTCACTGTAACATCTGTAGTAAAATTATTGATCAGATAACTGTGCATGGCGGGGGCGTGATGCCAGATTATATGCCACAAATCAGCACAGTGGTTCTTACATGGCGGAAAACCACTGGTGGTGCAAACCGCCATGGTCAGAAACCACTACTATCAGAACACAACACCACATTGGACAGTTTGAATACCCCACAACTGTCATACGTCTATACACCGGGCACACCTACTTACTGCACTATGTAACACACCCCCACACAACCCACAATCCTTTGCAACTAAAACGACTTCCACATACACCAAGAGCAGGCAAATACACTAAAACAGCACCTTTATACTATAGGCACATATACACATCTCACTCAGCACACACCACACAAATGCACAACCAACAAAAAACACACATAACGAGTACACACAAACACCACAAGCATCCAACACTCACAACCACCACCCACACCCATAAATCACCCTACACTGCACCCTTACACACACAACACCCTCCCCCCGAAACACAACCACTACCATGTCCCCACAAAAGCACCCACGCTTCACAGACGATGAGTTGTGGGTCATGGTGGATGAAATTGTCAGGGTAGAGCCCCAACTGTTTGGAGCACAGGTCCAGCAAAGGTCGATTGCCAGGAAAATGGAGTTGTGGCAGAGAATAGTCGACAGGGTCAACTCCATAGGCAACCATCCACGCACAAGGGAGGACATCAGGTAGAGGTGGAACGACCTACTGGAGAAGGTGAGTTCCATGACATCACAACACTAGATCGCCGTGCACAAGACTGGTGGTGGGTCCCAACCTCCTCCCCCATAGTTCACATCTTGGGAGAAGAAGGCCTTGGACATTCTGCATCCCGAGGGCCTGACTGGAATACCTGGAGGACTGGACTCTGGTAAGTACCCTCAACTACCATGGCACACAATTGTCGTGTCCTGCATGCTTACCCGCCACCCAAATACACCCCAATTCACTGTATGTCTCACTACACCTCCCGCCTGTTCACCTAATGCCCCTATCCTGCATGCCCCCTCCTTCATCCAGCCCAGCTGCCCACACAGCCTATGCCAAAGGAACGGATAGCATTGGATAATACTATCACTACAAATCCCACAATGCTCTAGCTCATCGTTCTCGCTCATCATCGCTCAACGTTAACACCTGCAATGTGCAAATCACATCTCTTGCATGTATGACTATTGTACCAGCTATACCATCTAGATGGTAGGACTGAGGACCACTACAAGGTAATGACAGCAATGCAATGGTATAACACAATGACAAACGAGGCTAAACACAGCTACAGCTCTGTGACTAATCCAAATGGCCCCAAATCCGGCTCTTCAACCCAGAAATGGACTCCCCATGGTGTGGAATGTCAGATGGCAGATACCATGCACATGCACAGCATGCACAGACAGGACATTCAACCTTACTTACTCACATACCCTCCACCCACTGGAATACCATGCTGCAATGTTCAGCCATTTCTTGCCACATCTAGCAAGCTCAAATAGTCACTAGGTAACACTGATGAACAGTCATGTGAAGTATCAGACAGTACCAGAACTCATCCACAGAGCAAAGTTTACCAAACCTGAATGACATCAACCCAAATGGAGTATGGTAAACATGTCACAGAACACTGTCTACCACCAATGGTATGCTGTGCAGCATCTGTCATTGTCATTGCTGGGAATCATGTTAAGCCACTGTATGCATCTGATAAAGAAATACCCAAACACATGTTCAATATTTAACTCTGTGTCTCACTCCATCCACAGGTACCCATGCCAGTGCCACCATGGAGAGGATACCAGAGACTGCCAGCCCTCCTCAGGATGAAGGCCCCAATGAGAACAACTCGCCTGGATGCCTGTACACTGACGACCTACCTGGCCCGTCTGGGATACCTGGTCAGTCTACGACTCCCTGCCTCACCCGGTCCACAGCAATCCCCCCCCACCCTGTGGCAACAACATCTCAGACAACAATTCATCCCCACCCTGTGTCCCAAGAACTGTTCAAACTATTGTGTGCCCCACAGTACAGGGCCCTGAATTGCCCCTCACACCCCAGACAATGAAGACTGTGAGTGGGCACACCTCTCCAGGGGCACAGACACCTAGGGGCAGGCGGTGTGGGAGGGAAGCTGTGGGCCAGAGGAGGGGGCCCCCAAGGGAATCCACTGACCAGGAAATTATCTCCCAAGTCCTGGGAGCATGCCAAAGTTCCCAGGACAGGATGAGCCAGATCATCACCATCTCAGGGGAAAACCAAAGGCTGCAGAGGGAATACCACCAGGAAGTCATGCAGCAGTGGCAGGTACACAATGCCACCATGGCCTCGATTGCAGGGGTGCTGAGGGATATCAGCACCACCCTGCATGCTTCCCCCACCCACCAGCAGGCTCCTTCCACTAGCAATCTAACATCTACATCAGCTGCAGCTAGTGGAATGGAGGCACTGCCAGGGGAATTACAGTCCTCAGACACTGCTCCCTCTGTAGCTGAAGAACCCCCTGCAAATGTGGTCTTCCACCCAGACATCCGGCTGGGGCAGATGCCAAGACCAAACCCACTACCAGGAAGTGAACCTCTACTAAATTGCTTCCATTGTGTGCCACTGATACACCATATTGACTCTTCAATGACATTACTCTATTTTCCAAAGGCACATTTACACTGGACCTGTGCAACCAACTGCTGTACCACTTACTCTGATGATTCCATCTACCATGCCCTCACTCATCACCTGTTGGACAATGTATGCACCTTTGTTGTGCCTGACAATTTCATTATTTGCACAATAAACACCATGGAACACAGCTACTGTATATGTCTCTAAATTAGAACATCAACGAATGTAATGATAGCTATTTGTGGTCTGGTTATGTCCCCCTACATCCAACAGGCACTGTAATGGACAGCAGAGGGAGGCATCCTCAGCAGGAGACACAGTACAACAGATATGTCCTGGGACAGATGTCAGATGGTTAGAAATACAGGGCCACACAAGAGTGTAGTCATTATTCCAACCTACACAAATTACATAACAGAGTACCATCAGGATGGACGACATGATGCCACACAAACAACATATGCAGGTCACAGATGTCATGCCCACCCCAGGATACCTCCTAAGCAGGGGCCCCCAGATTTTACCTATACATCACCAGCCACAGCTTATACATACAAATATCTTTACCTGCCAAATGTCATGCCCAATCATCCATTCAGCTTTCACTTAGCAATGGGTAATGGCTATGAAAGCCTCTAACCATAGGATGCCACAGTCAGTTGTTGGAATGATATGAGAACAGGAGTATGCAGCAAACATAGCTCAATACCGGTCTAGCCATTTGAGTTGTGAATGTAGAAAACAGGTGTGAGAACACTTGTTTGAGCTGATACACGTTAACTGTGCACCTTACATGCTATCAGTCAGCTCCCACAACTCACACATTGGGCTAAGACCGCATTACACCCCCACTGATGAATAAAGTCAGGCGGACTATTGTCACCAAGGAATGTGGACATACAAGACTAGCAAACCACACTCAACATACCTGTATGTCACTGGAAGTAGTGATTGATGAGCTCAGTCCTAGAGTCAGCTGCACCTTCCTCCTCTGCCTCATCACTTGCCATTTCAGCATTACCAGCCACTGGTCCAGCTATCTCACCCTCATCAGCATGCAATGGTATATGACGTCTCAGGGCTAGATTGTGGGGCATGCAGCAGGCAACTATTATTTGGCATATTTTTGGGGGCAAGTAGAGGAGGGCACCTCCAGATAGGTCCAGGCACCTGAATCTGGCAATCAGGAGCCCAAATGTTCTTTCGATTACATGCCTCGTCCTCCTGTGGGCCTCTTTGAAACGAGTTCCCCATCCCTGGCAGGGTACCTCACTGGTGTCAACAGCCAAGGTAGGTTAGGATAGCCAGAGTAGGACCAGTGAAATGGCAGGTACAGCGACTGGGAAGGTTGTGATGACAGGTGATGTAACAGTGAAACACCTTCATATGCATACCTACCAAAGAACCAGGTTCTCTCTGTGTGTAGTCGTGCCATCATGTGTGGGACATTGCTGTTCCTCAATGTGTAGGAGTCATGCACAGATCCTGGAAACTTGGCTGTCACTTGTGAAATGCACTGGTCTGCCGGACACACCACCTGCACATTTATGGAGTGGTAGTTCTTCCTCTTCCTATACACCTGTTCATTGGCACTGGGAGGGACCCAGGCTATATGGTTGCCATCAATGGCCCCTACCACATGAATATGTTGAATGTGTCACTCATCATAAAAGTCTGCCTTCACATAGGACAAGTCTCCACGTTGGGGGAACCTGATTTAGCTGTCCAGGTGCTTCAACAAAGCACATAGTACATCCTTCAACAACAGGCAACTGTATTCTGAAAGGAGCCTGTGGCAAGAAAGTGTAGCACTGACAGGACTTGTACTGTAGGAGAGATGCAATAAGGATTGCGTATGGCAGGCAACAGATCTGGCTCCAACTGTGTACATAGATCCATGATGGTCTGACGATTCAGACAAAAGGTCTGGATGACATGCCTATGCTCCATGGTTGCAAGGTCAACTAGTGGGCGGCATACTGGTGGTTGTCTCATTCTTCTCATGGCAGGATATCTAGGTAGAGAGAAGAGAATGTACATTGAGTAAAGCATCTGACACATGTAAGTAGAACATGTTAAAGTACCACACACCTAACACAGTAAGACATGCGTACTGCTGCTGACATGCTATTACGCCCATGCAGAAGCGCTTAGTACACCATCTATGCAGCACATTGCCGTAAATGTAAGTCGTATAGGACAAATGTCACCTGTGTAATGCAGCATATGTGGCTGACTGAGCTGTCCTGCACTGATAAAAACAGAGTTGAATATACCTATATATTGCCATCACCTATGTGTCTCCGTGTATCTGTACATGGCCATCACCCGGCATACTGCCACATCACTTCACTGTGGCATTACTGTCACAATAAATTGCACTACCATGATAACACAACATATGTTTACTCTGCCATTTGGGCGAATATGTGTATGGCGCACTTATTTAGGCACATCAGTGCTTTATATGCGCACAAAATGGTGGCAGTCACCTGTCCAGGTAAAGTGGACAGTTGGAAGTGACCTAAGTCCGCCAGCGGATGTCGTCACGGTGGTAGGCGGGCGCAACTGCCATGCTACTTGTCATTGCTTAACATTGCTGCCTGTGGTGGACTGGGGCCAATGGCAATGACCATCGGCGGCAACAGTCCAGTACATGGCGGCCGTGACTGCCATTTTCTGCAGCCTTGTTCACTTGACTCCTGACACTGTTGCTAGCAAGACCTCCAGGACCTGAGCTGCTGTGTACTGTCTCTGGGAGCAATCATGCCACGTCCTGCAGGTGATAGGGCCCCAGCCTCCACCCCAGAAGAGCTAGAGAAGCTTGTGGAGGAGGTCCTACCCCTGTGGGAACAGCTATATGGGGCACCAGAGGAGCAGGTAAGTCCAATACCATAGTCAGGTGTGATAGAGGTTTTGTGTGACAATGACTCGTGTAAGTGTACCGGTGAGGGAGTATATTTATGCAGAGGGCAGAACCTGAAGGCATGTGAGCAGAGAAGATGGGTATGTGTGGGCATTTGGTGAGTAAGATGTGTATTGGCCACTGCTGTTGGTATGGTGCCAGTGTACATCACTTTCTCCTTCTGTCTGTGTCATCCATGCAGGTGAACGCCCATCAGAAGAAAGGGATCTGGCGTGCCATCGCTAAGCAAGTGCGGACCCTGGGGTCCACATTCGGCGGAGCACCCATTGTCGCAAGCAGTGGGGGGGGGGGGGGAAACTGAGACTCTGGGCCCGCGGAGGACCAGCTGGGGATGTCCTCCCAATGAGGGAGGTGTGCCATCGGACCCTGAGCCCCCTAATGGCCCCCATTTTGGCAGTGGTCTACCCTGAGATGGATGGGCGTTTGAGGGCAGCACAGCAGCCACAAGGGGTGTGTACTGACTGTATCCGGGGACTTGGCTCTGGTTGTTTGGTGTTAACTGTAACCTATGTGACAATGTAGTCAGAGCAAAATGTATGTAGACTAGTGGACATGGGTAGTATCCACCTGGCCTGAGTATTATTTGTAGATGTGTTTTCATGGTTTGCTATCAGTGGATGTACACCTCCTATATCAAGACATCACCATGTCTGCATGTGGGGATGGTCAATTCACAAAAGTTTTTAAGTGGCACGCTTTGACTGCTGGTGCGAGCAGTGGGATTGACCACAAACCGCAGCATATGAAACAAAAGCACAAAATACCCCTGCATTCTCAGGAGTTGGAATTCCTCTATTTAGTGCCATTAATCACCATCTGCAGTCCATCTTTCTCCACTGAAGCCTATTCATCTTTCTAAAAGTGGGTTATGTAAAAAATGGATCAATCCTTTCGTTTCCCTTTACTACTTATATCCCATTGAAGGGCATTATGGGAGTTGTGGTACGATGTCCTGCACCTGATGTAAACTGCTGGGTATAATAACACAACCAATGTAGTATAATCAAGATGACTTTCACCTCAGAGGAAATCAGCTTAGTGCTTATGTTGCTTATGTTCTGAAAAGTTCATATTAATCCATGTCACTTACCTAATTTTTCCTTACTTCGAGTCATGTTCGTCTTTCTAATCAATTGTTGTGTCAGCACTACTAGCCTCTGCTATATATATATATATATATATATATATATTGGCCGTCACCACTAAGGACTTAGGCCCTCATTACAACCCTGGCCTTCGGTTATAAAGCGGCGGTAATACAGCCAACAGGCTGGCGGTAAAACAAAAAAAAATTGAATTATGACCATGGTGGAAACCACCCAGACAGACAGACACTTTAACACTTTAACACACTGACCGCCACGGCGGTAGCAACAAGCACCACCGCGGTAACCGCCAACAGCCAGGCGGAAGACAGTGTTCCATCCACTGTATTAAGACAGGCCTATCCGCCACCTTTATCGGGGCGGTACCAACGACATTAAAAGCACAGTGGAAACAGAACACACAAGTCAAAGGACTCAACTCTGGACACTCAGGGAACATACACAACGCCATGGAGCCCGAGTTGCACAGCTTCCCGATGCTACCTCTTCATGCATTACAAACATCAACACCGGTGAAGACGACCACAGTGCGTACTGCCGCCTAGCACACAGGGGAGGGGAGGAAAAAGAGAGTGACACACACACATGCAACACCCCCACCGCCAACACCATACACACAAAGAGATCAAATCAAATCAACAACATTTATATAAAGCGCGCTACTCACCTGTGAGGGTCTCAAGGCGCTGGGGGGGGGGATTACTGCTGCTCGAAGAGCCAGGTCTTGAGTTGCCTCCGGAATGCGAGGTGGTCCTGGGTGGTCCTGAGGTTGGTGGAGAGGGAATTCCATTTCTTTGCTGCCAGGGAGAAGGATTTCCCACCTGCCGCGGTGCGGCGGATGCGAGGGACGGCGGCGAGTGCGAGGTTGGCGGAGCGAACTTGGCGGGTGGGCGTGTAGAAACTGAGGCGACGGTTGAGGTAATCGGGTCCCTTGTTGTGGAGGGCTTTGTGTGCGTGGGTGAGGAACCGGAAGGTGATCCTTTTGTTGACGGGAAGCCAGTGCAGGTGTCTCAGGTGGGCAGAGATGTGGCTGTTGCGGGGTATGTCGAGGACGAGGCGGGCGGAGGCGTTTTGTATTCGCTGCAGACGTTTCTGGAGTTTAGCGGTGGTTCCTGCGTATAGAGTGTTACCGTAGTCCAGGCGGCTCGTGACGAGGGCGTGGGTCACAGTCTTTCTGGTGTCGGCGGGGATCCAGCGGAAGATCTTTCGGAGCATGCGGAGGGTGAGGAAGTAAGAAGACGAGACGGCGTTGACTTGTTTGGTCATGGTGAGAAGTGGGTCCAGGATGAATCCGAGGTTGCGTGCGTGGTCTGAGGGGGTTGGTGCGGTGCCAAGGGCCGTGGGCCACCAGGAGTCGTCCCAGACGGATGGGGTGTTTCCGAGAATGAGGACTTCTGTTTTGTCTGAGTTCAGTTTCAGATGGCTGAGTTTCATCCATTCTGCAATGTTTTTCATTCCAGGTTGGTCTTGGCGCTGGTGGGGTCCTTGGTGAGGGAAAGTATCAGCTGAGTGTCGTTGGCGTAGGAGGTGATGTTGATATTGTGTTTGCGTACGATGTCGGCGAGGGGTCTCATGTAGACATTGAAGAGAGTCGGGCTGAGCGAGGAGCCTTGTGGGACGCCGCAGATGATCTCGGTGGGGTCTGAGCGGAACAGTGGGAGGTAGATTCTTTGGGAGCGGTTGGAGACGAAGGAGGTGATCCAGTCCAGGGCCTGTCCTTGGATACCGGTGGAGCGGAGGCGGGATATTAGGGTTCGGAGGCAGACGGTGTCGAAGGCAGCCGAGAGGTCGAGGAGGATGAGGGTGACTGTTTCTCCGTTGTCCATCAGTGTTCTGATGTCGTCTGTGACTGAGATGAGGGTGGTTTCTGTGCTGTGATTGGCTCGGAATCCGGACTGAGAAGGGTCGAGTAGGTTGTTGTCTTCAAAGAAGTTGGTAAGTTGCTTGTTGATGGTCTTCTCTATGACTTTGGCAGGGAAGGGGAGGAGCGAGATGGGGCGGAAGTTCTTCAGGTCGCTGGGGTCCGCCGTAGGTTTCTTCAGTAGGGCTTTGACTTCTGCGTGTTTCCAGCTCTCGGGGAAGGTGGCAGAAGCAAACGAGCTGTTGATGATGGTCTGGAGATGCGGGTGATGATGTCGTTGGCTTTGTTGAAGATGAAGTGTGGGCAGTGGTCCGAGGGGGCACCGGAGTGGATGGAGTTCATGGTAGCTTTGGTCTCTTCCGTGCTGATGTGAGTCCAGTCGTTGAGGGTGATGGCTGGGGTTGTAGGTTCTGTGGTGGTTGGCTGTGTCTGGTGTCCGAAGCTGTAGTGTAGGTCGGTGATCTTACGATGGAAGAAGGTGGCGAGAGAGTTGCAGAGTTCTTGTGAAGGCGTGATGGCGTTGGCGTTAGGATTGGAGAGCTCTTTGACAATGTTGAAGAGTTCTTTGCTGTTGTGAGTGTTCTTGTCCAGTCTGTCTGTGAAGGAAGTTCTTTTGGTGGCGCGGATCAGTTGGTGGTGTTCGCGGGTGGCGTTTTTGAGGGCAGACATGTTTTCTGCGGTGTGGTCCTTGCGCCAGGCTTTCTCGAGGGTGCAGCAGTTTTTTTTAGATTCCTTGAGGGTGTCTGTGAACCAAAGAGGTTTCCTGGTGTTGGTCTGTCTTGGGAGATGTCTGAGGGGTGCGAGGTTGTCTGCGCAGTTGGTGATCCAATGCGTGAGGCTGAGGGCTGCGTTGTTGGGGTCGGTGGAGAAGGTGGGTTGGTTGTTGCTGAGAGTGGAGAGAAGCTGTTCCGCGGGGATTTTGTTCCAATGTCTGCGTGTGATGGGCTGTGTGCGGAGGTGGCGAGTCTCGCGTCGGAAGGTGAAGTGGACACATCTGTGGTCGGTCCAGTGTATTACGGAGGAGTGGCTGAAGGATACGTGGTTGCTGGCGGAGAAGATGGGGTCGAGCGTGTGTCCGGCGATGTGGGTGGGGGTGTTCACCAGTTGCTTGAGACCGAGATTGGCGAGGTTGTCGAGCAGGGCGGTGGTGTTGGGGTCGTTGTTCTGTTCCAGGTGGAAGTTGAGGTCGCCGAGGAGGATGTAGTCCGGCGAGGCAAGGGCGTGCGGGGAGATGAAGTCAGTGATAGAGTCGCTGAAGAGGGCGCGTGGTCCAGGGGGTCTGTAGATGAGAGTTCCTCTGAGGGTGGTCCTGGGGTCGGTGTGGATCTGGAAGTGCAGGTGTTCGGCGACGGGGGGGGTATCTTCGGTGGAGATGGTGACGTTGATGGAGTCCTTGAAGACAATGGCGATTCCTCCACCGACTTGGTTGGTGCGGTCTCTCCTGGAGATCTTGTAGCCGTCGGGGATGGCTATGGCGATTGCGGGGGCCGAAGAGGCGTTCATCCAGGTCTCAGTGATGAAGGCGACGTCCGGTGCGGTGGAGTCCAGGAGGTCCCATAGTTCAATGGCGTGCTTGTGGACGGAGCGTGCGTTGATCAGGATGCATTTGAGGTGGTTGTTGGCGCGTGGGCTGGCGGGCGGGGTGGTTTTGCGGTGGAAGGTGAGTTTGCAGGTGAGGCATGCGAAGGGTCCATGGGTGCGTTTAGGGTTGGCTTGGAAGCAGGTCCTGGAGCGCCCCGGGTTGAGGGCATGGAGGGTGTTGGGGTCGTAGCGGTGCTGTGGGATTTGGGAGTGCTGGGGGCCAGGGGTCGGGGCGCTGGGCGCGGTCCAGGCACGGACGGGCGCAGACAGGCTTGCCTTTGGCGCGCCCGCTGCACGCGGCCGCCATAAGAGGGAGGAGGGGGGGACAGCTGGGGGCGGGGGCGGGAGGGGGGGGCGACGAATGGGAGCAGGGGGGCGGGGCTGGGCCGAGCTGTAACAACATTACATAACATGCAATAACATTACATATCCACCCCGTACCCCTCAGGAATAATGCAAGGCCAAAAGTAATTGATTAAAGTGAGTGTAATAAAATAAAATAGTAGAAATACGTGCTTCAAAATCAAAAAAGTATATACATATATACAAATGGAGGGACACTACCCAGTCCTCAATATCTGTGGGCCACAGGGCCACTACACATAGGCCAAGGCCCCACCTCACTCCTGCAACAACACAGAGAGAACACTGCAGGGGCATCAGGTCGAAAATACACAGGCACCTCAGGGGGACAGGGAATGGGGGGCACCTCAGACGGAAGATGGTACAACACCACTGGTCCTAGAGGGGGCTACATGCCCTGTGTAATGTTCTGGGGAGTGCAAGGCCACAGTCTCTCTAGTGGGTGGTTTGCCCACTGCTTGGTCCTGGGGAGTGCAAGGCCACAGTCTCTCAAGAGGGTGGTTTGCCCTCTGCTTGGTCCTGGGGAGTGCAAGGCCACAGTCTCTCTAGTGGGTTATTTGCCCACTGCTTGGTCTTGGGGAGTGCAAGGCCACAGTCTCTCAAGTGGGTGGTTTGCCCACTGCTTGGTCTTGGGGAGTGCAAGGCCACAGTCTCTCAAGTGGATGGCTTCTCCACTGGTTCTGGAGAGGCCCTTGTGCCCGGTGTGCTTTATCCTGGAAAGGATGGGGTGCGTGGATGGCTTCTTCCATTGGTTCTGGAGGGGGCCTTGTGCCCAGTGATGCAGCACTTGGGGAGTGCAAGGTCACAGTCTCTCAGCTAGGTGTCACACCTACAGGATTTGCAGGGTCAAGGACGCACTACATCCCATGGAGTCAGGCCTACACACTGCCCACCGGCGGCAATGGCTGCTCAGTGGTGGCAGTGGCGGTGCTGGTGTCGGGGCTGCCAGTGGTGGGGGGAGGCTCCAGCCCATCCCCTGCAGCCTTGGACGGCTGCCCACTGGGGCTGCTGCTGCTGGTGGCAGTGCAGGCAGTGGTGGGGGAGGCTCCAACCCTTCCCCTGCAGCCTCGGACGGCTGCCCACTGGGGCTGCTGCTGCTGGTGGCGGTGCAGGCAGTGGTGGGGGAGGCTCCAGCCCTTCCCCTGCAGCCTCGGACGGCTGCCCACTGGAGCTGCTGCTGCTGGTGGCAGTGCTGGTGGTGGTGCTGGTGGTGGTGCAGGCAGTGGTGGGGGGAGGCTCCAGCCCTTCCCCTACAGCCTCGGACGGCTGAACCGCCATGGTTGGTTGTGGGGGCTCAGAATCAGTCCCAGCACCAGGCGTCCTGTCCTTCCTGCCTGCTAGTGCAAGCCCCTTGCCTTTCCCTTTGGCAGCTGGTGGTGCCTCCTTGCCCTTTCCCGTGGCAGCTGGTGGTGCCTCTTTGCCTTTCCCCTTGGCAGCTGGTGGTGCCTCATTGTCCTTCCCCTTGGCAGCCGGTGGTGCCTCTTTGCCCTTCCCCTTGGCAGCTGGTGGTGCCTCCTTGCCTTTCCGTTTCGCAGCTGGTGCAGGCACCCTTTCAGTGCTGGTGGCTGGTTCCCTGGAGCCTCTCCCACCTGCAGTAGCTGTCAACACTACTGTGGCCGTGGACTGGGTGGCTGAGGTGCTCGCCTCGGTTCTGACCACACTGGCCCGACGTGAAGGACGAGGGGAGGGGTAGGTCAATGGTGGAGAGGAAAAGCTTCTTAGGGACATTGGGGCAGGAAGAGGGTGAAGGTTTGGGAGTGGAGGAAGAGGGAGTGGTTGTAGGAGGTGTCTGTCTGCTGATTTTGGGAGCAGGTGCATGGGCTGGATGCTGTTGTGAGGTGGATGGCTGTTGGGTGTCTGAGTGCTTGCATTTGTGTACTTTGGGAGGAGGGGGCACAGACACAGTGGGAAAGGACACAGGGGACGTGTGCATGGATGTGGGGGTGGTGACTGCCAATGAGGGGTGTGTAGTGAAAGGCGTGATGGTAATGGAGGTAATGAATGAGGATGTAGTGCATGCTTGTGTGAGTGGAGACGCTACTGGGAGGGAGGTGGACGAGGAGGAGGAGGTGGACACAGTGGACGCAGTGGATGTTGGTATGTCTGCATCTGGATGGTGTTTGTGTGAGTGCCTGTGGGATGATGTGTGGTGCTTGTGTTTGCCTGAGCCACTCCTGTGTGTTGTCTTGGGTGCATGCTGTTCTGACTGTGTGCTTGGGGTAGGTTGGGGTTGAGGGGAATGGGACTGGGTAGAGGAAGGTTAGAAACAGGGGCAATGGCTGCCATCAGGGAGGAGGCCGGAGCCTGGATTGATCTTTGTTGGGCCGCCATGCCAGAGTGAATGCCCTCCTAGAATGCATTTGTTTGTTGCAAATGGGCTCCCAGCCCCTGGATGGCATTCACTATGTTTGACTGCCCAACAGAGATGGATCACAGGAGGTCAATAGCCTCCTCACTCAGGGCAGCAGGGCTAACTGGGGCAGGGCCTGAGGTGAAGGAGATGCCCACCCTCCTGGGTGAGTGGGCACAGGAAACTCGCTGAGGGGCTACTGGGAGGGCGGTGCTGGTATGGGGGTGGCGGTTGTACCTGTAGTTGAGGTAGGCACAGATGTGTCCGGCACCAGCAGGGAGCTTCTATCGGAGGAGTTATCTCTGTCAGAACTGTCCCCTCCTGTCTCCGCTGTGGTGCTCCCCTCGCCCTCCGTCCCACTGGTGCCCTCACCGTTGGTGGATTCAGCCTCATGGGCCCTGTGGGATGCAGCTCCCTCCGTCGCCAGTGCCTCTGCTCCTCCGCCAGATGATGCTAATGCACATAAGGACAGGGTGACAAAACAAAAAGGGGGGGAGAGACAAAGGATACACTTAGTCAATGGCTGCTTCAACACCACCGTTGGTGTACATGACACACACACACAGGGAACAGCCCTACGCACTAGGCAATGCACTACCAGTCACAATGCTAGTAACCAGGCCATAGACAGGAATACCTAACGCCAATAGCAGCATACCTGGCACCCACAGACCCCTGCCCAGTAGTGGATGCCTACTAGCTTGGTAGGAGGTGGTGTTCATCAGCCCCTGCCCAACATGGGACCTACCCTGCAATGTCCGGCCTGGCCTAGGGTGCCCACATCCCCCTCCCGGAGACCACCCCACCACGCGCAAGTAGTATATTGTGGAAATGTACTCACCCCTTGTGGCTGCTGTGATGCCCTCAAGCGCCCATCCAGCTCCGGATAGGCCACCACCAGTATGCGAGCTATCAGGGGGGTCAGGGTTCGACGGGCACCCCTTCCTTGTTGGGAGGCCATCCCCAGCTGGGCCTCTTCTGTCTTCCTTGCCCAGCGTCTCAGGTCCTCCCACTGTTTGCGACAGTGGGTGCTCCACCTGCCGTAGACCCCTAGGGTCTGCACGTCCTTGGCGATGAAACGCCATAAACCCTTTTTCTGATGGGCGCAGACCTGCAGAAAACTAAAAACAGAAAAATGTATCAGTCAGACCGTCCGGCCTGTTACACTCATGGCCCACCATAGCCATCACATCCCCTTACGCACAGACATTGCCCACCATACATGCATCATGCTGCCAGAACCCTTTCACCAACCCCCCCACACGAGGCCCTCACACACAGCACTCCATGCATTCATGCCCCTTGCATCATGCTCACAATGTACTCACCTGTTGGTCTGGAGGCCCATACAGCATTCGGTACTGGGGTAGGACCCCATCCACCAGTCTCTCCAACTCCCCAGCGGTGAAGGCAGGGGCCCTTTCCCCAGTGGCACGAGCCATGGTCGGTTCCAAACACAGGTCACAGCAGCACTTGCAGTGTAGATCCTCTCCTGGTGAACGTCAGGTAGCAAGTGAGTGAACAGATAGAAAATGGTGGTCACTTCCGCGGCGGTGCGTACCGTCACCGCCGGCGTACATCACCATTGGCCACTGTAACCCATAGGGCCCAATGACAACCAATGAGGAGTTGCACGGCGGTACTCGACCGCCTCCCGCAACGGCCCACAATGTTAGCGGCATTACCTCATTTCCATATGTCCATCCACACAGGACAGGCGGACACCATTTCATGGGGGTGGGGGGTCAGGCCATGGCACCTAACTGCGTCACACTATACCTAGGCACCTTTTGGGCCTAGCCAACAAAATACTGTTACAGTCACAACATGCAATGCAGTGTAGTGTTTGGAAATGTGGAATACTGACCACCAGCCCCCGATTTTGCCCCCTAGATTACAACCGCTGCAGATGAATAGAAGATGGAGACGTCCCCCCGTGTACAGACCCCTGGTGGACTTGGCAGCAATAAAGGACAGGCACATTATCGTCACCTATAGACAGGACAGGGCCACAATCACAGAGCTGTGTGCCCAGTTGGAACCTGACCTGATATCTGCTATCCGTCATCCCACCGGGATCCCCCCTCTTGTGCAAGTCCTATCAGTGCTCCATTTCTTGGCAACTGGCTCCTTCCAAGTGACAGTGGGCATGGCAGCAGGAATGTCACAGCCAATGTTCTCAATAGTGCTGACCAGAGTGTTGTCTGCCCTGATTAAACACATGCGCAGCTACATTGTTTTCCCCCAGGTGGAGGATTTGGCCACAGTGAAAGCTTACTTCTATGCAATGGGACATATCCCCAACATCATTGGGGCAATCAATGATACACATATTGCATTTGTTCCCCCCGGAGAAACGAACAGGTGTTCAGAAATCGAAAGAGCTTTCACTCCATGAATGTGCAGATAGTGTGCCTGGCGGACCAGTACATATCCTATGTCAATACAAAGAATCCTGGGTCTGTGCATGATGCCTTTATCATGAGGAACAGCAGCATCCCATATGTGATGAGTCAACTCCAGAGGCACCGGGTGTGGCTAATAGGCGAGCCCTGGTTCCCACCCAGTGTATGTTGGTGTATGGGTATGGTGTTGGCCCTAAGGGTTAGTGTGTGGCTAACAGGTATCCCTCTATATTTGCAGGTGACTCTGGTTACCCCAACCTCTCATGGCTACTGACCCCTGTGAGGAATCCCAGGACAAGGGCAGAGGAACGTTACAATGAGGCACATGGGTGAACAAGAAGAATAACAGAAAGGACATTCGGCCTCCTGAAGGCCAGGTTTCGTTGCCTCCATCTAGCTGGTGGATCCCTGTACTACTCACCCAAGAAGGTCTGCCAGATAATCATGGCATGCTGCATGTTGCATAACCTTGCCTTGAGACGCCAGGTGCCTTTTCTGCAGGAGGATGAGGCTGGAGATGGGCGTGTGGCAGCAGTGGACCCTGTGGACAGTGAAGATGAGGAGGAATAGGATGAGGATGAGGACAACAGAACAGCAATTATACAACAGTGCTTGTAGTGACACACAGGTAGACACTGTAACTTCCCTTTACATTGACAGTTTTGTGTTTGACATTGTACATGGCAAGCAGATTCTCCCAATTCTATGGCCACTTACGGTACCCTTTGGCATCTCTATTTTCAGATATCTGTGCCCCACTCTAGCACCTGGTGTGATGACTGCAGTGTACTACAGGTCATTCCTATGTATTTATTCCTGTACAGTTGTATTGCAGTGTTTAAAGCTTGTTAAACTAATACTTTGTTCAATCATTTCACAGACTCCATACTTGTATTTTTTAAATGGTGTTTTTTTAAGTGCTAAAAAGTAGAGGGGGTAGTGGAATGGGCTGGGTTGATGGTGGAGGAAAGTCCAGGATAGAGTCCAGTTTATTTGTATCACAGGTGCATTGTCCAAGGGGGCATAGAAAGGGGAGCAATGGCAGTTCAAGGTGGACAGGGTGACAGAGTGGGACACACGCGTGACAATCAGGAGAATCTTATTTCCTGGCGGGGTCTTGGCAATGTTATCTGGCGTCTACCTGGATCACAGGGACCGTTTGTGGGGTGGTTCTCCTTCTGCAGGGGGAGGGGTGTTGGTGGCCTGTTGTTCCTGTGGCGGGACCTCCTGTCCACTAGCGTCAGTGGAGGTGGAGGGCTATTCATCGGTGTGGCTAGTGTCAGGGGTCTGGTGGTGTGCTACTGCCTCCCTCATGGGTTTGCCATGTCTGGATTGTGTGGATGTCTTTCAGGTCCTCCCTGATCCCCAGGTACTGTCCCTCCTGCAGCCGCTGGGTCTCCTGCAACTTGTCCAGTATCTGTCCCATCATCTCCTGGGAATGGTGGTATGCTCCCAGGATGTTGGTGAGTGCCTCCTGGAGAGTCGGTTCCCTGGGCCTGTCATCCCCGTGTCGCATAGCAGCCCTCCCAGCTTCCCTGTTGTCCTGTGTCTCTGTCCCCTGAACTGTGTGCCCACTGCCACTGACCCCAGGTCCCTGATCGTCCTGTGTTTGTGGTGTGCCCTGGGGTCCCTGTAGTGGTGGACACACTGCTGATTGACGTGGCCTGGGGACAGAGGTATGGGCCCGCTGGGTAGGTGCTGTTGTGGTGTTTCCTGAGGGGGGAGGATTTGTAGTGGTATGGGACTGTGCCTGGGTAACCGACTGTCCGGAGATCCCTGATGGGCCAGGTTGGTCATCCAGATCCAGGTGTCCAGAGCTGCTGTCATCACTATGGGCCTCTTCTGTAGGGGGACTGGATGTTACTGACACCTCCTCTCCGGTGACGTTGTGTGGGGGACCTGTGGGGATGTAAATGCAGTGTTATTGTTTCTACGTGTGACATCTTGTGCATGGATGTATTGCCCTCTATGGTTGTGATTGCCCTCTCAGCTTTGCCTTGTGTGAGTAGTGATGTTCTGGGCTAGGTGATTGTCTCTAATGTGCATGCTTTAGTGATGTGTGTCCATGCAGGTCTGTGATGGGGGTGCGTGCATTGGTGTTACATACAGGGCTTGGTATTGGGATGGGTGGGTTGTGATGGTGGGGTGTATGTGAGGCGATGGAGTGATGGGAGTGAGGGTGAGGGTGGGGGTATGTGATGGCATGCAGGTAGAGAGGGTGAAAGTAGTAAAGAGTTGACTTACCAGAGTCCAGTCCTCCTGCTACTCCTGCCAGGCCCTCGGGATGCAGTATTGCCAAGACTTGTTCCTCCCATGTTGTTGGTTGTGGGGGAGGAGGTGGGGGTCCACCGCCAGTCCTCTGTACTGCTATCTGGTGTCTTTCTACCATGAAACACACCTTCCCCCATAGGTCATTCCACCTCTTCCTGATGTCATCCTTTGTTCTGGGGTGCTGTCCCACTGCGTTGACCCTGTCCACGATTCTCGACCATAGCTCTATCTTCCTAGCATTGGACGTCTGCTGATCCGAATAGCTGTGGCTCTACCCGGATGACTTCCTCCACCACGACCCTTAGCTCCTCCTCAGAGAATCTGGGGTGTCTTTGTGGTGCCATAGGTGTAGTGTGAGTGGTGTGTGTGGTAATGAATTGGGATGTGTGCTGTAAGGTGCATGGATGGTGTATGGGTGATGGTGTTCTGTGGCTCTGGTTCTGTGGGTGCTCTTGGTGTCCCTCTCTCTCTCTGTTGTCAATTTTTTTGAGTCATAAAGGGTTGTGGGTAGTGTGTGTGTGTGTGTGTTTTATATTGCTGTGGGTATGGTGTGTGTATGTGTGTCAGGTGTGTGTAGTTTGAATTGTCTAATCTAGTGTTGTTTTCCTAGGTTGTGTGTATTTTGAGCATGGCGGTATGTACCGTCAATGGTTTAGTGCCATTGAATGTCCGCTGCGGTGATTCGTGGGTCATAATGCTGTGGGCGTAGTTCTGTTGGCGTAACGGTGTGGGTTTTGCTATGGCCAGTAGGGCTAGCGGACTTGTGTGTGTGGCTGTAAGTGAGGGATTGCTATGTGTGTGTCATAATATGGGTAGCGGTAAACCGCCGCGCCAGTGGTATGTTGGCGCCAGTCAGCTTGGCAGTACGCAGGACTTACCGCCAATGTCATAATGAGGGCCTTAGTTTCTATAGAAAGAGTTTCTTTTTGTTTTAATTATAACTTTGGCGTCGTTTGATGAATTTTCATGACATTTTCAAAAAAATATGACGCTGCTGTCTGGAAAGATTCAAGGTGATCCATCAAGTGGGGCCAAGAGAAAAGTTCAAAAGAGGGGTCCAAAAACACTTTTCACCATGCATTTTTCCATAGGGATTTTGAACAGGAATAGTGCCCAACCACAGGACGGTATTACACCAAATTTGGTGGAAAGGCAGTTCTTGCTCTAGAAAGTGCCATTTTGTTATTTGGTGTAAATCCATTAAGTATTTTTGAGAAGTTAAAGAAAAAACACATTTGTATAGATAGGGACGCGAAGGCTCCGCAAACCCTCCCGATGTTGTGCTGAGATCTGTTTGGCTGCCAACACTTCAAGAAGGAAGTGTTGGCAGCCATCTTGGGACTCTGCTTCAGAAAATAAAGATTAAAAAAAGAAAAGGGACAAAGTAAGGACACCCTGACCTCTTAGCTCTGGTGCTGGGGTCCAGAGGGAAGCCCCCAGAGCAAAAAAGTATTTTAAAAAAAAAGATTTTTCCAAGGGTTACGGAGGATCAGGAGAAAATGTTTTAAAAAACAAGCATGGGCTCCCCAGCTTGTTTTAATGAAGCCCCTTGGTGGACCAAGTCCCGGGGGGCATGTCAAAAATAAGGAGGGGGCACACGGGTCCCCGGGCTTACTGAAGCCCCGGGGCCCGCCACCGATTTTTATATTGAATGTGGGTGGGTCGAGATGTCCCCCATCCCCCACGGACCACCATCTCCCTGGGGCAAAATGCTTTTATAGAAGAAAAGGGGAGGTCCTGTGGACCCCGTCATGCCCTGGGGACTGCCACCTCCCCGGGGCCAAATATAGAATGAACTGTGGGGGACACCCAGCCCTCCCACAGCTCCAGGGACCACCACCTCCCCAGGGCCAGACATAAAATGAAATGCTGGGGGACCACCCAGCCCCCCGCAGGCCCGGGGACTGCCACCTCCCCGGGGCCCAACATAGGATTAAATGGGGGGGGGGGTGTCCCTGCCCACAGCACCAGGGACCACCACCTCCCCAGGACCTAACAAAGAATTAAATGAGGGTGGCAGCCCAGCACCCCCCGCAGCCCTAGAGACTGCCAACTTACTGGGGCTGAATTTAGGGGGTCCATCACCTCTCCCTGGGGCAAATTGAATTGTGGAGGGGGCCTGCGTGGCCCACCTCGAAGAGCGATGGAGGACCCTGGGGACCACAACCCACCTGGGCCAGCTCCTGCTATGTCCCGGGGGTCCCCACCCCCAGGCACAGCTGTTTGCTCTGACTTAAAAGGAGCTTTGACAGTGCCCACCATGTCAGAGCAAACACTCCGGTTCCAGCAAGTGAGAGCTGTGAAACAGAGATGCAGGCAAGGAAACAGAGAGGGAGCTGCACTACGGCACTTGTGACATTATTGATAATATCAATGTAATATTTGCAGTAAAAATTTTGAGGAAAAAACTGCATGGCAAGGGCTCGAGTTATAGTTACCGTAGAGCATGCATTATAGTTAATTAGGATAAATCTCACTATAACAGGTGCATTTCTATGGTTTGGTATGTTTAAAATGTGAGCCTAACTATACCATCCCTGTAACCTTTGGTTTTATTACGTGATATATATATATAAATATATATATATACACTCACACACACATGCAGTTCGGGTTTTTCCCCTACATAGCGCCAGTTTTATCTGTGGTCTTTTGTGTCTTTTCCTCCTAAAAAAATTGTTTCTGGGGAGCCCACTGGGTATCATTCGTAAACCCCTTGAACTCCAGCCTTGGTCTCTAAACCTGACCTGCCAACGCCACTAATGCAGGACAACGCCTTTTTTCTTTGTTCCTCCTTTGTGGTTTTAGCAGCATGTTACTGTTATAACTGATCCAGAGAATCATATTTTCCTGTTTTATAACCCCGCCTCCAGTTCCTGTAAACCTCCTTGCTCTTGAATGATTCGCTAATTCTGCAAGAAGACGACGTCGAAGCAACCCTTCAATAATGCTTCGATTCGTGCTACTTTATATCGTAATTTCTGTGTATTTCCCCAGCGGAGTTTGCGGTAAGCGTTCCTTCCCAAGTACTTCTCTTTGATACCCAATTTAGAAAGAATTATGAAAGGCAGTACCTTCTGTATCACTGGTGCCAAGATGAATGAATGGTTACATAGCTCATCGACAGTGTACTTTAAAAGAGTAAGTCGGCATTTTAGCAGATCAATGTCAGTATAAATTGTTTGTATTTCTGACAAGTCGAGAAACGTAGCAAGGATACCATTGACCTTGGTGCAAGCAAGAAACGTCCCCTTTGACTGCTGTTAGTGTAGTAAACTACGGCAATTACCAGGGGTCAATGGGCCCCTCTGGGCTCTGGATCCCGGTGCTACCTCACCTGCTGCACCAACGGAAGCTACGATCCCTGCATAAATTGAAATTTCTACAGTTTTTAAAATATGAACTACGGCTGGGTAGTACTGGCGAGACCACTTAAGTTATCTCATTGCCAGTTAAATTTGCACTACAGCTGAGCATTTTAGATCCGGTTGCGGTCGATTTTGCACTTTTTTTGAACGATGCGTAGGGAGCGACTGCTATAAAATATTGTTTGTTTCGGTTAATCGGTGTAACTTTCATTTTTGCGCTGGCTGTCCGTGCAAATGTCATTGCACAATTGCCAAACAATTATGCTAAATTGCCCGAAACCAGGGCACAAATGCACTGAGAGCCGTCTACACGATCTGGCTCTATGAAGGTATTTTTGTAGCATTATCACTATGGTGTGCGGTAGATTATGTATAATTGTTAGACACAATTTTTTCCACGGGTTCGATAAGGGGATTAATTAAATATATTTTGTCCGCAATATGTTACTAGGACTTTAAATATGAATGAGAATTCAACTGCATGGTTTTGTACTTAGATTGGAGAAAGTGGAAAAAAATCTGAAAGGGGAGTTAGCCTAACCCTTCAGGAAGGGCCAAAGATCTGTATTTTTTCCCTTTTGGCACATTCCTAATCATATAAATGTTGATTTAATGAGTCTTTTGATATTATACAGCACAATATCTCTGTAACCAGGAGCAAACAAATACACTCAGATCAGAGGATGAACTGAAGTACAGAAAACATGTAAGGTGGCAGACAGAGACCTGCTCGAAAGTTACTAACAGTCACCAGTAAAAGGCACAGCCCTAGCCAAGTAAGGAGGAGAACATGATGGCTTTCTTACTGACCTCGAGCCCAGGATGGCAAAGAAGGCATTTTAAAGAAAACTGAAGCAAATAAAACACCATTGTTTCTTGAGTAAACTTTAATGTGAAAGCCAGGTCTTTACCCCATTGTGTCCCTCTGATGGTGATCCACAAAGGGCCGGTAGTCACACTCTAATACCCACAACTTGAAGTGCCGTTTATGACTACCCGGAGGGCTTAGCAAGTGGCCTCATAACCAAAACCACATCTTGGAATACTATGTGCACACCTAGACCCTTCAGATTACCTTAGCTGTAGCTTGGAAGCAGGACATGTGCTCCTCATAACCACAACTGCAGGGTTGGGCTTCTTGATTAAAATTCTTTAGCGCCCGGAATGATTCCTGGTGACCATACCCACATATCACAGGAAAAAACATATCATTTTGATAGCGGTATCATCCTAGCCCAGGCATGTCTTCTTGTAACTAGCTACATGGCCTCAGTGTTAACCATGACCTTCTGCATTAAGCATACCCCTTGATAACTACACCAATATCGTTGAATGCTGCTATCACGGAAGGCTCTATATACCATACTAAAAGTCCATTCATTGGGCAATGATCATGCTGCCTCTTATCCATATCGTAGGGAGCTGGAATGTGTCTTCACAATCACCACTCTATACTGTATTATTGGCCATATCCCTCTGCTATGACTTCTGTTACCCATATCTTGGAGGTTTAGGCCTGGACTATGACAGCCACCTCTGTCTGGGTCAGTTTGACAGTTGTGCTGTTTTGCACTTCACAAGACAGTGACACAAAAGGGGGCGGGGGTGTAGCCTGCATATCCTGATGAGCCATCTGAGCTAGAGGGGAGGGTCATTCACACCTGAAAGGACTGTGCCTGCCCTCACACAAGGCAGTCTCCAACCCCCTGGTGTGTGTCTGGGGCCTGGTCTGGACAAGGAAGAATCTGGCAAACACCTAAGACTTTGCTTTGAAGTTTGCCAACTTCAAAGGCAGAAAGGGGTGTAAGAAGAAGAACCAAACCCCCAGACTTTTAGATTCTTTCTGGAATCAAGAGGAACCTCTACCCAGGAGAAGAGCTGAAGGAGGAGTACTGTCCCTTTGCTGTAGAGGGTGAACTTTGCTGTGTGTCCTGCTTGAGAAAGTTCTCCAAGGGCTTGGTGTAGAGCTTTCCTCCTGTTGGAAGTCTCAGGGACACCAAAGACTTCAGTTTCCTCGACTTGCAGCACTGGGAACTGTGTGTTTTGTGCTGTTCAAGAGGAGAAACCACTGCGCTGCCACCAACGTAGCCGCTGGATGCACCGTGACCTGCCACCGCCGCACAGAGTCACATAGCCCCACTTTGCACCGCGACCCTTGTCTCACTGACGTTGTCATCAGACGACTTCACCAAGCCGCTGCTCGCACCGTGACCTGTGGACCCCACCCTCTGGCATCGCTTCTGCTGACTCCGGCACCGTGGCCTGTGGACACCGCTCATGAGGAGCACGAAGCACCGTCCCATCCCGCACGGCAGCCCCAGTCCACCGATGCCAGCATCATCGACTCCAGTGTTATCACCAGGCATCCCTACCTGCACCGTGGCCTGTAGACACTGTTTGTGAGGGTCATGAAGCACCGTCCCGTCCCGCTGGCTTGGGTCTACCGACGACAGCGCTTCCACAACGACGACGACGCTGCCTGCACCGTGACATATGGACACTGCACGTTGCACCGCCCCACTTCACACTGCAGCCCTGGTCTCAAAAATGCCGCTGGATGCAGTCACCGAGCCGCTGCCTGCACCGTGACCTGTGGGCACCGCACGTCGCATCGTCCCGCTTCGCACTGCAGCCCGACGCCATCCACGCCAGCGCTCCTGACTTCATCAGCCCGGAGTTCGATCTGCAACGCGTGTGACTTCAAGGGCCGACTGCTCCTGCACAGACTCTGGAACCGACACCGCAACGTCGTCAACGCCGCTCTCCGGGGCTTACTGCGAGGATCATGACACCCTACAAATCCAAGGTACTGTTTGCAGGTCTTCCCAACGCCGTAGCTGGCCAGCGACACCACGGCCGGCCTGAACTGTTGGTTTTGTTGATCACGACGCCGTGATAGCCCCCGGTGGACCTATTGACTTCAAGGAACTGTATTTTTGAGTAAATCTTGCAGAGTTCATATTTTTATTACTGTATGTTGGATTTTTTATTGTATTTGGTCTTGTTTTAACTAGATAAATGTTGGCTATTTTTCTAAAACTGGTGTGGTGGCCTTTTGTAGTGTTTTCACTGTGTTACTGTGTGTTATGTGCAAATTCTTTACACATTGCTTCTAAGATAAGCCTGACTGCTCGTGCCAAGCTCCCAAAGGGTTGAGCAGGGGTTATGTGAGCAGGTATCTCCCTTATCCTGACTAGAGTGAGGGTCCCTACTTGGACAGGATGCAAACCGACTGCCAGCTAGAGATCCCATTTCTAACATTGGTGGCAGCGATGGGATAGGACTTGAATTTGCACTTGACCCAAAGTGATTGGTGTACACTACTACCATATCGTAGACCATTACGTGCCACATACAGATTTTTGTTTTTGAATTTTTTCTCTTTGACCTATTTTTGATCTTAAGTTCAAGTGAACTCCAACGACATGTTTCAATCAAGAGCATCTTCAGTTGCATCCCAGGATTTGTTTTTTGAGGAGGATAGGTTGGGAATCTATACCATGAAGGAACTAAAGGCAGTTTGTAAAAAAACATCAAAGTTCAGGTCAGAGGCCTCACCAAAAAGAGGAGCTACAAGAGGCGCTGAGGGCCTGGGTAGCCGCCAGAGCTGCCAGTGGGCAGTCTGAGGATCCAAATGGAGACTCTGCTGACACAAATTCTAGGGAAGATGTCCTGAGGGTACAGGAGCTGCCGGGGGCAGATGTACCACCTGTGCCAAGCAGCAGTGGTTGATCAAAAGGTCTGACTTGAGGAGCTGGAGGACAGGAGAGAAGCCAGGAGGCACCAGATTGAGTTGGAGAGATTAAAAATGGAGGCTCAGAGGGAGCAGCGAGCCATGGAGGAAAGAAAGATGCTTTTGGACCATGAGCTCAAAGTGAAAGATATGGATGTGAGGAGCAGGTCCAGCCAGGATGGTGGCAGCAATTCATCAGTTCAGTCAGACAGAATTGTGCACATTCTTAAAAACGTAGGGAGAGAGTACAAGAAGGGAGATGACATACATAGGTGGTTTCAGGGATATGAGGCATCCATCCACATGAATGGGGTCCCTGAGAAGGATTGGTGGGCAGGATTGTGGAACCACTTCACAAAGGAGGGGAGGGACACTTTGCTAGATTTGGGTAAGGGGTACAACCTCACCTACGCTGACATGAAGGAGGCCCTTTTCACTTGGTATGGTCTCACTCCTGACAAGTACAGGGATCAGTTTAGGCAGAGTAAGAAAACTAAATCCCAGACCTGGACCTGATTCATTTTGCAGAGCACTGGATGGTTGGGTGAAGGGCAGTAATGTGACAGATTTTCAGGGGCTGTACAACTTAATGAGCACTTGTCTAGTCTGTGTTTTGCAGAGCTGCGCTAGCACTTGACTGATAGTAAGCTGACTGACCCCAGGAAGCTTACTATGGAGGCAGACCGCTGGGTGAGTACCAGTTTCCACAAAAACATATATGGGGGAGAATCTGCTAAAGGAGGGAAGGGTTTCCAGCAGCAGAGTAGGGGGGATAAGGGTAAACAAAAGGAGTCTCCCAAAGGGCCCCAATCTAGTAACCCCGGATAAGAAATACCACCCTCAGGAGATAAGAAACAATGGGCCTCTTCAGGAAAGCCTGCAGAGGCAGGGCACTGTAAGTACTTTGCTTGTGACCAGGAGGGTCACATGAAGGGAGATCCCAAATGTCCCAAGTGGACCCCACCACCCAGCGGTGGGCAGATGAAGGGGATGGCAAGTGTAGCGCTTGGGGAGGAGGTGGTCCCAGGTGGGTGTGGGGATCCCACAGAGATGACCCTTGTCTCACTAGTGGACGGTGAGATGGTCCAGAGAAACCTAATGCCTGATAACACTAAGAAATAAAGGCAGTGGGTGACAATGGGTAGAGGGTAGAGGCTCTCCGAGATACTGGAGCCAGTGTGACCACAGTCCGGTGTCACCTGGTGTCTGAAGAGCACATAGTCCCTGGTGTATTCCACCAAGTAGTTGCAGTGGACAGTTCAGAGCCCCAATGTAAGGTCGCGCAGGTTCCCTTTGAGTGGGGAGGAGTCTCAGGTTCCTTGAGGGTAGCTGTGAGTCCCACCATGCCAGTTGACTGTCTGCTGGGCAACACCCTGGAGACTTCCACCTGGAAGGAGGTGGAGCTCAGGTCGCACTTGGGGATGTTGGGCTTGCCAGAGTGGGCATGCGTGAGCACTCAGTCCCTGGCAGCCAGTCAGGGTGATCAGACAGACCTGGAGCCTGAAACAGTGGCCCAGGTGACTGCCGAGAGAAAGGGCAATGGGTGGGGGAAACCTGCCCCAGAAGTTCCCACAGTCCGGGAGGAGGCTGACCTCGAGGGGGAAGCCCTGGCACCTACAGGGGAGCAAGCAGCCAAACTCGGAGGCCTACCTGAGCTGACCCATTGGCAGCAAGGGGGGGTCCCACCAGGGAGGAGTTCTGCATGGGACAGAAGGTGTGCCCTACTCTCATGGGTCTTAGGCAGCAGGCCGAAGACCAGGCAGCTGGTGCTGAGCCCAAGGATCACAGGATATACTGGGAGAATGATCTCCTGTATAGCAAGCCTAAGGTTGCTGAACCTGGGGCAGCCCAGGTGGTGGTACCCCAGCTCTTCAGAGCCTTCCTACTGAGTTTGGCTCATGGTGTGCCTCTGACAGGACATTTGGGGCAAGGCAAGACCTTTGACAGGCTTGTCACCCACTTTCATTGGCCCCAAATGAGAAAACATTCAGATGCCTTCTGTAGGTCCTGCCAGACTTGCCAAGCAAGTGGCAAAAGTGGAGGGAAATGTAAGGCCCCCCGCTAACCATTTCCTGTTGTGAGCACCCCTTTTGAGAGGGTGGACATTGACACAGTGGGGCCTCTTGACCTCAAGACAGCCCTAGGCAACAGGTTCATCCTGGTCTTGGTGGACCATGCCACCCAGTACCCGGAAGCTATCCCTCTGAGAACAGTGACAGCGCCCGATGTGGCCAGGGCACTGATGGGGATCTTTACCCGAGTGGGTTTCCCCAAGGAGGTGGTACCAACTTATGTCTATGTACATAAAGGCCATGTGGAAAGAATGTGGCGTGACCTACAAATTCACCACTCTATACCACCCCCAAAGTAACTGGTTGGTTGAGAGATTCAACCGAACCCTGAAAGGCATGATTGGGGGTCTGTCAGACTCCATGAGATGTAAATGGGACATCCTCTTACCATGTCTTCTCTTTGCCTACTGGGAGGTACCACAGAAGGGGGTTGGCTTTAGCCCCTTTGAATTGTTGTATAGGCACCCCATCAGAGAACTATTGAGTCTGGTGAAAGAGGCCTGGGAGTAAGCTTCTAGAAAGCCACCCCAGGATGTATTTAGTTTACATGCTGGCCTTCCGAAATCAGACCGCCCGTTTCAGGAAGCTCGCACAAGAGAACCTTGAGGCAAGCCAGGAGGACATGAAACGCTAGTACAACCAGAATACCACTCTGGTTGAGTTTCAGCCTGGCCAAAAAGTGTGGGTCATGGCCCCCGTACAGCCTTGTGTAACCAAATATCAGAATACAATTGGTGTCCCTTTAGGTATAGCGTGGTAGTCCAGTTGGACGCCCGATCTTTTGAAACCACTCTTCTAAAATATAAATACCATAGGCTTCAGAGAAGTAGACATTTTTTACCGCAAGCTATTGGATGTTTGGGGTATCGTTTCAGGAAGCACTTCTGTTGCAAAGCATGAAGTGTCAGCATGTGGCAGCTTACAGATAACCCATCTCCAAATTGCAAGCGGACCCAAAACTTGGCAGACAGGGTACTCCATTGCGTTTGCACTGGAGTACCATGTCCACCAAACTCTAAACCTGGCACTCTATTTTCGATAAAAGTCATTCAATGTAGTGATATAATCTAGTATACTCAAATCAAACACAAATGTTAAAGGAATATTTTTCAGCTTTAAAGAGTCTTTATTATATTTTCACATGACATTTGTTGCGTAAATTTCATTCAGATCTTTCTATGCTACTGCTCATGTTTTGGTTCTTGGAGCCAAGCTAGTTCACTGACTCTGCTCTGGCTTCTTTCTTCCCATTCATGAATTTGCTGGCTTTTCCACCTATACTAGTAAATTGCATCAAGGTGAAGAAAGGACTTTCCCTTTTGTCTAATTTTGTTGTTGAAGGGTACAGGTACCTCAAAGGAATTTTAGTCCTTAAAGAATACCAGGTTATATAGATCGAGGTAAAAAATGACATGGTGCATCAGACAGATGCAAAGAGTCGGCATTTTGCAAGGACCATGTGACACACCCCATAAACCCTTGTTCCCCTATAGTCCTCCATCCATTCCACAAGGTTAATCATCACAATATATTTTCTAATTTCCCTAAGGTAAAAAAGAAACAGGTTCTTTAAAGCACAGTATCGCTACTGCTGATGTCTGGGTCCTAGCTAGGCCTGGGTGAAATGTAAGTTACGCTAGTGTAATTTGCGCAATTTCGTGAATTTTACTTCCTACATGAAACATCTCTTTTATTCTCTGTAAAAACTGACCTTAAAGTCATCATCAAGAACAGAACATAGGTTGCTGTTGTTCCTTGTACTTTTGTGTTTTTGCCAAGGCAAGGCCAGTGTTTCAAGCTCTTCCAGATATAATTATCAGGGGAGGCACACACAGTTTATCTCTGGATTTTGTTTGACAGGGACAGTCACCATTCCACAGGAATTGTTGTAATGGGTACCTGCCCAGCCCTTCTTTACATGGCTAGTAGGAGGGGATAGCCAGCTCTCCATGATATGGCTGATAGATGGGTATGTCCTTCTCTCCTTGGTAGGGTTATTAGCATGGTATGCCCAGCCCTCTGTGATATGACTGTTAGAAAGGTATTCCCACCATTCCTTTACATCCCTGGTAAATGGGTATGTCCTAATTTCGTTGATATGGTTGTTAGAGAATCATGTTCAGCAAGCTAGGATACAGGGGTGGCTGTGATGGTATTTCCTGTCAACATACTGAGATGGCTGCTGGATCAATGTGCATCTCTAAATTTGGTAGGCAGTAGTCCACCTCGGTAGCAGAGGTAATGTCCTCCATCATCATGACAGACTGCACTATGTCTGCCAAAAACTAAATTGTCCCTTTAGTTCCTAATCATGAAGTCTGAAATATTCAAGGATTCTCCCTTCCTCGTACAGTTCCCCAGAATTGTCTGCAAGCTTGAAATTGCCACGAGGGAACCTGAAATAAATAGTATGTCATGTGGTTTGAATGACTTGAATATAGCAATTACTGTATTTGCTGTATTAGTAACAATATGCTGCAATAATTTGAAAGAGTAAAATGTTCCGTCAAATTCGAAAAGGTTCCAAAAACCAGCCGAGCCCTTCAAAGTGGTTTTTAGCAGCAGCTGCTGCCGGCAATAACACTCGATGTTGAGGGGGAGCTTGGGAAGGTTTGCCCAGGGGCAGGTCGTGCGGGGAGGTTATGCAGGGCGTTCGGGCATATGGCTGGGAATAACAATAATTTAAAAAACACTTACCTGCCTGTGCCACCTCGGTGGGCGCCTGATACCCAGCATGAGATAAGCACCTGGATTGGTCTGAGCTGGCTTAAATGCTGCACAACTGGGGACTGTGAGTCTGCACTGGTTCTTCACCAAGGTTGTGCAACACATCCCTGGTGGAGAGTTCTAAGTGCGCATGTCAGTTTGACCAGCCTAGGCCAGCCGTCCAAACTGACATGTGCACACCACTCCTCCTTTCCTGGTGACGAGTATGGCTTCGCCCCACCTTACACTCAGCAGACTGGCTGAGGAGGAAGCAAAAAATAATATGATAATACAGTAGTTGTATTATCATTTTATTTTTCTGCGGCTTTTCAGCAGCGGGGCTCTGCCATTGCGGAGGGGCCACCCCTAGTTTTCAGTCACACTGCAGCACAACTGTATTAGCCTATCCATTTATCAAAAACGATATCATATGCTTGTTTTATTAACTTTGAATCATAGTTTGATGGAGTACATGGGGAACATTTCCAGCAAGAACTTTATGTCTGGGACATCCACCATGTTTTGCATAGTAGGGCAATTTGGGGCGTAGTTTTGTCAGTAAGATTGAAGGGGTGTGAGATTTAGATTTTCCAACAATATAACGCTATATTATATTATATGACAAGCAGGGCACGTGAGAGGGGCTTAAGGGACAGTGAAAAGGAAGAGGAATGCGGATTTGGTAGGGGAACTAAGTGAGAGAAATCACAAAACTTTGTAAAATAAACATTTTTTAAAAACTTCTAAAACCGAGAGAGGGAGAAAGTGCGTGTGTGTTTTTGTCTGTGTATGTAAAAAGCCCTGGTGAAATCTGACAGATACCTCACCATACCTGACTGAAAGCACCTGTACCAAACTAGTTATCATAAAAAAACACTCCCCTCCCCAAAAGCTATACCCCTACAGACGATACAGTTGCTGTGTACTGGTACAGTGGGTACAAAAAAAGCTGAGTTTATAAGCTGAGCCCCGAATGTTTTGAATGTGTGCACTAATCGATAATACTGCAAAGAGCTGAATTTGGCACTTGTTTGTTAAGGAAGAACAGGAAATATCTATGTGGGCCACTTTCCTCAACAACAATAACCTCCCTGAATGTACAGAAAGATTGGAATTATTGTATTAGCTATTCTGAATTTAAGAAGTTCACTCTATGTATGAGATATAATTCTTTTAATGATATCTTTGCACTGATATGTAGGAAATGTAATGTATTTTATGCCATGGAGCTTTTCATTTTGGACTCTACTCCAAGGTACAAAAGCTCATCCAATGGCTGCGAGTGTTAAAATTAGGCTATTTCAGCCTCTTTTCTGCCTCATGCAGGGCACAGTAGAGCAAGGGAGCATTTGGTAAATGCTGTAGATTCTTTACCTCTAAAACGGAGTCATTTATGCATATTTTGGGTTGTTGTCTGATTATGATTAATGAATGAAAATGTTTGCTCAAGGCATCATCCTCGGAATCCTCCTCCAGTGGACACTCCCTGGCGGACCCTTCTGGGACCTCCACAGCACCATCTTTGTCCACTATCCCCCTTACAGCACTGCCCTCCCTGTAGTTCCCCACCCTGTAAACTGTGCCCGCTCACCCATGTGGGTGGACATCTCCTTCACCGCAGGAACCTCTGCCCCTGCCCCAGTCAGCCCTGTTGCCCTCAGTGAGGAGGCTATGGACCTCCTGAGGTCGATCCCTGTGGGTCAGTCGACCATCATGAATGCCATCCAGGGACGGGCAGCTCAAGTCCAGCAGAGCAATGTGTTCCTGGAGAGCATTCACAGTGCACTGGCTGACCTACAGAGATCCTTTCAAACTCTGGCCTCCACACTGAAGGCAGCCAGTCACCCTTTGTCTCCCATCCACCTTCCCCCTACCTCTTCCCAATCCCAAACCCCTCTGCCAAAGCACACAGACAGACAAGCATGCACCCACTTCAACCTCCAAGGCCATACCTGACAAACACAAGTACAACAAGACCTACCACTGGCATGCAGCCAGACAACACCCACCTGCACGCACACCAACATCCGCTACCTGCACAGACTCCCCCAGCACCCCCACCTTCACAGACACTACACCAGACACACCTGCAGACACTACACCAACATTACCCGATACAAGCACAACTCCTATCCTACCCACAGTCAGCACAATAGCAGACCCTCAGACATCCACCCCAGCCACCACATCCACAGCCACCACAACCACAACCACCGACCACCCCACATGCAGCACATGGTCCATACCTGCAGACACCACCCCAACAGTCACCCATCTAGCATGGCATTTCCCAGCACCTCCTCCCCACCTCCTCCCAAGACACATAAACGGCCACACTCACTGACCCAACAGACATCCAGCACCCACAAGCATTCCTCGCACGCACATACACCCAAGACATCCACCAACACACCTCATACAACCACTCCCTCCACTCCCAAACCCTTTTGCCATGACCACCCCTGTGTGTCTAATGAGGTGTTCCTCTCAGAGTTTTCCATCTTCTCTATTCCTCTCCCTCCCCATGATACCCCCAAACAGTCTGTGTCCCTCACCAAGTTCAGCCCTTCCACTTCCAAGGCCTCCCCTCCCCCCTGCTAGTACCCATTCCCCTCCCCTGCTGAGAAGTCAAACCCTCCTAAGTGTTCCCAGCCCTCCCCTAAACTTGCCGTAAGCCCCCCTCCTATGCCCAAGCCCATGCCCAAAGAACCCCCTCCCCAACCGAAGCCCAAACCCCGTCAAACCCCTCTCCCTAATCCAGGAGGTGCCTGCCTGCCCCCTTGACACCCCTACCCTGTGGAGGTCATTTAGCAGTCAGGAGTCATGTAGGGGCACATTGAAGTGCCATCTGTGCATTGTGCACTTGCCGAATTGGACTGGCCTATGGCCTTTTATCTTGTACATAGTTATTTATTTATTGCCATTTTTAATTATTTATTTTATCTGGGCCAACCAGTTATTGGTTCAATGGTTACATATTTGTCCTGCCTTTCTTTACACATGGCTGTTTTGGTCTTGCCTGCTTTGGTTTCTGTGTGAGTGACATGTGCCTGTGTGTGTTTGTTGTGCTAGTTGTTGTGTCTGGCAAGCATGTGTGGATGTGGCCCTAGCATTAGTACTGCTGCACTGGCTGTGAATTGTGTGTTGGACTTGTTTATGTTTGGAACATTGTGATGCTATTAATTGTGTTTGACCAATGACTTTGTGTTTCACCACTGAGCATATTAGTGGCTCAATGTTCACCAGTAGCACATTACATGCTGTATTCAATTTAGCTGCCTATTGGCTTGAACATGGCATTAGACATTACATTTGGTATTTGGGGTTAGCTGCCTATTGGCTTTAACATGGCATTAGCCATTACATTATGTATTCAGTTTAGCTGCCTATTGGCTTCAACATGGCATTAGACATTACATTTGGTATTTAGTTTAGCTGCCTATTGGCTTTAACATGGCATTAGACATTACATTTGGTATTTGGGGTTAGCTGCCTATTGGCTTTAACATGGCATTAGCCATTACATTATGTACTCAGTTTAGCTGCCTATTGGCTTCAACATGGCATTAGACATTACATTTGGTATTTAGGTTAGCTGCCTATTGGCTTTAACATGGCATTAGACATTACATTTGGTATTTAGGTTAGTTGCCTATTGGCTTTAACGTGGAGTTAGACATTGCAGTTGAGACATTGCAGATGAGCTGTGTTTTTCCAAGCTGTGTTTTCCACATGGTAGACCAAGCTCGGTCTTTCACACCAAACCCTAGCTGATAAGAGTGCGTAGATTTTGTGTTTACCTCTCAATCCAGTCTGAGAACGAGTGAAGTTTGGAGGATTGTCCACTCTCCAAGTTTATTCAGTTCTCACACTGAGTTTGCTTTTAACAATGGCTCTGGGCAACAGCGAGGGAGAAATATCTTGACTTCAGACAGGAATGGACGTCAGTTGCCTGTCCCTGTTTGGGTAGAAAATCTCTTTCTCGCAGTTGAACCGGAGTCATCAACTTGCAACCCCAGAAAGATGAATCTGAGTGATAGGCCCTACGGTGATGCAATTTTGACTTTTATGCTTTGCTTTGAAGTTATGCTATAATATAATCACATGTATTTGCTGTGTGCATTGCAACTGAGAAGTACTTTGATATATTTAGCTTTCATTGCTGCGACTACCTTTAAACGTGTGCTTCCAACCTACTAATTTCATCTTCCAGGAACCTTGTGGCGAAGTAATAATAATAATAAATATCTTCTTTAAACTGAGAAGTGCATTCCAGAGAGGTTTTGTAAGCTCGGTCATAAGATAAGAGAGGGAAAGCAGAACAAACATGCATGTATTTTGATGTTTTGTTTATTGTATGTGTTAACATGTATAATGGTGGTGTTGTGTGCCCTTGTGTGGCTGTTGTGTGGGCGTGCGTGTCTGTGGTGATGGGTATGTCTGAACCGTTGTGTGGTGTGTTATCGTGGTATGACGTATGCTTCGCTGTATGGCTGTTTGATTGTGTGTATTGGTTGTCAAGTGTTGTTACGTGTTGTTGTATCTATGTGTTGTCAGTTGGAGTTGTGTATTGTCTTTGTTTGACAAGGCCTTCATGTAGGTGCGGTTGTGGTGTTGTGTAATTCGATGGTGTTGTGTACTGTTGTGTTAGACTGTGCCGGTGCTGTGTGTCTGCGGGTTGGTGTGTATTGTATGTGTGTGTTGACCATGGTCTGTGTAGTATGTGTGTGTATATGTGGCTGTGTGTGAATGTACGTATGGGTGGGAGGTTACGTGTGTGTTTCGCTGTCGCCCCCCCACCCCAGATGTGTATGTTGTGTCTGCGTGGGTACTTTGGGTTTTCCCTGCAGTGTCCGGTAGGTGTGTGTACTCACGGTTGTTGTCGTCGGTGCTGTTTTCGGAGTCGTTATGCGAGCAGGAGCAGCGGGAAGACGTCTAGTTCAGGTTCCATGGTGGCTCCAGACAGGTATGTGTTCCTGAAGGCGAGTGTCTCCTTTTATAGAGTTGGTTCCCGCCAGGGTTTCCCTCTTAATGTGCCCGTCGTGAACATGGTCTCCGCCGGCCTGAAGGTACCTTCCGCTGTCCGTGGGGGCCTGACCACACTGGCGGTACCTGCGGTGGTTTTGCTGTATTGTGTTGGGAAGACCGGCATGGTCATAATTTGGAGGTCTTATCTACTGAGCTGTTGGCGGTACAACCGTTGCCGCAAACATGGCGGTCCTGATTTGGTCGACCACACTGGACTCCCAATGTTTGACCCTACCTCCATTCATCACCCTAATTCATCTGAATAGTTCCCTTCCAACCATGTGTCAGATTATATTTCCTTTTATTAAAGACACTCCCTAGATAAATCTACTAGAAATAAGTTAAAATCCAAATGACCTCGCCCCTCCCTTCCCTCCAAGTTGGCTGATACTCCCGTAAATTACCCCAATATGCTTTTATTCTTTACCAAATTTGGGAAAGATCCCAAAAAAGGGGTTTGACAGATCCTGATCTAACTGCCCGGACAGATTGTTAGATCTGATTGGTCCTTCAACCAGGATTTTAGATTTGTCAGAAGAAGCCAAAATGGAAGGTGAATACGTGGACCCTGACACTCTTTTCAGTTGGGCACAGCATGCAGTTTGAATGTTGGGTAATGCCAATTCCTACATATCACAAGAATGACGTAAAAGCCTTCTGCTCAAGATAGACCCAAAATTAAGCAGTTTGGCGACCAAAGGGGAGGGTCCTGAAGCTCAAGGACTACTTTTCTGAGAGTCTTTCATAAAAGAAATGGGCAAGTACGTGTCTACTTTCGCTGCGATAGATAAGGCACAAACCTCCATAAAGAACATTTTCTCCAATTGGGTTTTTGGCAGGGCTGGCAAAGGAAGGAGACGTTTTGCCAGACGTTATGTTTCAAGAGGACAATACCTCAAAAGAGGCTCCTACAATCAAGGCTATCAACATGATTCCTACCAGGGATATAAACCCCAGTTCTACCCCCGTCGCTCACGTGGATTCCACAACAGGGGCTTTAGAGCCAGAGGAGAACACTCTAAGGTAAGAGTTTCCAGTTCTGGCCTTCCTCCTGTTGGGGGCACATCGGTTTCTAGACGCTTGGTTATCGCTGACTTCAGATCCTTCGGTAATTCAAACTGTTATTGTATAGATCTCTACCAGACCCCTATCCAAGATCAGTTTTCCAAAGAACAACATCTTTTAGTTCAAGAACAAATTCAATCTCTACTCACAAAACAAGCTATAGAACCAATCCCCTTCAATCCCTCAGGTTTCCTCAGTACCATATTCTTGGTTCTGAAAAAAGAACAAGAAACATCGACCTGTCATAAATCTCAAATCCTTCAACAATTTTGTGGTTTATCGTCATTTCAAAATGGGTACCATTCTCCATCTCAGAGATATCCTACTTCAGAACGACTGGTTAGTCCACCTGGATCTTCAGGATGCTCATATGACGATTCCCATTCATCAATTTTACAGGAAGTTCTTTCAGTACCAATGGGAAAATTAATTCTATCAATTCAAGACCCTTCTTTTGGGTTTGTCCTCAGCCCCTTGGTGTTTCACCAAAATTCTAAAGCCAGTGCTTGCTCTCCTTATAAGTCAAGGGGTAAGACTCATTGTCTATCTAGAAGACTTTCTGATTATTGCCCAAGACAAGAATCGCCTTTTGCTATATCTCTCTCTTTGTCAGGACCTTCTAACAAGTCTAGGTTTTCTAATAAATCTAGAAAAATCTTTCCTCATTCGAATTTTTGGGTTTCATGATAGATGCCAACAGAGCCATTCTTCAATTACCCTAATCGAAAGTAGACCTCATAAAAAAGGAAATTCACCATGCTCTATCTCTTCCTCTATGTTCTCTCAGATCAATAGATCGTTTAGTAGGTCTCCTTTCTTCCTCAATTCAAGCTATTTTCCCAGGTCCTCTTCACTACAGAGCGCTTCAGAGGTTAAAAATTCGCCATCTACGCAGAGGTCTAGCTTATTCAGACTCAGTGTCTCAAGACTCAGACACCAAAGAAGAACTCACCTGGTGGCTGACTCATTTAGATGCCTGGAACAGAGAATTATTTTCTTAGAATCAGATGCACATCAGATAGGATGGGGTGCAAGTTGTGGTCATCTCTCGACTGGAGGGACATGGTCCGCACAGGCGTCATTACTGCACATCCATTGTTCAGAGATGCTTGCAGGTTCCTTTGCCATCCCATCCTTTATCAAAGACAGAGTGAAATGCGCACTTCTTCTTCGCATGGACAACCTTTCAGTGGTAAGGTACATAAATCGTCTTGGAGGTACTAGATCCAAACCTGTGGCAACGTTAGCTAGGAGTCTTTGTTAATTTTGCCTTCCGAGAAACATTTCAGTCAGAGCAGAATATCTTCCTGGCAAATTGAACACAGTAGGGGACTGGTTTTCCAGACACCTGTATGACTCAAACGATTAGAAGCATCATCCTTCAGTCTTCAATCTTCTTTCTTCAGTCTTTGGCATCATGTCAATAGACCTGTTCGCTTCATGTACCAATACCCAACTTCCCTCTTTTTTCAGTTGGAGACCAGATCCTTTGGCTATTGCCACAGATGTGTTTCTCCAAACATGGCCTCAGACCCTTTTGTATGCCTTCCCTCCTTTGCTCTTCATTGCCGAAGTTCTAACTTGTCCGCAGACAACAATCATCACTAATACTCGTTACTCCTTTTGGGCAATCTCAGTCTTGGTTCCTGACTCTACTGGAGCTAACCTTGGACTTTCCGATACTAATCCCTCCTTTTCCTGACCTACTCCTCAATCTCCAGGGACTCAGACACAACCTTATTCTGGATGTCTCTCTATATCTAGTAGCTTGGAGGATTTTGGGGCTTCCTGGAGAACCCCAGGAATTTTGGAAGATGCTGTCCAGTTCATCCAGCAATCCTAGGCTCCCAGAACAGCAAAAGTTTACAAATCAGCCCTGTTGGTATGGTGTAACTGGTGTTTCCACAGGGATTCTGATCCCTTTGCGGCAAATATCACACTGATGGTAAACTTTATACCTTCCCTTGCTGCCCAAGGCAAAGCTTACAGAACGGTCAATACTTATAGATCTGCAATTTTATCAGAACACATCAGAGTGGATGAAAGATCCATCAGAAAACATCCTTTGGTATTTTGTCTGTCAAAGGGAGTCCGTTTTGCCAAACCTCCTAGTCCTAAATACAATATTATGTGGAATGTTAATCTTCTTTTACACCTTTTTCCTCTCATGGCCAGATAATGATGAATTATCTCTTAAACACCTATCTTCAAAACTAACCATGTTATGATGTTTGGTTTCTATCGAACGTGTCTTCGCTATAAAAGCTTGACGTATCTTCTTTCCACTACTGGTCTTTGGGTATCCATTTTCAAGTTCATAGACATACTAAAACTAACCTGTCAACTGTATACTATCCTTTTTTCCCTTCTCAACCGAAGTTATGAATTGGTAATTGCTTCAATTGTTATGTTTCACGAACTGCAGATCTTAGAAGTCAATCCTATTCCTGACTCCTGGTATCCTTTCAGAAACCACACAAACCAGTTTCTGCTCCTACTTTAGCTAGATGGGTTAAATGGGTTATGTCTCTAGCAGGGATTTCCAATCCTTCCTTCAGGGCCCATTCAGTTCAGGGAGCCAAAGTTTCCAGAGCCTTTTGGGCTGGTGCCAATTTACAAGATATTATAAGATCTGCAGACTGGTCAAATGAAAATACTTTTAGAAGCTTTTATTGCAAACCAGTTGATCATTCATCTCAAACTTTGATCTGCATGCTTTAAACAAGCATAATATGAGCCTCCGGTCTTGTAATAAAATTAAGATTTTCCTAGCCTTGGTGTCTGAAAGGCTAGATTATATTAAAGACACAGAAGCAAGTATTATCCCACCACAGTTCATTAACGCGCCCTGTTTTCTTATCACTGCATTTCCGATGCCTTCAACCAGCTCAACTGTTTCCATCTAACGCAAGAGGCTCATCCCACCTACAGGAATTTTCTAGTTGGATGTACTCTCTGCATCCACCAGGACTGGCCTCCCCCTTCGTCCTTTTTATGGACACCCTCAAAGACTTGTTGTATGCCTTATTGACTCTTGATTTTTCTTCATCTTATTTTCTTTTTCTCATATTGACCAGTGATTTAGTACCTTCGGTCGAGGGGGATCCGGTTGATCATCTACCTCGATGACATCCTGCTGATGGACCAATCGCGCACACTCCTTGTGTCCAATGCGAACATAACTATGCAGCTCCTCCAAGACCTGAGGTTTGTCATAAACGTCTAGAAGCCGGACCTTCAGCCATCCCAATCCATGACCTTCTTGGGTTTCCTCATCGATTCCCAGGCGGCGACTCTCAGTCTACCGGGCTTGAAGATAGTCAAAATCAAGAAGGAATTGCCGAAGGTCTTACGGCATCACAGAATCTCACTCCGGCAATTGGCCAGAGTAGTGGGACTCCTCTCCTCCTCGATACAGGCCTTTTTTCCAGGCCCACTTCATTACAAGGCCCTTCAGCGTCGGTGGACCTCTTCGTGTCCAGGTGGAACTCCCACCTCCCACAGTATTTCAGTTGGGCCCCCAGAACCCGGGGCAATGGCGGTGGACGCTTTCCTTCAGGATTGGGTGCGGGATCAGAATTATGCGTTTCCCCCTTCCTCTTGATCCCGAGAGTGACAGCGCAGATTCATCCCCAGGGAGCGACAGTGATCCTCATCACCCCCTTGTGGAGGTCTCAGGTGTGGTTTCCCTCTCTTCTGGAACTCTCTTGCGACCTCCCGATTCTGCTACCGGATTTCCCATCCATACTATTGAGTCCAGAGGGACAATTTCATCCACTGGTCCTTCAGGGCCATCTCTCTCTGGTGGCTTGGAGGACTTCAGGTCTCGTTGGTCTGACCACAGACTTTCACAACAGGCTGAAAAGTTTATCAAACAGGCCTGAGCCCAAGGCACTTGTAAAAGATACAGATCAGCCTGGAATGGCTGGGCCTGTTGGTGTGTGGGAAGACACGTCAATCCCATGGGGGCCCAAATTACAGATGTTGTGAACTTCTTGGCGGAACTGACGGAAGCCGGCCAAGCGTACTGCTCGATTAATTCAGCGCGGTCAGCGATTTCGGCTGGGCATCCCCCAGTTGACAACTGCCCAGTGGGGGAGCACCCGTGGGTGTGCAAGTTACTGAAGGGCATCAGATTGAGCTGTCCCCCTGAGCCCAGATACTCGGAGCTGTGGGATGTTAATCTGGTACTGCGTCTGCTGTCCGCTTGGCAGGACAACCAGTATGTTTCACTCAAAGAGTTGTCAGCGAAGCTAGCTATTTTGTTATGCCTTATCTCATGTAAGCGAATTTCGGATGTGAGGGCTCTGGATATATCAGCTAGAGTGTTCTCTCCGGGAGGAGTAGCTTTCACTGTGTCCAGGAGAACGAAATGTAATACCAGGTCGGTAACTTATCCAGCTTTTGACCATGCTCCCAAACTCTGCGTAGTAAAATGTCTGAAGGCATACGAGGATATTACGGCTGAACTCCGGCCACCGGGAAAACGACAATTGTTGATCTCATTAAAGAAACCCTTTAGGGCAGTTTCTTCTCCCTCCATTGCTAGGTGGGTCAGATGGATTCTGATGGAAGCCGGCATCAATGTACAGGTTTTCGGAGTGCATTCCACTCGGGGGGCCATGGCCTCCAAAGCCATCCAGGTAAGGGAAGGCTGGAAGACATCATGAATGCGGCTGACTGGTCGTCAGAGTCTACGTTCAAAAGATTCTATTGAAAGCCGATCCATGAGGCAGCCTCACTGGTGGTGAGCAAGCTTTGAACAGGCATAATCCTCGCCTCCGGTCCTCACATAGAATGAGAAATTTCCTAGCTATCATGAAGGAAAGTTTAAACTCTATTAAGGACACGGAGGCGAGGATTATCCTGCCTGACAGTTTGGACATGTCACCCACCCAGGAACTGAATCAACACGTTTGGAGGTGGTATTCATTCTTTATTGGTTTGGAATGAAATCATTTTGGATTGCACATGTTCTAACAGGATTGTTTTACGGGCAAGTAATATTGTTCTTTTTCTTGTGGAGAGTGGGCTTCTCGGTCCGTTATGAATCACTGCACCTGTTTATGCATTGCAGGACATTGCTCCCTATCTTACTATTCTCTTTCTCCATAGGTACAGAATCTGCACCAACCTAAGAACACCTTAACTTCCGGTCGCAGTGAAGACGAGGAAGGACACTGACACGGACGGATATATATACGGACTGTCGGATAGTGTTATGATTGGACATTGGTTGCCATGGCTACGTGTACCATGGGTGTTGTAGTTTTTTATGTTGCACTTTGAACTTGCTGTTAATAAAGAGTGAAGAAAGATAAGGCATAATCCTCGCCTCCGTGTCCTTAATGGAATTGAAACTTTCCTTCATGATAGCTATGACATTTCTCATTCCTTTGTGATCATCTGGAGCCTCCCAAAGTACTCTAAGGGACAACTAGAGCGCTAACAGTCTTACTTATGACAAAAGTGCAGCACACCTGATGCCATCTTGATTGAATCAAACTGGTAAAACTTAAAACTGTTAATTTAAAAAGGAACAGAGTGAGGGGGTTTGTTTTGTTATAGAATAGTGCTGTACAAAGAAAAATTAGGACACGTTTTAAGTGAGTTCTAAAACATCTTCCTGTTATACACTTTTAACAGAAGCAACCTGTCAGTTGATTTCCTTGTGTTTAACTGCAGCCTCCCAGAGTGTTCTAAATAACGAGAGCACTACCAGCCTTATTTAAGTGTGGCACACCTGAAGCCATCTTGATTGAATCAAACTGGCAAAATTTAGAACATTTATTTTAGAAAGGAACACAAAGAGGGGTTTCATTTTGTCATAGAAAGTATGGTTAGTGCTGTAGAAAGAAAAATCACACGTTTTAAGTGAGTTCTCAAATATCTTCCTCTTCTATTTCAATAGAACATTCCAACATGTAGAACTAAACATGCACTGCCAGTTAACTCCCTGGTGATCAGCAATTTACTACAGTGTTCTTTGGCTAATTCCAAATTTATGCCAAAATTGTGGCACATCTGACTGCCATCTTGATGGAATCGAAGTGGAAAACTGAAAGCATTTTCTACCGAGAATACATCAGCAAATGAGGAGATTAGGGAGCTGCATAACAAATAAGTCTCCCAGGATGGCCACCAGAGAAAAAAGAGCCGAAATGTAGCACAAATATCACCCAAATGTAGCCCAAGTATAGCCTAATGACAGGAATGTGCAAAACACTTTTTTTTTTTTTGCGGTTTTATATAACACACACTTGATACATTACACAAGGACACATTCCTTTTTGGCTTTAGGTATGGGGAGATTCAATGATTTGCCCAGAATCACAGGATGTCAAGCTGGCGCCAAAACTTGTGAGCGCGTCTGGCCTTATTTGGTCTTTTATAATTTATTGATAAGGGGACGTGTTAGAGGTTTGATGGACCTTTTGACTACACTTAGAGTGATTCCACCATAGATCATAACTTCAATCAGCAATATAACCACATAATCAATATAACACCATTGATCTTTAGGAGTCAGTAATCTTTACACACCATGACCCATTTGGCCTCGAATAACTACACCTTTTGGTAAAGTTTAAATGTTTATTTCCCTAGATTAACAATGCTAATATCACATAACTTGGTCTCAAAATCAAATGATAAGCGTATACAAATAACACAGGCTGACCAAAGCGTTTAAAGAAACTCAATTTAACTAAAGCATTGATAATGAAACACTCAAGAGTTACAGTACAAATCAATAACAGTAATAACTGAAAAACAGAGATAGTATACATCTCGGCTAAACAGGTGAACAGACTCAGTTCTTTGTTAATAACAGTTATCAACACATTTGAACATACTAACTAACCCTCTAATTCAAATTGCATGTTTGGGCTTCATGCAAAACAATTTTAGTCAAAGTTAATTTGGAAAACATCTAAACTAAGGATCTATCAAAATAGTGGTTGGTACCTAAAGGAAAAAGCAAAAATAGCACATAAAGGATAGCATCTTGTTATACCTTTCCTCAATGAGTCAGCAAGAGGTGGTTTCTTCGTCGGGTGGGCATCCGTCTGGTCAGAGTCGGTAATGGGACAGTAAAAGAGATTGGCTCAGTCACGGTAGGGCTCTAAGGTAATTGAATCAACTTAGAAGACATTAAGCTAAGGAATCAGTATTAACACAATTTCTCTTTAAGGATAAACTATAAGGAAAAGAACATCTGGAACTGCGGTACTTCACGAACAGGACTAAGGGGTAGAGTGAGATCAAATGAACTCAGAGAGTGGACTAGAATTCCTAAGTGCGGTTGGACTAAGTTAAACTCCATCAAGTATCTTCTCACGTCGTCATTGGTCAGGAAATCGTATATTCACAGTAGGACCAATAGTCTCTGAACTCTAAATCTAAAATATAACTAAACAGTCTTTCACATATCAATGATTAGCTCCTCTTCTCCTGTTCCCATTGACAGGTTCATAAGGTAAATTTTCAGTTGCAATCCTAGCTGCTGTCAGTGCGGCCATTGTTCAATCCTGGGAACATCTTCTCACGCATCAAATTTACAAAGTATCAACTTCTAATGCAGTACATTTCGACAAGCAATTCTAATGAGAAAGTATAAGACATTTTACAAATCGTTTGGTCAGCGCCGTGTGAACAATGTACAATACTAATTCTCTGCATTCACAAAACATTTACAAACATTTATTTATGCCATGTAACTTAACATGAGGCCCTGTCGGCCAGGCCCAAACCTCGTAATTAACCAATGCCTAATATTATTTAAGCAAATACATAGTACTAATATGTTAATGCGATCCACTAATACATTTTATTCTACATGTGCACATCATTTAAACTATAAATGTGAATTCATTATTAATTGTCGTACATCTCATGGTGGCCACTTCAGTGGGCACGTTCTCCAAGACACACGATTTTCTCAAGGTTATCCTGCTTCATGTAAATTCCTAACAGTTAATCAATGCAAATTCATTAGTAATTAATACAGCTTTCACAATCTCAAACATGGTTCCTTAGTTGCAAAATCTGCAGCTCTGGCCATAACACCACATCATTTCCCCTAAGTGTAAGATATAATCAAGTGATCAACTAGAAAAAAAAATCAAGATAGCAAATCATTTAAAGTGCTTTGTCGCTATTTAAGAACTCAGAAAATATGCCCTCATTTAGGTTTTTTTAGAGCACAAACCATAATTTCGGTGGGCATAAGACCTTCTCATTTTTATAATTTCAAAAGGAAATACTTTAGGTATTACATTTTTGAACACTTTAAGATGACGTCAGGCATGCCACACTTTTGTAATAAATATAGGATGTTAGCAATCTAGTTGTTCATTAAAATGCTGTGGGAAGACAGATTTCAGGGGTATGAATTCGGATAATTGAGGGTAGGGAGCAGGGTGCAGAGGCAACAAATTGACCATGCTGGGCAGGTGGGGAGGGGCAGTGGCAGCACAACGGACCATAGAGAGCCAGAGAAAAAGGGACACCAAACCAACCATACAGGACAGGAAAAAGAGGCTGTGGCAACATTACAGACTATTGAGGGCAGAAGGAAGAGGAAGATGCAGTGGCAGTACAACCATATATACCAAAAGACCCAATTCAGGCAGGAGACTCCTGATGTTGTTAAGTCCAAATGGGCTTTATTTTATCTGTCTCCAGGCTACAGTCTCCTCTTTTTCAATGTAAGTCAATGGGGAAAATCAATTCCCCATTTTTCTTTTAAATCACCCTCTTACCAAGTTCAAAATGCTGGCAAGTATGGTCCAAAGGATCACTAAGGGCAGCTGAAATATGGTAGGGACATGGACCTGGATAACAGAGGGCAGGAGGGAGATAGACAGGGGCACCAAACTGACCTTACAGGGCAGGCATCAGGGGGGCAGGCTGAATAGGCACTGGAAGCACAACGCACCATAGAAGGCAACAATGAGGCTTATTAGCATACACACAGATAACGGAGGGAAGGTAGAAGGAGGTCAGGGGCAACAAGCTAACCACACAGGGCAGGTGGGAGGGGCTGTGGCAGCACAGAAGGCCATGCAGGGCAAGCAGGAAGGTTAATAGCAGCACAAAGGTCATGGTGGGCAAGAGAGAGGGGTCAGGGGCATGCACAAAGGACCATGGAGGTCAGAAAGGATGGGTAGGGGCTGGACACAGACAAGAGAGGGCAGGAGAAGGACCTTCACAACAGACCACACGGGGAAGGCAGGAGGATCAGTTACAGCACAACAGAACATGGAGGGAAGATGGGACTTGCAGCAAAATGGACCATGGAGGACAGGAGGGAGGGAATAAGGGCATGGAACCCGGACAGGCAGGGTAGATGTGGCAGGGAGAGGCTGGAGTTATCTAACCATGCTAGGCAGGTGAGAGGGGCAGTGGCAGCTCAACAGAGCACTCAGACCAGATAGGAGGGGCAGTGTCAGGTCTATGGAACATGTTCTGCAAAAAGGAGGGAGCAGGAGCAAGCATACAGACATCAGAGGGCAGGGAGAAGTAGGATAGGGGCAGTAAGCTAAGCAGAGGCTAAGCAGGAGGGCAATGATAAGGGCTAGGACTGGGCAACAGAGAGGAGGAGAGGTGGGCAAGGACATCAAGCTAAGTGGAGGGCAATGGCAGCAAATCGGATCATGCAGAGCAGGAGGGAGGGGGCTGGTGCATGGACTCATACAACAGAGGGTAGGGGTGAGGTGAATGGGGCAGCAAGCTAACTGTTCAGGGCAGGCAGGAAAGGCAAGGAGGAGGGGGGCAGGAGAAGCAAGCTTAGGTGGGGTAGGACAATGCCAGGCCCTGCGTCCAACTCCCCAACCCCTCCCTCTCTCCATAGTGCTTTGCGATCGGCATTTTACTTAATGTTAAAAAAAATTAGAAATTCACAGAAAAAACAAATATTACAGGGACATTAGGAAAAAGAACAAAAAAAAAACCTCAGAAATTCATTAAAGGTTACAGGAATGTTTTAGTTAGGTTCAGATTTTATATGCACAAACCATAGAAGGCAACACACCCATGCACAAGATGTCACACGTAGAAACAATAACACTGCATTCACATCCCCACGGGTCCCCCACACAATGTTACTGGAGAGGAGGTGCTAGTAACATCCAGTCCCACCCACAGAAGAGGCCCACAGTGATGACAGCAGCTCTGGACACCTGAATCTGGATGACGAACCTGGCCCATCAGGGATCCCTGGACAGTCGGTTACCCAGGCACAGTCCCATACCACTACAGAGCCTCCCCCCTCAGGAAACACCATGACATGACAGCACACACCCAGCGGGCCCATACCTCTGTCCCCAGGACACGTCAATCAGCAGTGTGTCCACCACTACAGGGACCCCAGGGCACACCACAAATACAGGACGATCAGGGACCTGGGGTCAGTGGCAGTGGGCACACGGTTCAGGGCACAGACACACAGGACAAAAGGGAAGCTGGGAGGACTGCTATGCGACACGGGGAGGACAGGCCCAGGGAACCGACTCTCCAGGAGGCACTCACCAACATCCTGGGAGCATACCACCATTCCCAGGAGACAACGGGCCAGATACTGGACAAGTTGCAGGAGACCCAGAGGCTGCAGGAGGGACAGTACCAGGGGATCAGGGAGGACCTGAAGGACATCCACACAATCCTGGTCACCATTGCAGGGGTGCTGGCAGACATGGCCAACACCATGAGGGAGGCAGTAGCACACCACCAGGCCCCTGACACTAGCCACACCGATGAACAGCCCTCCACCTCCACTGACGATAGTGGACAGGAGGCCCACAGGAACAACAGGCCACCAGCCACCAGCACCCCTCCCCCTGCAGAAGGAGAACCACCCAGCAAACTGTCTCTGTGATCCAGGCAGAAGCCATATAACATTGCCAAGACCCCCGCCAGGAAATAAGACTCTCCTGATTGTCACCCATGTGTCCCACTCTGTCACCATGTCCACCTTGAACTGCCATTGCTCCCCTTCCTATGCCCCCTTGGACAATGCACCTGTGATACAAATAAACTGGACTCTATCCTGGACTTTCCTCCACCATCAACCCAGCCAATTCCACTACCCCTCTACTTCTTAGCACTTAAAAAAACACCATTTAAAAAATACAAGTATGGAGTCTGTGAAATGATTGAATAAAGTATTAGTTTAACAAGCTTTAAACACTGCAATACAACTGTCCAGGAATAAATACATAGGAATGACCTGTAGTATGCTGCAGTCAACACACCAGGTGCCAGAGTGGGGAAAGATATCTGAAAATAGAGATGCCAAAGGGTGCAGTAAGTGTCCAAGTGTAAGTGTCCATAGAATTGGGAGAATCTGCTTGCCACGTACAATGTCAAACACAAAACTGTCAATGTAAAGTGAAGTTATAGTGTCTTACCTGTGTGTCACTGGAGGTGGTGTTCTGTTGTCCTCATCCTCATCCTCTGCCTCCTCATCTTCACTGTCCACAGGGTCCATTGCTGCCACACGCCCATCTCCAGCCTCATCCTCCTGCAGAAAAGGCACCTGGTGTCTCAAGGCAAGGTCATGCAGCATGCCATGATTATCTGGCAGACCGTCTTGGGTGAGTAGTACAGGGATCCACCAGTTAGATGGAGACAACGAAACCTGGCCTTCAGGAGTCTGAATGTCCTTCCTATTATTATTCTTGTTCACCCATGTGCCTCATTGTAACGTTCCTCTGCACTTGTCCTGGGATTCCTCACAGGGGTCAGTAGCCATGAGAGGTTGGGGTAACCAGAGTCACCTGCAAATATCGAGGGATACCTGTTAGCCACACACTAACCGTTAGGGCCAACACCATACCCATACACCGACATACACTGGGTGGGAACCAGGGCTCGCCTATTAGCCACACCCAGTGCCTCTGGAGTTGACTCGTCACATATGGGATGCTGCTATTCCTCAGGATAAAGGCATCATGCACAGACCCGTATACTTTGCACTGACATGGGAGATGTACTGGTCCGCCAGGCACACTATCTGCACATTCATGGAGTGAAAGCTCTTTCGATTTCTGAACACCTGTTCATTTCTCCGGGGGGAAACAAATGCAATATGTGTACCATTGATTGCCCTAATGATGTTGGGGATATGTCCCATTGCATAGAAGTCAGCTTCCACTGTGGCCAAATCCTCCACCTGGGGGAAAACAATGTAGCTGCGCATGTGTTTAATCAGGGCAGACAACACTCTGGTCAGCACTATTGAGAACATTGGCTGTGACATTCCTGCTGCCACGCCCACTGTCACTTGGAAGGAGCCAGTTGCCAAGAAATGGAGCACTGGTAGGACTTGCACAAGAGGGGGGATCCCGGTGGGATGACGGATAGCAGATATCAGGTCAGGCTCCAACTGGGCACACAGCTCTGTGATTGTGGCCCTGTCCTGTCTATAGGTGAGGATAATGTGCCTGTCCTCCATTGCTGCCAAGTCCACCAGGGGTCTGTACACAGGGGATGTCTCCATCTCCTATTCATCCACAGCGGTTGTAATCTAGGGGGCAAAATGGGGGCAAGTGGTCAGTATTCCACATTTCCAAACACTACACTGCATTGCATGTTGTGACTGTAACAGTATTTTGTTGGATAGGCCCATATGGTGCCTAGGTGTACTGTGACGCAGTTAGGTGCCATGGCCTGCCCCTCCCATGAAATGGCGTCCATCTGTCCTGTGTGGATGGACATGTGGAAATGAGGTAATGCCGTTAACATTGTGCGCCGTTGCAGGAGGCAGTCGAGTACCACCGTGCAACTCCTCATTGGTTGTCATTGGGCCCTATGGGTTACAGTGGCCAATGGTGATGTACGCGGCAGTGACGGTATGCACAGCGGCGGACGTGACCGCCATTTTCTATCCGTTCACTCACTTGCTACTTGACGTTCAACAGGAGAGGACCTACACTGCAAGTGCTGCTGTGACCTGTGTCTGGAACCGACCATGGCTTGTGCCACTGGGGAAAGGTCCCCTGCCTTCACCGCTGGGGAGTTGGAGAGACTGGTGGATGGGGTCCTACCCCAATACCGAATGCTGTATGGGCCTCCAGACCAACAGGTGAGTACATTGTGAGCACGATGCAAGGGGCATGAATGCATGGAGTGCTGTGTGGGGGGTTGGTGGAAGGGTTCTGGGCAGCGTGATGCATGTATGGTGGGCAATGACTGTGCGTAAGGGGATGTGATGGCTATGGTGGGCCATGAGTGTAACAGGCTGGACGGTCTGACTGATACCTTTTTCTATGTTTATTTTTCTGCAGGTCTGCGCCCATCAGAAATAGGGTTTATGGCGTGCCATCGACAAGGACGTGCAGACCCTGGGGGTCTACGGCAGGCGGAGCACCCACTGTCGCAAACGGTGGGAGGACCTGAGACGCTGGGCAAGGAAGACAGTAGAGGCCCAGCTGGGGATGGCCTCCCAATAAGGAAGGGGTGCCCGTCGAACCCTGACCCCCCTGATGGCCAGCATACTGGCAGTGGCCTATCAGGATGGGCGCTTGAGGGCATCACAGCAGCCACAAGGGGGTGAGTACATTTCCACAATACACTACTTGCGCGTGGTGGGGTGCTCTCCGGGTGGGGGATGTGGGCACCCTAGGCCAGGCCGGACATTGCATGGTAGGTCCCATGTTGGGCAAGAGCTGATGAACACCACCTCCTACCAAGCTAGTAGGCATCCAATACTGGGCAGGGGTCTGTGGGTGCCAGGTATGATGCTATTGGCGTTAGGTATTCCTGTCCGTGGCCTGGTGACTAGCATTGTGACTGGTAGTGCATTGCCTAGTGCGTAGGGCTGTTCCCTGTGTGTACGCCAATGGTGGTGTTGGAGCAGCCATTGACTAAGTGTATTCTTTGTCTCACTCCCCCCCTTTTTGTTTTGTCACCCTGTCCTTATGTGCATTAGCATCATCTGGCGGAGGAGCAGAGGCACCGGCGACGGAGGGAGCTGCATCCCACAGGGCCCGTGAGGCTGAATCCACCGACGGTGAGGGCACCAGTGGGACGGAGGGCGAGGGGAGCACCACGGCGGAGACAGGAGGGGACAGTTCTGACAGAGGTACCTCCTCCGATAGAAGCTCCCTGCTGTTGGCGGACACATCTGTGCCCACCCCAACTACAGGTACAGCCGCCACCCCCATACCAGCACTGCCCTCCCAGCAGCCCCTCAGCGAGTTTTCCATGCCCGCTCACCCAGGAGGGTGGGCATCTCCTTCACCCCAGGCACCTCAGGCCCTGCCCCAGTTAGCCCTGCTGCCCTGAGTGAGGAGGCTATTGACCTCCTGTGATCCATCTCTGTTGGGCAGTCAACCATAGTGAATGCCATCTAGGGGCTGGAAGCCCATTTGCAACAAACAAATGCATTCTTGGAGGGCATTCACTCTGGCATGGCGGTCCAACAAAGATCAATCCAGGCTCCGGCCTCATCCCTGATGGCAGCCATTGCCCCTGTTTCTAGCCTCCCCCCTCCACCTTCCTCTACCCAGTCCCATTCCCCTGAACCCCAACCTACCGCAAGCACACAGTCAGAACAGCATGCACTCAAGACAACACACAGGAATGGCTCGGGCAAACACAAGCACCACACATCATCCCACAGGCACTCACACAAACACCATCCAGATGCAGACATACCAACATCCACTGCCTCCACTGTGTCCACCTCCTCCTCCTCGTCCACCTCCCTCCCAGTAGCGTCTCCACTCACACAGGCATGCACTACATCCTCATCCACTACCTCCATCACCATCACGCCTATCACTACACACCCCTCACTGGCAGTCACCACCCCCACATCCATGCACACGTCCCCTGTGTCCTCTCCCACTGTGTCTGTGCCCCCTCCTCCCAAAGTACACAAATGCAAGCACTCAGACACCCAACAGCCATCCACCTCACAACAGCATCCAGCCCATGCACCTGCTCCCAAAATCAGCAGACACCTCCTGCAACCACTTCCTCTTCCTCCACTCCCAAACCTTCACCCTCTTCCTGCCCCAATACCCCTATGAAGCTTTTCCTCTCCACCACTGACCTCTTCCCTACCCCTCCCCTCATCCTTCACGTTGGGCCAGGGTGGTCAGAACCCAGGCGAGCACATCAGCAACCCAGTCCACGGCAACAGTAGTGTCGACAGCTACTGCAGGTGGGAGAGGCTCCAGGGAACCAGCCATCAGCACTGAAAGTGTGCCTGCACCAGCTGCCAAAGGGAAGGGCAAGGAGGCACCACCAGCTGCCAAGGGGAAGGGCAAAGAGGCACCACCCACTGCCAAGGGGAAGGGCAAAGAGGCACCACCAGCTGCCAAGGGGAAAGGCAAGGAGGCACCACCAGCTGCCAAGGGAAAGGGCAAGGAGGCACCACCAGATGCCAAAGGGAAAGGCAAGGGGCTTGCACTAGCAGGCAGGAAGGACAGGAGGCCTGGTGCTGGGACTGATTCTGAGCCCCCACAACCAACCATGGCGGTTCAGCCGTCCGAGGCTGCAAGCGAAGGGCTGGAGCCTCCCCCACCACTGCCTGCACCACCACCAGCACCGCCACCAGCACTGCCACCAGCAGCAGCAGCTCCAGTGGGCTGCCGTCCGAGGCTGCAGGGGAAGGGCAGGAGCCTCCCCCCACCACTGCCTGCACCACCACCAGCACCGCCACCAGCAGCAACAGCCATTGAATATCTGCTGCGGTTATTCGTGGGTCATAACGCTGTGGGCATAATTCTGTTGGCGTAACAGTGTGGGTTTTGCTACCACCAGTTGGGCTGGCGGACTTGTGTGTGTGGCTGTATAGTGACGGATTGCTATGTGTGTGTCATAATATGGGTAGCGGTAAACCACCGCACCAGCGGTATGTTGGCGCCAGTCAGCTTGGCAGTACGCAGGACTTACCGCCAATGTCATAATGAGGGCCTTAGTTTCTATAGAAAGAGTTTATTTTTGTTTTGCTAATAACATTGGCGTCGTTTGATGAATTTTCATGACATTTTAAAAAAAATATGACGCTGCTGTCTGTAAAGTTTCGGGGTGATCCATCAAGCGGAGCCAAGAGAAAAGTTCAAAAAAGGGGTCCAAAAACACTTTTCACCATGCATTATTTCATAGGGATTTTGAACAGGAATAGTGCCCAACCACTGGAAGGTACTACACCAAATTTGGTGGAAAGGCAGTTCTTGCTCTAGAAAGCGCCATTTTGTTATTTGGTGTAAATCCATTAAGTATTTTTGAGAAGTTAAAGAAAAAACACATTTGTTTCCCAATGTTGTGCTGAGATCTGTTTGGCTGCCAACACTTCAACAAGGAAGTGTTGGCAGCCATCTTGGGACTCTGCTTCAGAAAATAAAGATTAAAAAAAAGAAAAGGAGACAAAGTAAGGACACCCTGAGCTTTTAGCTCTGGTGCTGGGGTCCAGAGGGAAGCCCCCAGAGCAAAAAAGCATTTTAAAAAAAAGATTTTGCCGAGGGTTACGGAGGATCAGGCGAAAATGTTTTAAAAAACAAGCATGGGCTCCCCCGCTTGTTTTAATGAAGCCCCTGGGTCACTGCTTAATTTATAAATAAAGAGGTGCAGGTGCTCAAAGCCCTTCTCTTAACCCCTTCGCTGCCAGGCCTTTTCCCCCTCCTGTGCCAGGCCTTTTTTTGCCTATTTGGGGCAGTTCGCGCTTAGGCCCTCATAACTTTTTGTCCACATAAGCTAACCAAGCCAAATTTGCGTCCTTTTTTTCCAACATCCTAGGGATTCTAGAGGTACCCAGACTTTGTGGGTTCCCCTGAAGGAGGCCAAGAAATTAGCCAAAATACAGTGCAAATTTCGTTTTTTTCAAAAAAATTGGAAAAAGTGGCTGCAGAAGAAGGCTTGTGGTTTTTCCCCTGAAAATGGCATCAACAAAGGGTTTGCGGTGCTAAACTCAGCAGCTTCCCAGCTTTCAGGAACCGGCAGACTTGAATCAGAAAACCCAATTTTACCACACAATTTTGGCATTTTACTGGGACATACCCCATTTTTGCAATTTTTTGTGCTTTCAGCCTCCTTCCAGTCAGTGACAGAAATGGGCATGAAACCAATGCTGGATCCCAGAAGCCTAAACATTTCTGAAAAGTAGACAAAATTCTGAATTCAGAAAGGGGTCATTTGTGTAGATCCTACAAGGGTTTCCTACAGAAAATAACAACTGAAAAAGAAAAATATTGAAATTGAGGTGAAAAAAACATCAATTTTTCTCTACGTTTTACTCTGTAACTTTTCCCTGCAATGTCAGATTATCGAAAGCAATATACCGTTACGTCTGCTGGACTCCTTTGGTTGCATGGATATATAGGGCTTGTAGGTTCATCAAGAGCCCGAGGAACCCAGAGCCAATAAATGAGCTGCACCCTGCAGTGCGTTTTCATTCTATACCGGGTATACAGCAATTCATTTGCTGAAATATAAAGAGTAAAAAATTGCTATCAAGAAAACCTTTGTATTTTCAAAAAGGGCACAAGATAAGGTGTTGAGGAGCAGTGGTTATTTGCACATCTCTGAATTCCGGGGTGACCATACTAGCATGTGAATTACAGGGCATTTCTCAAATAGATGTCTTTTTTACACACTCTCCTATATTTGGAAGGAAAAAATGTAGAGAAAGACAAGGGGCAATAACACTTGTTTTACTAATCTATGTTCCCCCAAGTCTCCCGATAAAAATGATACCTCACTTGTGTGGGTAGGCCTAGCGCCCGCGACAGGAAACGCCCCAAAACGCAACGTGGACACATCCCATTTTTTTTAAAGAAAACAGAGGTGTGTTTTGCATAGTGCCTACCTGTAGATTTTGGCCTCTAGCTCAGCCGGCACCTAGGGAAACCTACCAAACCTGTGCATTTCTGAAAACTAGAGACCTAGGGGAATCCAAGATGGGGTGACTTGTGGGGCTCGGACCAGGTTCTGTTACTCAGAATCCTTTGCAAACCTCAAAAGTTGGCTAAAAAAACACATGTTCCTCACATTTCTGTGGCAGAAAATTCTGGAATCTGAGAGGAGCCACAAATTTCCTTCCACCCAGCGTTTCCCCAAGTCTCCCGATAAAAATGATACCTCACTTGTGTGGGTAGGCATAGCGCCCGCGACAGGAAACGCCCCAAAGCGCAACGTGGACACATCCAATTTTTTGAAAGAAAACAAAGGTGATTTTTGCGAAGTGCCTACCTGTAGATTTTGGCCTCTAGCTCAGCCGGCACCTAGGGAAACCTACCAATCCTGTGCATTTCTGAAAACTAGAGACCTAGGGGAATCCAAGATAGGGTGACTTGTGGGGCTCGGACCAGGTTCTGTTACCCAGAATCCTTTGCAAACCTCAAAATTTGGCTAAAAAAACACATGTTCCTCACATTTCTGTGGCAGAAAGTTCTGGAATCTGAGAGGAGCCACACATTTCCTTCCACCCAGCGTTCCCCCAAGTCTCCCGATAAAAATGATACCTCACTTGTGTGGGTAGGTCTAGCGCCCGCGACAGGAAACGCCCCAAAGCGCAACATGGACACATCCAATTTTTTTAAAGAAAACAGAGGTGATTTTTGCGAAGTGCCTACCTGTAGATTTTGGCCTCTAGCTCAGCCGGCACCTAGGGAAACCTACCAAACCTGTGCATTTCTGAAAACTAGAGTCCTAGGGGAATCCAAGATGGGGTGACTTGTGGGGCTCGGACCAGGTTCTGTTACCCAGAATCCTTTGCAAACCTCAAAATATGGCTAAAAAAACACATGTTCCTCACATTTCTGTGGCAGAAAGTTCTGGAATCTGAGAGGAGCCACAAATTTCCTTCCACCCAGCGTTTCCCCAAGTCTCCCGATAAAAATGATACCTCACTTTTGTGGGTAGGACTAGCGCCCACGAAAGGAAATGGCCCAAAACACAACGTGGACACATCACATTTTTTATAAAAAGCAGTGCCTACCTGTGGATTTTGGCCTGTAGCTCAGCCGGCACCTAGGGAAACCTAGCAAACCAGCGCATTTTTGAAAACTAGAAACCCAGGGGAATCCAAGATGGGGTGACTTGCGGGGCTCTGACCAGGTTATGTTACCCAGAATCCTTTGCAAACATCAAAATTTGGCCAAAAAAACACTTTTTCCTCTCATTTCGGTGACAGAAAGTTCTGGAATCTGAGAGGAGCCACAAATTTCCTTCCACCCAGCGTTCCTCTAAGTCTCTCGATAAAAATGGTACCTCACTTCTGTGGGTAGGCCTAGCGCCCACGAAAGGAAATGGCCCAAAACACAACGTGGACACAACATATTTTTTCACAGAAAACAGAGGTGTTTTTTGCAAGGTGCCTACCTGTGGAGTTTGGCCTGTAGCTCAGCCGGCCCCGGGGGGGGGGGCAGAAATGCCCTAAAGGTCACCTCGTCCAAGGCACAGAACAGGTTAAACACGAGTCTGCTGTAATTAAATCTGCCAGCACTGAATACTGAGGCAGCGAAATCCGGAAGCCATCTCGGGCCTCTCCAATCCATTTACGGCCACCCCTGCCCCTTTAGTTCATCCTGCAACTTTCTACTTTCTCCCTTTATGACGCTTTTTAGTTTTTCCTTCTTCCATGTTTCTCATATGTGTCTTTTGCTCGCAGCAAATGCTTGAGGCCTAAGAATAAGCCCCAGCCCTCACAAATAAGTGCCGGTGCTCAGCACCGGAGAAACAAGCACAAATTAAGCGCTGCCCTGGGTGGACCAAGTCCCGGGGGCATGTCAAAAATAATGAGGGGGTACACGGGTCCCCCCGACTTACTGAATCCCCGGGGCCCGCCACCGATTTTTACATTGAATGTGGGTGGGCCGAGAGGTCCCCCATCCCCCATGGACCACCATCTCCCCGGGGCAAAATGCTTTTATAGAAGAAAAGGGGAGGTCCTGTGGACCGCGTCATGCCCTGGGGACCCCCACCTCCCCGGGGCCAAATATAGAATGAGCTGTGGGGGACACCAAGCCCTCCCACAGCTCCAGGGACCGCCACCTCCCCAGGGCCAAACATACAATGAAATGCTGGGGGACCACCCAGCCCCCTGCAGGCCCAGGGACTGCCGCCTCCCCGGGGCTCAACATAGGATTAAATGGGGAGGGGGTCCCTGCCCACAGCACCAGGGACCACCACCTCCCCAGGGACCTAACAAAGAATTAAATGAGGGTGGCAGTCCAACACCCCCCGCAGCCCCAGGGACTGCCACCTTACTGGGGCTGAATTTAAATAAGATAGGGGGTCCATCACCTTTCCCTGGGGCAAATTGAATTGTGGAGGGGGCCTGCATGGCCCACCTCGAAGAGTGATGGAGGACCCTGGGGACCACAACCCACCTGGGCCAGCTCCTGCTATGTCCCGGGGGTCCCCACCCCCAGGCACAGCTGTTTGCTCTGACTTAAAAGGAGCTTTGACAGTGCCCACCAAGTCAGAGCAAACACTCCGGTTCCAGCAAGTGAGAGCTGTGAAACAGAGATGCAGGCAGGGAAACAGAGAGGGAGCTGCACTACGGCACTTGTGACATTGTTGATAATATTAATGTAAAATTTGCAGTAAAATTTTTGAGGAAAAAACTGCATGGCAAGGGTTTGAGTTATAGTTACCGTAGAGCATGCATTATAGTTAATTGAGATAAATCTCACTATAACAGGTGCATTTCTATGGTTTAGTATGTTTAAAATGTGAGCCTAACTATAACACACCTGTAACCTTTGGTTTTATTAAGTGATATATATTATTATTAATATATATATATATATATATATATATATATACACACACTCACACACACGACTGTGTCTTCTCCTCCTAAAAAAAATGTTTCTGGGGAGCCCACTGGGTATCATTCGTAAACCCCTTGAACTCCAGCCTTGGTCTCTAAACCTGACCTGCCAACGCCACTGATGCAGGGCAACGCCTTTTCTCTTTGTTCCTCCTTTGTGGTTTTAGCAGCATGTTACTGTCATAACTGATCAAGAGAATCATATTTTCCTGTTTTATAACCCCGCCTCCAGTTCATGTAAACCTCCTTGCTCTTGAATGATTCGCTAATTCTGCAAGAAGACGACGTCGAAGCAACCCTTCAAATAATGCTTCCATTCGTGCTACTTTATATCGTGATTTCTGTGTATTCCCCCAGCGGAGTTTGCGGTAAGCGTTCCTTCCCAAGTACTTCTCTTTGATACCCAATATAGAAAGAATTATGAAAGGCGGTACCTTCTGTATCACTGGTGCCGAGATGAATGAATGGTTACATAGCTCATCGACAGTGTACTTTAAAAGAGCAAGTCGGCATTTTAGCAGATCAATGTCAGTATAAATTGTTTGTGTTTCTGACAACAAGTCCAGAAACGTAGCAAGGATGCCATTGACCTTGGTGCAAGCAAGAAACGTCCCTTTTGACTGCTGTTAGTGTAGTAAACTACGGCAATTACCAGGGGTCAATGGGCCCCTCTGGGCTCTGGATCCCGGTGCTACCTCACCTGCTGCACCAAAGGAAGCTACGATCCCTGCACAAATTGAAATTTCTACAGTTTTTAAAATATGAACTACGGCTGGGTAGTACTGGCGAGACCACTTAAGTTATCTCATTGCCAGTTAAATTGGCACTACAGATGAGCATTTTAGATCCGGTCGCGGTCGATTTTGCACTTTTTTTGAACGATGTGTAGGGAGCGACTGCTATAAAATATTGTTTGTTTCGTATAATCGGTGTAACTTTCGTTTTTGCGCTGGCTGTCCGTGCAAATGTCATTGCACAATTGCCAAACAATTGTCAGTCACATTTTTTCCACGGGTTCGATAAGGGGATTAATTAAATATATTTTGTCCGCAATATGTTACTAGGACTTCAAATATGAATGAGAATTCAACTGCATGGTGTTGTACTTAGATTGGAGAAAGTGGAAAAAAATCTGAAAGGGGAGTTAGCCTTACCCTTCAGGAAGGGCCAAAGATCTGTATTTTTTCCCTTTTGGTACATTCCTAATCATATAAATGTTGATTTAATGAGTCTTTGGATATTATACAGCACAATATCTCTGTAACCAGGAGCAAACAAATACACTCAGATCAGAGGATGAAGTGAAGTACAGAAAACATGTAAGGTGGCAGAGACCTGCTCGAAAGTTTCTAACAGTCACCACTAAAAGGCACAGCCCTAGCCAAGTAAGGAGGAGAACATGATGGCTTTCTTACTGACCTCGAGCCCAGGATGGCAAAGAAGGCATTTTAAAGAAAACTGAAGCAAATAAAACACCATTGTTTCTTGAGTAAACTTTAATGTGAAAGCCAGGTCTTTACCCCATTGTGTCCCTCTGATGGTGATCCACAAAGGGCCGGTAGTCACACTCTAATACCCACAACTTGAAGTGCCGTTTATGACTACCCGGAGGGCTTAGCAAGTGGCCTGATAACCAAAACCACATCTTGGAATACTGTGTGCACACCTAGACCCTTCAGATTACCTTAGCTGTAGCTTGGAAGCAGGACATGTGCTCCTCATAACCACAACTGCAAGGTTGGGCTTCTTTTTTTAAAATTTTTTTTATATGTTTATTGAGAAGTACATGTCAATATACAGACTGTGTTAAATAGAGAAACAATACATCAAATTATGGCCATATATGAAAAATATTATGAAATATTAACTTCTCAGATTTCTAAACACAAAAAACAAAAAACAAAAAAAACATTCTACATATAACAGTAAATGCAATATATGAGATTATTTATAAGGCATCCAACTGTGCATTAACTCTTAGAAGTAGACCTATAACAGAAAATCTGGAAAGAAAGAATTATGCAATATGTATTAAACCATGTATTATAGGTTGTTAGAAGACAGTCGAGATAGTAATATCATGCAAATCCACATATATAACATTTCAAATGGAGATATTCCTGCCAATTCAACAGTGTTGAATTGGTGAACAGTAAGTCCTACTTAAAATAACAGTGTTAATGGGCGAGATGTCAACTGTCTTAATAACAGCATGACTCAAAACAATAATAAAAAAGTCTTAATAAAGATAGGAGACAAAGAATGAGAAAACGTTTACGTGTGAATATTAATAGAATATGTATAAGCTAGAAAGGGTTTCCAAATTTGGATGAAAATCCCAACATTATCTTACAATCTGTAAATCAGCTTTTCATATGATGCCATGTTATACATTTCAATAAGCCATTCATCATGTGTAGGACGTTGTGGTGTTCTCCAATGTCGTAATATACAAATTTTTGCTACAGTGAGTGCAATAGCAATCAATCGTCTTGTATGGTTTGTTAAATTTGGGAGATCAGTAACATCATGTAATATAACTAATTTTTCTGTTAGGGTTGGGCTTCTTGATTAAAATTCTTTAGCGCCCGGAATGATTCCTGGTGAGCATACCCACACATCACAGGACAAAACATATAATTTTGATAGCGGTATCATCCTAGCCCAGGCATGTCTTCTTGTAACTAGCTACATGGCCTCAGTGTTAACCATGACCTACTGCGTTAAGCATACCCCTTGATAACCACACCAATATCGTTGAATGCTGCTATCACGGAAGGCTCTATATACCATACTAAAAGTCCATTCATCGGGCAATGATCATGCTGCCTATTATCCATATGGTAGGGAGCTGGAATGTGTCTTCACAATCACCACTCTATACTGTATTATTGGCCATATCCCTCTGTTATGACTTCTGTTACCCATATCTTGGAGGTTTAGGCCTGGACTTTGACAGCCACCTCCATAGCCTAGTGGTCCTCTTATAACCATATAATGAAAACCACTATTCACCTGCAGCTGCATTAGAAAGGAAGGATGGGAATAGCCTTCTAACAGTCATATCTAAGAGGGCTGGGCATACCCTTCTAATTGGCATCAACCCTACCAAGGAGAAGTGGGCATACCGTTCTGCATATCCTTCTATCAGCCATCTCATGGAGGGCTGGAAATACCTTTCTAGCAGTCATGTCATGGAGGGCTGACTATACCCTTTTATCAGCCATCTCATGGAGGGCTTACTATACTCTTCTATCTGCCATCTCAAGAAGGGTTGGACCCAGATCCATTACAACCACTGCTGCTGAGTGGTGCCTGTATGTTTTTCCTTGTATAAAAACATACAAGGAAAAACTGAATGTGCCAACTCTGGCAAATATAGCTTGAAGTGCTGACTATGATCCCTTATACGTGTAGTAGTAGAGGAGGACATACTAACTGAGACTAGAACAGCTGGAAAACTATTCCCTAGAGCAGTGGTTCCCAACCTGTGGTCCGGGGATCCCTTGGGGTCCGCGAAGCCTCCTCGGGGGGTCTGCGACTGCTTGGAAAATTAAATAATATTAACAGATTAGGTCCTTAGCTTTCAGTAATGACCCTGTGGGGGGCCCCCAGATTCCAAAAATGATTCAGTGGGGGTCCCCGAGTTCCAGTAATGATAAAGTGGGGCTCCATGGAAGTCAAAAGGTTGGGAACCACTGCCCTAGAGGACAAAGCACATTCCTTCAGTCACAGCAACAGCTATCATGTAACTTCAAGGATCTAAAAAATATCAGTGTCTGAAAAGAGGGAAGTCACCAAACTGCAACTAATCACCAGGAAGATATTAAAGTGAGTGCAACAACAGTTCTGATCCCAAATCATTTGCTGATGTAGTGCCACTTCACAGCAGTACCAGACCTAGACCTGGGTATACAAATCGGATGGGCAGAAGAGTGATGCAAAATATAATGGGCACAATTGTAATTCATTTCTACCACACATTTCTAATGAGGCATGTTTGCTTTCTGACTTCCTGGTTTTATGGTGTATTGGACTCTCTTTTTGCTGGTTTATTGTCTGCACACTTTACCACTGCTAATCAGTGCTAAAGTGCAAGTGCTCCCTATTGGAATTGTACTGTTGATTGGTTTATCCATGATTGGCATTTTTGATTTACTGGTAAGTCCCTACTAAAGTGCACTAGAGGTAACCAGGGCCTGTAAATCAACCATTGCACAGTCATGCCACCGCAGTGTCTGTGTGTGCAGTTTTAAACTGCCAATACAACTTGGCAAGTGTACCCACTTGCCAGGTCTAAACCTTCCCTTTTACTACATGTCAGGCACCCCTAAGGTAGGCCCTAGGTAGCCCCAGGGGCAGGGTGCAGTGTATGTTTAAGGTAGGACATATACTAGTGTGTTTTATATGTCTTAACAGTGAAATACTGCCAAATTCGGGTTTCACTGTGCAATGCCTATCTCTGTCATAGGTTAACATGGGGTATGCCTTTAAATATCATTAAAGCGCATATTCCCTTTGAGAGCAGATGAAAATGTGGAGTTTAGGGTCTGTAAAATCACAATTTAAAAATACATTTTTTTAGTGAAGTTGGTTTTTAAATTGTCTGTTTGAAAATGTCACTTTTAGAAAGTAGGCATTTTCTTGTTTAAACCATTCTGTGACTGTGCCTGTTTGTGGATTGTCTGTCTGGGTCAGTTTGACAGTTGTGCTGTTTTTCACTTCACAAGACAGTGACACAAAAGGGGGCATGGGTGTAGCCTGCATATCCTGATGAGCCATCTGAGCTAGAGGGGAGGGTCATTCACATCTGAAAGGACTGTGCCTGCCCTCACACAAGGCAGTCTCCAACCCCCTAGTGTGTGTCTGGGGCCTGATCTGGACAAGGAAGAATCTGGCAAACACCTGAGACTTTGCTTTGAAGTTTGCCAACTTCAAAGGCAGAAAGGGGTATAAGAAGAAGAACCAAACCCCCAGACTTTTAGATTCTTTCTGGAATCAAGAGGAACCTCTACCCAGGAGAAGAGCTGAAGGAGGAGTACTGTCCCTTTGCTGTAGAGGGTGAACTTTGCTGCGAGTCCTGCTTGAGAAAGTTCTCCAAGGGCTTGGTGTAGAGCTTTCCTCCTGTTGGAAGTCTCAGGGACACCAAAGACTTCAGTTTCTTCGACTTGCAACACTGGGAACTGTGTGTTTTGTGCTGTTCAAGAGGAGAAACCACTGCGCCGCCGCCAACGTAGCCGCTGGCAGCACCGTGACCTGCCGCCGCCGCCGCACAAAGTCACATTGCCCCACTTCGCACCGCGACCCTTGTCTCACTGACGTTGTCATCAGACGACTTCACCGAGCCGCTGCTCGCACTGTGACCTGTGGACCCTACCCTCTGGCATCGCTTAGCTGACTCCGGCACCGTGGCCTGTGGACACCGCTCATGAGGAGCACGAAGCACCGTCCCATCCCGCACGGCAGCCCCAGTCCACCGATGCCAGCATCATCGACTCCAGTGTTATCACCAGGCATCCCTACCTGCACAGTGGCCTGTAGACACTGTTTGTGAGGGTCATGAAGCACTGTCCCGTCCCGCTGGCTAGGGTCTACCGACGAGAGCGCTTCCACAACGACGACGACGCTGCCTGCACCGTGACATATGGACACTACACGTTGCACCGCCCCACTTCACACTGCAGCCCTGGTCTCAAAAATGCCGCTGGATGCAGTCACCGAGCCGCTGCCTGCACCGTGACCTGTGGGCACCGCACGTCGCATCGTCCCGCTTCGCACTGCAGCCCGACGCCATCCACGCCAGCGCTCCTGACTTCATCAGTCCGGAGTTCGATCTGCAACGCGTGTGACTTCAAGGGCCCAACTGCTCCTGCACAGACTCTGGAACCGACACCACAACGTCGTCAACGCAGCTCTCCGGGGCTTACTGCGAGGATCATGACGCCCTACAAATCCAAGGTACTGTTTGCAGGTCTTCCCGACGCCGTAGCTGGCCAGCGACACCACGGCCGGCCTGAACTGTTGGTTTTTTTTATCACAACGCTGTGATAGCCCCCGGTGGAGCTATTGACTTCAAGGAACTGTATTTTTGAGTAAATCTTGCAGAGTTCATATTTTTATTACTGTATGTTGGATTTTTTATTGTATTTGGTCTTGTTTTAACTAGATAAATATTGGCTATTTTTCTAAAACTGGTGTGGTGGCCTTTTGTAGTATTTTCACTGTGTTACTGTGTGTTATGTGCAAATGCTTTACACATTGCTTCTAAGATAAGCCTGACTGCTCGTGCCAAGCTACCAAAGGGCTGAGCAGGGGTTATCTGAGCAGGTATCTCCCTTATCCTGACTAGAGTGAGGGTCCCTACTTGGAAAGGATGCAAACCGACTGCCAGCTAGAGATCCCATTTCTAACATTGGTGGCAGCAATGGGATAGGATTTGAATTTGCACTTGACCCAAAGTGATTGGTCTACACTACTACCATATCGTAGACCATTACGTGCCACATACAGATTTTTTTTTTTGATTTTTTTCTCTTTTACCTTTTTTTGATCTTAAGTTCAAGTGAACTCCACTGACATGTTTCAATCAAGAGCATCTTCAGTTGCATCCCAGTATTTGGTTTTTGAGGAGGATAGGTTGGGAATCTATACCATAAAGGAACTGAAGGCAGTTTGTAAAAAAACATCAAAGTTCAGGTCAGAGGCCTCACCAAAAAGAGGAGCTACAAGAGGCGCTGAGGGCCTGGGTAGCCGCCAGAGCTGCCAGTGGGCAGTCTGAGGATCCAAATGGAGACTCTGCTGACACAAATTCTAGGGAAGATGTCCTGAGGGTACAGGAGCTGCCGGGGGGAGAGGTACCCCCTGTGCCAAGCAGCAGTGGTTGATCAAAAGGTTTGACTTGAGGAGCTGGAGGACAGGAGAGAAGCCAGGAGGCACCAGATTGAGTTGGAGAGATTAAAAATGGAGGCTCAGAGGGAGCAGCGAGCCATGGAGGAAAGAAAGATGCTTTTGGACCATGAGCTCAAAGTGAAAGAGCTGGATGTGAGGAGCAGGTCCAGCCATGATGGTGGCAGCAATTCATCAGTGCAGTCAGACAGAATTGTGCACATTCCTAAAAACGTAGGGAGAGAGTACAAGAAGGGAGATGACATGCAGAGGTGGTTTCAGGGATATGAGGCATCCATCCACATGAATGGGGTCCCTGAGAAGGATTGGTGGCCAGGATTGTGGAACCACTTCACAAAGGAGGGGAGGGACACTTTGCTAGATTTGGGTAAGGGGTACAACCTCACCTACGCTGACATGAAGGAGGCCCTTCTCACTTGGTATGGTCTCACTCCTGACAAGTACAGGGATCAGTTTAGGCAGAGTAAGAAAACTAAATCCCAGGCCTGGACCTGATTCATTTTGCAGAGCACTGGATGGTTGGGTGAAGGGCAGTAATGTGACAGATTTTCAGGGGCTGTACAACTTAATTACGTGTGAGCACTTATCTAGTCTGTGTTTTGCAGAGCTGCGCCAGCACTTGACTGATCGTAAGCTGACTGACCCCAGGAAGCTTACTATGGAGGCAGACCGCTGGGTGAGTACCAGTTTCCACAAAAACATATATGGGGGAGAATCTGCCAAAGGTGGGAAGGGTTTCCAGCAGCAGAGTAGGGGGGATAAGGGTAAACAAAAGGAGTCTCCCAAAGGGCCCCAATCTAGTAACCCCGGGTAAGAAATACCACCCTCAGGAGATAAGAAATCATGGGCCTCTTCAGGAAAGCCTGCAGAGGCAGGGCACTGTAAGTACTTTGCTTGTGACCAGGAGGGTCACATGAAGGGAGATCCCAAATGTCCCAAGTGGACACCACCACCCAGCGGTGGGCAGATGAAGGGGATGGCAAGTGTAGCGCTTGGGGAGGAGGTGGGTGTGGGGATCCCACAGAGATGACCCTTGTCTCACTAGGGGACGGTGAGATGGTCCAGAGAAACCTAATGCCTGATAACACTAAGAAATACAGGCAGTGGGTGACAATGGGTAGAGGGTAGAGGCTCTCCGAGATACTGGAGCCAGTGTGACCACAGTCCGGTGTCACCTGGTGTCTGAAGAGCACATAGTGCCTGGTGTATTCCACCAAGTAGTTGCAGTGAACAGTTCAGAGCCCCAATGTAAGGTGGCGCAGGTTCCCTTTGAGTGGGGAGGAGTCTCAGGTTCCTTGAGGGTAGCTGTGAGTCCCACCATGCCAGTTGACTGTCTGCTGGGCAACAACCTGAAGACTTCCACCTGGAAGGAGGTGGAGCTCAGGTCGCACTTGGGGATGTTGGGCTTGCCAGAGTAGGCATGCGTGAGCACTCAGTCCCTGGCAGCCAGTCAGGGTGATCAGACAGACCTGGAGCCTGAAACAGTGGCCCAGGTGACTGCCGAGAGAAAGGGCAATGGGTGGGGGAAACCTGCCCCAGAAGTTCCCACAGTCCGGGAGGAGGCTGACCTCGAGGGGGAAGCCCCGGCACCTACAGGGGAGCAAGCAGCCAAACTGGGAGGCCTACCTGAGCTGACCCATTGGCAGCAAGGGGGGGTCCCACCAGGGAGGAGTTTTGCATGGGACAGAAGGTGTGCCCTACTCTCATGGGTCTTAGGCAGCAGGCCGAAGACCAGGCAGCTGGTGCTGAGCCCAAGGATCACAGGATATACTGGGAGAATGATCTCCCGTATAGCAAGCCTAAGGTTGCTGAACCTGGGGCAGCCCAGGTGGTGGTACCCCAGCTCTTCAGAGCCTTCCCACTGAGTTTGGCTCATGATGTGCCTCTGGCAGGACATTTGGGGCAAGGCAAGACCTTTGACAGGCTTGTAACCCACTTTCATTGGCCCCAAATGTGAAAACATTCAGATGCCTTCTGTAGGTCCTGCCAGACTTGCCAAGCAAGTGGCAAAAGTGGAGGGAAATGTAAGGCCCCCCTCTAACCATTTCCTGTCGTGAGCACCCCTTTTGAGAGGGTGGGTATTGACACAGTGGGGCCTCTTGACCTCAAGACAGCCCCAGGCAACAGGTTCATCCTGGTCTTGGTGGACCATGCCACCCAGTACCCGGAAGCTATCCCTCTGAGAACAGTGACAGCACCCGATGTGGCCAGGGCACTGATGGGGATCTTTACCCGAGTGGGTTTCCCCAAGGAGGTGGTACCAACTTATGTCTATATACATAAAGGCCATGTGGAAAGAATGTGGCGTGAACTACAAATTCACCACTCTATACCACCCCCAAAGTAACTGGTTGGTTGAGAGATTCAACCGAACCCTGAAAGGCATGATTGGGGGTCTGTCAGACTCCATGAGATGTAAATGGGACGTCCTCTTACCATGTCTTCTCTTTGCCTACTGGGAGGTACCACAGAAGGGGGTTGGCTTTAGCCCCTTTGAACTGTTGTATAGGCACCCCATCAGAGGACCATTGAGTCTGGTGAAAGAGGCCTGGGAGTAAGCTTCTAGAAAGCCACCCCAGGATGTATTTAGTTTACATGCTGGCCTTCCGAAACCAGACCGCCCGTTTCAGGAAGCTCGCACAAGAGAACCTTGAGGCAAGCCAGGAGGACATGAAACGCTAGTACAACCAGAATACTACTCTGGTTGAGTTTCAGCCTGGCCAAAAAGTGTGGGTCATGGCCCCCGTACAGCCTTGTGTAACCAAATATCAGAATACAATTGGTGTCTCTTTAGGTATAGCGTGGTAGTCCAGTTGGACGCCCGATCTTTTGAAACCACTCTTCTAAAATATAAATACCATAGGCTTCAGAGAAGTAGACATTTTTTACCGCAAGCTATTGGATGTTTGGGGTATCGTTTCAGGAAGCACTTCTGTTGCAAAGCATGAAGGGTCATCATGTGGCAGCTTACAGATAACCCATCTCTAAACTGGCAAGCGGACCCAAAGCTTGGCAGACAGGGTACTCCATTGCGTTTGCACTGGAGTATCATGTCCACCAAACTCTAAACCTGGCACTCTATTTTCGATAAAAGTCATTCAATGTAGTGATATAATCTAGTATACTCAAATCAAACACAAATGTTAAAGAAATATTTTTCAGCTTTAAAGAGTCTTTATTATATTTTCACATGACATTTGTTGCGTAAATTTCATGCAGATCTTTCTATGCCACTGCTCATGTTTTGGTTCTTGGAGCCAAGCTAGTTCACTGACTCTGCTCTGGCTTCTTTATTCCCATGCATGAATTTGCTGGCTTTTCCACCTATACTAGTAAATTGCATCAAGGTGAAGAAAGGACTTTCCCTTTTGTCTAATTTTGTTGTTGAAGGGTACAGGTACCTCAAAGGAATTTTAGTCCTTAAAGAATACCAGGTTATATAGATGGAGGTAAAAAGTTACATGGTGCATCAGGCAGATGCAAAGAGTCGGCATTTTGCAAGGATCATGTGACACACCCCATAAACCCTTGTTCCCCTAAAGTCCTCCATCCATTCCACAAGGTTAATCCTCACAATATATTTTCTCATTTCCCTTTAACAAATAAGGTAAAAAAGAAACAGGTTCTTTAAAGTACAGTATCGCTACTGCTGATGTCTGGGCCCTAGCTAGGCCTGGGTGAAATGTAAGTTACGCTAGTGTAATTTGCGCAATTTTGTGAATTTTACTTCTTACATGAAACATCTCTTTTATTCTCTGTAAAAACTGACCTTAAAGTCATCATCAAGAAAAGAACATAGGTTGCTGTTGTTCCCTGTACTTTTGTGTTTTTGCCAAGGCAAGGCCAGTATTTCAAGCTCTTCAAGATATAATTATCAGGGGAGGCACACACAGTTTATCTCTGGATTTTGTTTGACAGGGACAGTCACCATTCCACAGGAATTGTTGTAATGGGTACCTGCCCAGCCCTTCTTTACATGGCTAGTAGGAGGGGATAGCCAGCTCTCCATGACATGGCTGATAGATGGGTATGTCCTTCTCTCCTTGGTAGGGTTATTAGCATGGTATGCCCAGCCCTCTGTGATATGACTGTTAGAAAGGTATTCCCACCATTCCTTTACATCCCTGGTAAATGGGTATGTCCTAATTTCGTTGATATGGTTGTTAGAGAATCATGTTCAGCACGCTAGGATACAGGGGTGGCTGTGATGGTATTTCCTGTCAACATACAGAGATGGCTGCTGGATCAATGTGCATCTCTAAATTTGGTAGGCAGTAGTCCACCTCGGTAGCAGAGGTAATGTCCTCCATCATCATGACAGACTGCACTATGTCGGCCAAAAACTAAATTGGCCCTTCAGTTCCTAATCATGAAGTCTGAAATATTCAAGGATTCTCCCTTCCTCGTACAGTTCCACAGCATTGTCTGCAAGCTTGAAATTGCCACGAGGGAACCTGAAATAAATAGTATGTCATGTGGTTTGAATGACTCGAATAAAGCAATTACTGTATTTGCTCTATTAGTAACAATACGCTGCAATAATTTGAAAGAGTAAAATGTTCCGTCAAATTCGAAAAGGTTCCAAAAACCAGCCGAGCCCTTCAAAGTGGTTTTTAGCAGCAGGGGAGGGTCGTGCGGGGAGGTTATGCAGGGCGTTCGGGCATATGGCTGGGAATAACAATAATTTAAAAAACACTTACCTGCCTGTGCCACCTTGGTGGGCGCCTGATACCCAGCATGAGATAAGCACCTGGATTGGTCTGAGCTGGCTTAAATGCTGCACAACTGGGGACTGTGAGTCTGCACTGGTTCTTCACCTAGGTTGTGCAACACATCCCTGGTGGAGAGTTCTAAGTGCGCATGTCAGTTTGACCGGCCTAGGCCAGCCGTCTAAACTGACATGTGCACACCACTCCTCCTTTCCTGGTGACGAGTATGGCTTCGCCCCACCTTACACTCAGCAGACTGGCTGAGGAGGAAGCGAAAAATAATATGATAATACAGTAGTTGTATTATCATTTTATTTTTCTGCTGCCTTTCAGCAGCGGGGCTCTGCCATTGCGGAGGGGCCACCCCTAGTTTTCAGTCACACTGCAGCACAACTGTATTAGCCTATCCATTTATCAAAAATGATATCATATGCTTGTTTTATTAACTTTGAATCATAGTTTGATGGAGTACATGGGGAACATTTCCAGCAAGAACTTTATGTCTGGGACATCCACCATGTTTTGCATAGTAGGGCAATTCGGGGCGTAGTTTTGTCAGTAAGATTGAAGGGGTGTGAGCTTTAGATTTTCCAACAATATAACGCTATATTATATTATATGACAAGCAGGGCACGTGAGAGGGGCTTTAAGGGACAGTGAAAAGGAAGAGGAATGCGGATTTGGTAGGGGAACTAAGTGAGAGAAATCACAAAACTTTGTAAAATAAACATTTTTTTAAAACTTCTAAAACCGAGAGAGGGAGAAAGTGCGTGTGTGTTTTTGTCTGTGTATGTAAAAAGCCCTGGTGAAATCTGACAGATACCTCACCATACCTGACTGAAAGCACCTGTACCAAACTAGTTATCATAAAAAACACTCCCCTCCCCAAAAGCTGTACCCCTACAGACGATACACTTGCTGTGTACTGGTACAGTGGGTACAAAAAAAGCTGAGTTTATAAGTATCACTCTCTAGTAAGATATATAGCAACCATGCGTTCCAGCTGGGGTGCATGTTGGAACCCCCTGCTTTTTAATATCTATGTAGTAGACAATGGACAGGCATTCATTAGTGCTAACATTCTCCTGCTTAAGCTGGGGTCTGATCTTTGTATGCATATATTTCTATAGCATGAACCTAGCCAAAAGGCAGCGGAGCATCATCTACCATTCCTACAATATGCTGATGCCACAGTGTTACTAGATAAGAATCATGGTGATCAGCAGATAGCTACAGTAACATGCAAAAATTGCGCTGACAGTAAACGTGTGGTTAACATTTGGAAGATAAAAATCATTACTGAAAATGGAAGAAAATAAAGTTGTATGTCAGATTATAAATATCAAAAAGTATTGTTTGAAATAAATATTGTGTCCTAAATATTGTATGCAAAACTGTTGCTCCACATGATGAAGATTTTCTATTATTAACTTTAGTGGAGCGATGTTTTTGTAAACTATAGGAAACAATATTTTAGCAAGACAATATTTAAGCCACAATATTTTGCTCTCGTACTACAATGGCAGAGATGGACATGAGCAGGTGAAATACTGCAAAGGGTAACTTCCTATAAAGAGATATAATTTTTGTCTTTGCTAGGGCTTAATGTTGCTTACATAAGTATTGCCCAAATAAAAAAAATCTGACAGATTTTGGCCCCCGTGTGGAGAGATTTTGGGGCCAAGTTACTTTCCACCCTGAATTATGGAGATGAGGCTTTCCCCAGTTGGCTGTTAAGGTGGCTTGGCATCGCTCAGTGAGTTACATATAGTGCAGTGGTCTTCAAAATTATATTACTTTTTAAATTAAAAAAGGTTGTTGCAATATTTCATAAATATTAATGAACATGTTCTATTTTTATATTGTTAACATTTAATTATATTTTTTGCTATTATGAATATTTTAATTCTGATGGGGTTTTATTTTAAGACCCTGACTGTATTATTTTCTATGGGAGGGTGTTGCACTGTTAGTGGTTGGCTATGTGTCATGATGGTGGATTTACTATTGTTTTTCTGTTGGACTCCACCCCCTTAGTCAGGGGGTGGAAACATGTAAGTCTACACTTTTGAGTAACTTTATACTCACATTTTATGAACAGCCAAAAGTAGTATAGCTACTCAAAAGTGTAAGGATAGCAGGTGAATTCATTGAAAAAAAAACCATAGAAAGCATATAGGAGGAAATGAAGTCATAGAAATCCTTATTAAAGGAAAGCTGTTTATAAGAAACACTAAGAGGGTCATTACGAGTTCGGCGGGTGTTTTTCACCGTCTGCCGAACTTCTGACGGGGAGGCGGAAATCGAGCCAGTGCCAATGCTGTAGCCCGCAGCGCGCACCAGCACCCTCACAATGTTCACTGTCTGCAAACAGTGAACATTGCAAGGATGCTGGGCAGGGCCATGCTAAATGCATGGGCAGTGCAGGGGTCCCCCTGAGTATCCTGCACCTGTTCTCCGCCAGCCTTTTCATGGCGGTGTCACAGCCATGAAAAGGCTGATGGAAAACGAGGTTGTAATCAACAGGGCAGTGCTGCTTGCAGCGATGCCCTGGCGGATTAGGATCTCTGCCACTTCTTGGATCCCGGCAGAGCTGGCGGTTCCTTGGCTGTCCGACCGCCAGGGTTGTAATGTAGCAGACGGACAGACCAGTGCTTAATTTGTAAATAAAAAGGTGCCGGTGCCCAAAGACCTCCTCTTAAACGCGCGGCTGCTGCAATTAGATGGGTGAACACGGAATACTGAGGAGGCGTAATCCTGAAGCCACTCGGACCTCTTCAATCCACATAAAGCCACTCGCCGCCCCTTCAGATCACTCTTGCAGCTTTCTAATTTCTTCTTTTGTGACGCTTTTTCGTTTTTCCCTTCCTCCGTCTTTACCATATGTGTCTTTTGCTCGCAGCAAATGCTTAAGTCAGAAGAATACACCCCGGCCCTCAAAAATAAGTGCTGGTGCTCAGCACCGGTAACAACAAGCACAAATTAAGCACTGGGACAGACCGCCACCGCGAGTGTAGCAGTCTATAAACTGCCACACTCGTAATGACCCCCTAAAACATCGAAAACTAGAGGAAACAATTAAATGGAAATGCATGTAAATTTTAAATTATATGTAACATTTAAAAGAAAACACAATCTAAGGGAAACTACAGTACAAACAGAACAGTGCCATGAGTGATTTATTGAATGTTAAACACTGAAGCAACAGTTGTTAAAATGTCACTAGAAATAGAACTCCAGAACAATGTATAGTTAAATTGGCACAAAGGTTAAAGTATGCAAGCAGCAGCTGTCTGTTTGGATCACACTGCTGAAGGATCACACTTCCCTGAGGAAAAAAAACTGAGGATTTCAACTTTTCACATGGAGAACACAAGAAAGGATGGCTGTATTTTCCAGCAATTCTGTTGTGTTTTAATACTAGGTAACAGTTTATTTGAACAGTCTAGATGTGCATGCTCAAACTAAATTCTATGGCTTTAAGAAGATCATGTTTGCTACAATGTTGTGGAGAATAAAGAGCAGCCTTTCGTTTATTTCCTTGTGCTTTTTGGATTGTTTCGAAACATCTTCTCCAGCAATAAATTGAGATAAACGGTGTAGAGCAGATTTATGTCAGCAAATGGTTACGTTTACTCTTTGTGTGACTGAGGGAGGCAGCAGGAGGTCTTGTGGTGCTGCGCCCTCTGCTGCCTTCCAGTTAGAATGACAGCTGATCTGAGGAAAGATCAACATTTTAAACTGCTGCCTCACAACAGTAGAAATTAGTTAGCTATAGACTGAAAATTGCCTTTTCCGAGAAAAAAAAGACATTCCTCGAAAAGGATGTTAAATCCAGAACTTGATGAAAATGTTTCTATTGCATTGTAAGGGTGACTATGTAGTTCGAGGAGAATGTTTCAATTAATTTACATACAACCGATTTACACGTGTAAATTACTCACCAGTGTAAATTCCCGAATGTTTTGAATGCGTGCACTAATCGATGATACTGTAAAGAGTTTAATTTGACACTTGTTTGTTAAGGAAGAACAGGAAATATCTATGTGGGCCACTTTCCTCAACAACAATAACCTCCCTGAATGTACAGAAAGATTGGAATTATTGTATTAGCTATTCTGAATTTAAGAAGTTCACTCTATGTATGAAAAATAATTCTTTTAATGATAACTTTGCACTGATATGTAGGAAATGTAATGTATTTTATGTCATGGAGCTTTTCATTTTGGACTCTACTCCAAGGTACAAAAGCTCACCCAATGGCTGCGATTGTTAAAATTATGCTATTTCTGCCTCATGCAGGGCACAGTGGAGCAAGGGAGCATTTGGTAAATACTGTAGATTCTTTACCTCTAAAACTGAGTCATTTATGCATATTTTGGGTTGTTGTCTGATTATGATTAATGAATGAAAATGTTTGCTAAAGGCAATGTTTATTAACCTCAGAATATTCGCGATTTTAAAGGTAACTGACCACAATCTAAGTTTATAATTTATTTAGTGCATAGATTCGGTTTGTAACAGACCTGCCAACTTCAAAATACAATTCACCCTGTGAGGAGGGGGTGTGGCTGTGGCAGGGCGGCACATGATGCAGAGAACTGCCTGAGAGGCACTTTTGCCCTCATCCCCTTTCGGCCACTGACCCCACCTCTTCACAAAAACCCCACAAAGGCTTCTGAGGCTGCCCCCGATGTCCTGGGGGTGCTGGAGGTGTCTTCAATATCCCTTAAAGAACCTCTGCTGCCAGGAGCCTCCTTAGCGAACTAGAGACCAACTGAGCGCAGGGGTTTCCAGCTCCCCTTCTCTGCCACTGTGTGATATCTGCTATTTGTGAAGTCAGCTGATATTGTGTGACACACAGTGGCACCGTGTGAGTTGACAGATCTGTAGTAAATTATTTATGAAATGATTAACCATGAATTTTAAATTTCTACTGATGTTTTAAACTGTTTAAGTGAGATGCTATCCTGCAATGCAAATATTGCTATTTTAGCTTCTGTTGAGAAGCCAGGATTAGAATCAAAATTGTGTTACTAGGGGTTGTGGCTGGCTGATACATATGATGGCTGGAGTGCTCTTGGTCTCCCAGTTCTTTTCCTCATTCTTCACTGGGTAAATAAGGGTGCACTGTCTAGAGCCCACCAATAGACTTATGTAACAGAGAAGTCTCACAGGCAAATAGCAGAGTGCACCTCCTCTCCCCGGGCTACACAAAGAAGTGCGCCTGAATGTACATGCAGTTGACCAGAGCTGGTGGATGGCGCACAGTATGTTTACGGCCATTGATTGATACTCCTAGTCCTACAGGGCCTAGGGAGGGGGCTAATAATACCAGTAGAGTGAACTGGGGCTGAAAAAGAGACACATTATTCTAAAGGTGCTGAGCCGAAATGAATGCCTTTGCTAATTTTTGGGCAGCAGGAAGATGTCTGTATGCAGGTGGGGAAGCGAGCCAGGGAGACAGAGGCTGCAGCCATCAGCACTACTGCTCTGCAGTGTTACCATCTGGAACATCGCTGAGGTCCCTTTTATCTCTACTCACATAGATTGTTGTCTTACTGTTAGACCTGACACCCTTAGGGTGGTCTTCCCCTAAACTTTTTGCCTGCTTGTCTCATATTTTTGCAGATTCTTTCTGTTGGCCGTAGGACTCTGAGCACTTTACTACTGCCAACCAGTGCTAAAGTGCATATGCCTCTTCCCTAAAACATGGTTTGATTTATGTATCCACAATTGGTACATTTAATTCACTTGTAAGTCCCTAGTACAGTGCACTACATGTGCCCAGAGCCTGTAAATTAAATGCCACTAGTGGACCTGCAGCACTGATTGTGCCACCCACACAAGTAGCCCTTTAAACGTGTATCAGACCTGCCACTGCAGAACCTGTGTGTGCAGTTTACACTGACATATCAACTCAGCATTTAAAAACCCATGCATAGCCTTTAACCCCCCCTTTTATTACATATTTCACCCTTAAGGTAGGCCCTAGGTAGCTCATAGGTAAGGGCACTATGTAACTAAAAGGAAGGCCATGTAATTTTAAGTTTTCCATGTCCTGGTAGTAAAAAACTCCCAAACACATTTTTCACTACTGAGAGGCCCACCCCTCCAGTAGGTTAACATTGGGGATTCCTTATTACATTTAATAAGCTGTAATTCCTAATTGAGAGAAGGTAGAGTTGTCATGTTTAGTACCTCTGGAATGGTAATGACAAATCCTTTTTAGTGATCAAATTGAATTTGTGGTTACTGTCTCTGATCACTTGCTGGACTGGGTGACAGTTCGCTTTGTGTATTCTTTCTTGACAGTCCCAAACAAAGGAAGGCCAGGTGTGACTTCATGTATCTTCCTGGGAAGAAGGGAGGGAGGAGCTGGGCACAGCCTCACACTTACACCTGAATTGGGTGAGCCCTGCCTACTCATAAAGGGCTGCAAAGCACCCCTGTAGTGAGTGCAGAGCCAGGGTAGGATGAAAGGGCCTGTGTGCACTTCAAAGCCCCTTCTTTGAAGGCATCCCCATTTCAAAGGCACCACTGGGTATAAGTACTGGACCTATGACCCTACCAACTCAATACACTTGAAACTTGAAAACAACTTGCCAAGAAGAACTGCTGTGCTAAGGACAGCTACACTGCTGGACTGCTGTTCTGGAAGACCGCTGCCTTGCTGTGCTCTCTGCTGCTCTCTCTGACTGGACCATCATCACTTTATCCAGAGTGACACCAAGGGCTAGCTGACTAGCCTCCTGTTCTTTAAAGACTCAGGGACATCAAAGTCTTTCACCCTGCTCTTGTGTCTGGCTCTGTGAAAGGGAACCTAGGTGCTTCCTCCAGAGGAACCGACACATCCTGTGCTGCGGGAAGCAGAATCAACCCATTGCTGCTGTTGCTGGAACAGAACCAGTACATCGCACCTAGAACCTGAGCATGCCATCAGAACCGCTGCATTGCCACCACTGCCAAAGGATGATCGAGTCATCCCTACCTTTGCATGGAGAAACCTGGCCCATTGGCATCAGAACCAACACATCTTGGAAACAGCGCTTCGTTTTCGGAACCAACACATCGCCATCCTTCCGTGAGGAATTCAGCGCATCTCGTATTGCGAACAGGATTTGGTACTTTGCTCAGCAGACCCTGCGTGAGCCCTGCATCCAGCCCACGCTCCATTGTGGACAGCCTGACATCTTGACTTTGTCCTGGTCCAGCACAACAATTAACTCTTTGGGCGCTACTTGCTTTAAGCACTGTTTTACATTTAATATTTCAAACTACATATTTCAACTTTAATTTGTTGGATTTTTGTCATTTTGGTGTTGTTTTATTTATAAAATCATAATCTATTTTTCTAAACTGGTGTGGAGCCTTTTTGTGGTGTTTTCCCTATTTTACTGTTTGCTGTGTCGCAAAAATATTTTACACATTGGCTCTTAAGCCTGACTGCTCTGTGCCAAGTTACCAGAGGGTGAGCACAGGTTAATTTAAAGTGTGTTTCTGACTTACCCTGACTAGAGTTGTAGTTCCTGCTTGGACAGTGTGCCTAGCTCTGCCAACCAGAAACCCAATTTCTAACACTTTCCCATTGTTTCCTGTATTTGTCCTCATCATTTAGTTATGGTTCTTTTGTATGTAAGCAACATCTCAAATCCTCCACTTACTCCCTGCCCTACTGTTTCCTCTGGCTTATTGAAGCAATAGCCAAAAAGGTGCAAAAGAAAGATCATAGGCGAATTTTTCTTGAATCTCCCAAAGAGGCTTAACTGAGAGCAAGGACTAAGGAAGAGAAGGTATTGTTGTGCTCCATAAACAATTTTGTATCGATCAATAGAACATAAACAAACTGGGCTATAAAATTGCATAAAAAAGTGGAAACCTAGCCCTTTTAAAAATTTGCCTGCCAAGCAAAATCTGGGTGGAATTTTCTCCACAGTCCTATTTCAGGTTTACCATTAAGATTATGGTAAATGAAATACAATGCCAAATGAATTACCCCATTACCTTCTACAGCTCCAGGGGGGACAAATGCTAATGAAAGAGGTGTAAGGTGCAAACGGCGAGAAAAGATTTGGCGTTAAAGACCAATGTATTCAACTTTTATATAGTCACAACAACCTGATGGTCTAAATCAGATGGCTGACGACTGCTAAAAACATTTTGGGATTTACCAAACCCCTTTACTGTTGTAAAGTCATCTTTATGCCCTGTTCACCCCCAGTTTTTGTTGCTGACTTGTGCTGATGGTAACTGACTCTGACTGTTAGCCAGGCCAGGGCTATGTTAAAACACACACACACGTAGTAGAGTACACTAGGTATTAGGATACCCTTCCAATTGGTCTGACAGACCCTGTAAGTCCCTAGTATATAGCAGGGCAAGGGGGTACAATCTGCCAATAAACCCCTAGTATATAGTGGGGCCTGGAGATAAGAATCCTAGCAGAATATCTGCACTTGCATGTGTGCACTGCTGGGAACAAGTATGTGAGAGGTCCATAGCCTCTCAGATCTGCTGCCCGAAACTACAAGAGGAAGAAGGACTGCACTGTTGGAATCTGGATCTATACCCTTGGCCTGCACTTCTGAGTGAACTGCGCCTGCAGCACAACCTGGTACTACAGCCCTGGGGATGGTGCTGTGCTTCAAGAAGGACTCAGGAGTTGACTCCCTGCAGCTACAGGCTAACAGAGTTTCACCTGTATCCTCTCCAGCAAGAGTCCCCAGCTTGGAGTGCATCTAGTGGACCTTTAAGGATTTGGCCAGGTGCATTGTGAGAACTGTGGTCCGACTTTCCAAGGACCATCCAGGAGATTCCAGACCCTTGGACCTTTGTACCTGAAAGGAGGACTTCAGGAAATACCTCATGAAGTTTGGAGAATTTTGGTAAAGTTGGCGCTTTGTGTTTCTAAGCACTAGGAAGTGTTTATTCTTTCAAAAATTCATATCTCCAATTCCAAGGACCATCCAGGAGATTCAAGACCCTTGGATTTGTGTTTTGGACCCTTCGTACCTGCAAGGAGGACTTCAGGAAACACCTCCTGAAGTTTGGAAAAGTTGGCACTTTGTGTTTCTAAGCAGTAGAAAGTGTTTATTCTTAAAAAACTAATATCTCTGGTTCCCTACATTGGGTTTTTGTCGTTTTGGTGTCTATTTACTTATACAAATATAATCTATTTTTATTCATCAGTATGGGATTTGTATTGTGTGCTGTGTCTCACTTATTTATGGTATTGGTGTTTTTAAACATTGTCTCATAAGTTAGGCCTGCCTGCTTAGTTACTGCTACCAAGGGTTGATCAAGGGGTTAATTTACTGAGACCTTAACTGAACCTATATTTGATGAGTGGCCTTATTGCCAGTGGTAGGTTCATACTTACCACTACCAATAACCCACTTTCCAACATTTACTGATTCAGAAAACTATTTTCAAATCAGTTAATGAGTTTAAAAAGTGATTCAGAATCGCAAGTTGGAAAGGGCGTGTTGTGGTCATAACTTCCAAATTTGTGATTCTTACCCTGATTTATCAATGGTTTGTGTTTGTTCTTCTGGCCACAAAGCATTACAAATTCACTATCTTCCAAGACATAGTGGTCATTTATTTGCAAAAGGGAAGGCATTTCCTTTGAATTCCAGCCCTTTTGCGAACTGAGGTTTAAAATTTAGGGGGATTAGCAGTGAAACGTTTAAAAAAAAAAAAAAAATTTTAAAAAAAAGCAACCCCACTTCCTTTAAGCAAATCTGTTTTTCTTCTTTGAAAAACAATCACCAGAATGCTGGTCTGCGGACTCTTACAGGTTACCGTCCCTGTGGTTGTGACCAATAATAGTGAGTTGCAACTTGTGACCTGTCTAATGATTATTCATTAGGCAGGGCGGCCGGTGAGTCACTATGAGTCCTTATTTTGCAAACTGAGATATTAGTACATAGGTCAGTTTGGTAAATCAGATTCCATACGCAAAAGTTGGTGCACAATTTAAGACCACTTTTTGCAAACAAATTCTTTGTACATCAGGCCTTAAATTTCTCGATCCACAAGAAACTTTGGGACTTAATTAGAGTTTAGTGAGCAGGGTACTCCAACACAAACGTGACTGATGTTACATCCTCCTGATTACAAGCTTATCATAGCCTGTGGCATTTATAATATGGCAAACAGGATAACTATAGTGTTTGTTTAGAGTATCATGTGGACTAAACTTTAAATAACACCCTTAGTGCCTAATTTTATGTCGCCCCCGACAACTCTCACAGAGCTTTAACCCCTTCTGTACCACTACGTCCTCGGCACACAGCCCAGAGGGAGCGCTCTCGCTCCCTCTGTGTGCTTCCCCCCACCCCCCCCAAAGTCAGGGATGGAAGGGGAAGCCCTTCCCCTCCCACCCCCGACCGCCCCAACCCCCCCTGTGACGTCAGCGCGCGAGCGCGCGCTGATTAGTCACAGGGTCTCCCCCATCGCGCTGGAAGCAGGGCTTCCAGCGCGATTGAAAGAGAAATGCTTTTGCATTTCTCTTTCAATCCCATGGGGGAGGCCCCGAGAGGCTTCAAAGGGAAGGAAATGTATTTCCTTCCCTTTGAAGTCTCTCACAGGGTTTCAAAAGCCGGATTGCTTGCAATCTGGCTTTTGAAACCCCACCAGACACCAGGGAAACTGTCAAAAGGGAGCGACCCCTTGGGCAAGGGTCGCTCCGGGGGGGGGGGGGCATTTTTTTAGGAAGGCCTTTTCTGCCCCCCTTTTTTTTTAGGTGGGGAGCGACCCCTTAGGCAAGGGTCGCTCCCCTAGTGGGCAATATATATTTAGGCCATTTCTGCCCCCCTTGGGGGCAGATTGGCCTATTTTGATGAGGCCAATCTGCCCCCAAGGGGGGCAGAAGCCATTAGACACCAGGGAGTTTTTTTTTCCCGCAGATTTTACGCAACAGGAGTGACCCCTTGGGCAAGGGTCGCTCTCAGGGGGGGGCATTTTTTTGGAAAGGCCTTTTCTGCCCCCGGGGGGGCAGAAACCTCTAGACACCAGCGATCATTTCTTATTTTTTTTCTTTTTGTTATGTTTTCTTTTTTTTTTAGGTGGGAAGCGACCCCTTAGGCAAGGGTCGCTCCCCTAGGGGGCAAATTATATTTAGGCCATTTCTGCCCCCCTTGGGGGCAGATTGGCCTATTTTGATGAGGCCAATCTGCCCCCAAGGGGGGCAGAAACCATTAGAAGCCAGGGAGTTTTTTTTTTTTGCGTGAATTTCACACAAGGGGAGCGACCCTTTAGGCAAGGGTCGCTCCCTGGGGGGGGATTATTTTAGGCCATTTCTGCCCCCCTGGGGGGTAGATCAGCCTATTTTGATTCGGCTGATCTGCCCCCAAGGGGGGCAGAAACCACTAGGCACCAGGGATTTTTTTGTTTTTTTGTTTTACAGATGGGGGAGCGACCCCTTGGACAAGGGTCGCTCCCCTGGAGGGGCAAAATTTATTTAGGCCATTTCTGCCCGCAGAAACCACTAGACACCAGGGATCTTTTTTTTGCGCCGTCACGCAAGGGGAGCGACCTTGTAGGCAAGGGTCGCTCCCTGGGGGGGGGGAGGTAGGGGGGGCAAAATTATTTTAGGCCATCTCTGCCCCCCCTGGGGGCAGATCGGCCTATTGGTATTAGGCCGATATACCCCCAGGGGGGGCAGAAACCTGTAGGCGCCAGGGCAATTTTTTTTTGTGTGTTTTTTTTTTTGTTTGTTTGTTTTTTTAGAGATGGGGAGAGACCCATCAGACAAGGGTCGCTTCCCTGGGGGGCAAACTGTATTTAGAGCATTTCTGCCCCCCTTGGGGGCAGATTGGTCGATTTTAGGTCAATCTGCCCCCAAGGGGGCAGAAACCACTAGGCACTGGGGATTTGTTTTTTTGGCGCCAAGTCACGCAGGGGGAGCGACCCCATAGGCGAGGGTCGCTCCTGGTGGGGGGGTGGGGGTTGGGGATGCAAATTTATTTTAGGCCATTTCTGCCCCCCCTGGGGGCAGATCAGCCTATTATTAGGCCGATCTGCCACCAGGGGGGGGCAGAAACCTCTAGGCGCCAGGGCAAATTTTCTTTGTGTGTTTTTTTTTTTTGTATGTTTGTTTTTTTAGAGATGGGGAGCGACCCATCAGGCAAGGGTCGCTCCCCTGGGGGGCAAACTGTATTTAGACCATTTCTGCCCCCCTTGGGGGCAGATTGGTCGATTTTAGGTCAATCTGCCCCAAGGGGGCAGAAACCACTAGGCACCGGGGATTTGTTTTTTGGCGCCAATGTCACGCAGGGGGAGCGACCCCATAGGCAACGGTCGCTCCCGGGGGGCTGGGAGTTCGGGGGCAAATTTATTTTAGGCCATTTCTGCCCCCCCTGGGGGCAGATCGGCCTATTGTTAGGGCGATCTGCCCCCGGGGGGGGCAGAAACCTGTAGGCACCAGGGCAATTCTTTTTTGTGTGTTTTTTTTTTTGTTTGTTTGTTTTTTTAGAGATGGGGAGAGACCCATCAGACAAGGGTCGCTTCCCTGGGGGGCAAACTGTATTTAGAGCATTTCTGCTCCCCTTGGGGGCAGATTGGTCGATTTTAGGTCAATCTGCCCCCAAGGGGGCAGAAACCACTAGGCACTGGGGATTTGTTTTTTGGCGCCAATGTCACGCAGGGGGAGCGACCCCGTAGGCAAGGGTTGCTCCTGGTGGGTGGGTGGGGGTTGGGGATGCAAATTTATTTTAGGCCATTTCTGCCCCCCCTGGGGGCAGATCAGCCTATTATTAGGCCGATCTGCCACCAGGGGGGGGCAGAAACCTCTAGGCGCCAGGGCAAATTTTTTTTGTGTGTGTTTTTTTTTGGTATGTTTGTTTTTTTAGAGATGGGGAGCGACCCATCAGGCAAGGGTCGCTCCCCTGGGGGGCAAACTGTATTTAGACCATTTCTGCCCCCCTTGGGGGCAGATTGGTCGATTTTAGGTCAATCTGCCCCCAAGGGGGCAGAAACCACTAGGCACCGGGGATTTGTTTTTTTGGCGCCAATGTCACGCAGGGGGAGCGACCCCATAGGCGAGGGTCGCTCCTGGTGGGGGGGTGGGGGTTGGGGATGCAAATTTATTTTAGGCCATTTCTGCCCCCCCTGGGGGCAGATCGGCCTATTATTAGGCCGATCTGCCACCAGGGGGGGGCAGAAACCTCTAGGCGCCAGGGCAAATTTTCTTTGTGTGTTTTTTTTTTTTGTATGTTTGATTTTTTAGAGATGGGGAGCGACCCATCAGGCAAGGGTCGCTCCCCTGGGGGGCAAACTGTATTTAGACCATTTCTGCCCCCCTTGGGGGCAGATTGGTCGATTTTAGGTCAATCTGCCCAAGGGGGCAGAAACCACTAGGCACCGGGGATTTGTTTTTGGCGCCAATGTCACGCAGGGGGAGCGACCCCATAGGCAAGGGTCGCTCCCGGGGGGCTGGGAGTTCGGGGGCAAATTTATTTTAGGCCATTTCTGCCCCCCCTGGGGGCAGATCGGCCTATTGTTAGGGCGATCTGCCCCCGGGGGGGGGGGCAGAAACCTGTAGGCACCAGGGCAATTCTTTTTTGTGTGTTTTTGTTTTTTTGTTTGTTTGGTTTTTTAGAGATGGGGAGAGACCCATCAGACAAGGGTCGCTTCCCTGGGGGGCAAACTGTATTTAGAGCATTTCTGCCCCCCTTGGGGGCAGATTGGTCGATTTTAGGTCAATCTGCCCCCCAAGGGGGCAGAAACCACTAGGCACCGGGGATTTGTTTTGTGCCGCCAATGTCACGCAGGGGGAGTGACCCCGTAGGCAAGGGTCGCTCCTGGTGGGGGGGGGTGGGAGTTCGGGAGCAAATTTATTTTAGGCCATTTCTGCCCCCCCTGGGGGCAGATCGGCCTATTGTTAGGGCGATCTGCCCCCGGGGGGGGGCAGAAACCTGTAGGCACCAGGGCAATTCTTTTTTGTGTGTTTTTGTTTTTTTGGTTTTTTAGAGATGGGGAGAGACCCATCAGACAAGGGTCGCTTCCCTGGGGGGCAAACTGTATTTAGAGCATTTCTGCCCCCCTTGGGGGCAGATTGGTCGATTTTAGGTCAATCTGCCCCCAAGGGGGCAGAAACCACTAGGCACCGGGGATTTGTTTTGTGCCGCCAATGTCACGCAGGGGGAGTGACCCCGTAGGCAAGGGTCGCTCCTGGTGGGGGGGTGGGGGTTGGGGATGCAAATTTATTTTAGGCCATTTCTGCCCCCCCTGGGGGCAGATCGGCCTATTATTAGGCCGATCTGCCACCGGGGGGGGGGCAGAAACCTCTAGGCTCCAGGGCAAATTTTTTTTGTGTGGTTTTTTTTTTGTATGTTTGTTTTTTTAGAGATGGGGAGCGACCCATCAGGCAAGGGTCGCTCCCCTGGGGGGCAAAACTGTATTTAGACCATTTCTGCCCCCCTTGGGGGCAGATTGGTCGATTTTAGGTCAATCTGCCCCAAGGGCGCAGAAACCACTAGGCACCGGGGATTTGTTTTTTGGCGCCAATGTCACGCAGGGGGAGCGACCCCGTAGGCAAGGGTCGCTCCCGGGGGGGCTGGGGGTTCAGGGGGCAAATTAATTTAGGCCATTTCTGCCCCCCCTGGGGGCAGATCGGCCTATTATTAGGCCGATCTGCCCCCAGGGGGGGGCAGAAACCTGTAGGCGCCAGGGCAATTTTTTTTTGTGTGTTTTTTTTTTGGGGGTTTTTTTTTTTCAGAGATGGGGAGCGACCCATCAGACAAGGGTCGCTCCCCTGGGGGGCAAACTGTATTTAGAGCATTTCTGCCCCCCTTGGGGGCAGATTGGTCGATTTTAGGTCAATCTGCCCCAAGGGGGCAGAAACCACTAGGCACCGGGGATTTGTTTTATGGCGCCAATGTCACGCAGGGGGAGTGACCCCGTAGGCAAGGGTCGCTCCTGGGCAGGGGGGGTTTGGGGGGGGTGGGAGGGTCAAATTTATTTTAGGGCATTTCCCCCCCCCCCCCCCCCCCCCCCCACGGGGCCAGCTGAGCTAGAGGCCAAAATCCACAGGTAGGCACTTTGCAAAAAACACCTATGTTTTCTGTGAAAAAAAATGTTATGTCCACGTTGTGTTTTGGGCCATTTCCTTTCGTGGGCGCTAGGCCTACCCACACAAGTGAGGTACGATTTTTATGGAGAGACTTAGGGGAACGCTGGGTGGAAGGAAATTTGTGGCTCCTCCCAGATTCCAGAACTTTCTGTCACCGAAATGAGAGGAAAAAGTGTTTTTTGGCCAAATATTGATGTTTGCAAAGGATTCTGGGTAACAGAACCTGGTCAGAGCCCCGCAAATCACCCCATCTTGGATTCCCCTAGGTCTCCAGTTTTCAAAAATGTGCTGGTTTGCTAGGTTTCCCCAGGTGCCGGCTGAGCTAGAGGCCAAAATCCACAGGTAGGCACTGTTTTCTATGAAAAAATGTGACGTGTCCACGTTGTGTTTTGGGCCATTTCCTGTCGCGAGTGCTAGGCCTACCCACACAAGTGAGGTATCATTGTTATCGGGAGACGTGGGGGAACGCTGGGTGGAAGGAAATTTGTGGCTCCTCTCAGATTCCAGAACTTTCTGCCACAGAAATGTGAGGAACATGTGTTTTTTTAGGCAAACTTTGAGGTTTGCAAAGGATTCTGGGTAACAGAACCTGGTCCAAGCCACACAAGTCACCCCATCTTGGATTCCCCTAGGTCTCTAGTTTTCAGAAATGCACAGGTTTGGTAGGTTTCCCTAGGTGGCGGCTGAGCTACAGGCCAAAATATACAGGTAGGCACTTTGCAAAAAACACCTCTGTTTTCCTTCAAAAATGTTGCTGTGTCCACGTTGCGCTTTGGGGCGTTTCCTGTCGCGGGCGCTAGGCCTACCCACACAAGTGAGGTATCATTTTTATCGGGAGACGTGGGGGAACGCTGGGTGGAAGGAAATTTGTGGCTCCTCTCAGATTCCAGAACTTTCTGCCACAGAAATGTGAGGAACATGTGTTTTTTTAGCCAAATTTTGAGGTTTGCAAAGGATTCTGGGTAACAGAACCTGGTCCGAGCCACACAAGTCACCCCATCTTGGATTCCCCTAGGTCTCTAGTTTTCAGAAATGCACAGGTTTGGTAGGTTTCCCTAGGTGGCGGCTGAGCTACAGGCCAAAATCTACAGGTAGGCACTTTGCAAAAAACACCTCTGTTTTCCTTCAAAAATTTGGCTGTGTCCACGTTGCGCTTTGGGGCGTTTCCTGTCGCGGGCGCTAGGCCTACCCACACAAGTGAGGTATCATTTTTATCAGGAGACGTGGGGGAACGCTGGGTGGAAGGAAATTTGTGGCTCCTCTCAGATTCCAGAACTTTCTGCCATAGAAATGTGAGGAACATCTGTTTTTTTAGCCAAATTTTGAGGTTTGCAAAGGATTCTGGGTAACAGAACCTGGTCCGAGCCACACAAGTCACCCCATCTTGGATTCCCCTAGGTCTCTAGTTTTCAGAAATGCACAGGTTTGGTAGGTTTCCCTAGGTGGCGGCTGAGCTACAGGCCAAAATCTACAGGTAGGCACTTTGCAAAAAACACCTCTGTTTTCCTTCAAAAATTTGGCTGTGTCCACGTTGCGCTTTGGGGCGTTTCCTGTCGCGGGCGCTAGGCCTACCCACACAAGTGAGGTATTATTTTAATCGGGAGACGTGGGGGAACGCTGGGTGGAAGGAAATTTGTGGCTCCTCTCAGATTCCAGAACTTTCTGCCACAGAAATGTGAGGAACATGTGTTTTTTTAGCCAAATTTTGAGGTTTGCGAAGGATTCTGGGTAACAGAACCTGGTCCGAGCCACACAAGTCACCCCATCTTGGATTCCCCTAGGTCTCTAGTTTTCAGAAATGCACAGGCTTGGTAGGTTTCCCTAGGTGGCGGCTGAGCTACAGGCCAAAATCTACAGGTAGGCACTTTGCAAAAAACACCTCTGTTTTCCTTCAAAAATTTGGCTGTGTCCACGTTGCGCTTTGGGGCGTTTCCTGTCGCGGGCGCTAGGCCTACCCACACAAGTGAGGTATCATTTTTATCGGGAGACGTGGGGGAACGCTGGGTGGAAGGAAATTTGTGGCTCCTCTCAGATTCCAGAACTTTCTGCCACAGAAATGTGAGGAACATGTGTTTTTTTAGCCAAATTTTGAGGTTTGCAAAGGATTCTGGGTAACAGAACCTGGTCCGAGCCACACAAGTTACCCCATCTTGGATTCCCCTAGGTCTCTAGTTTACAGAAATGCACAGGTTTGGTAGGTTTCCCTAGGTGGCGGCTGAGCTACAGGCCAAAATCTACAGGTAGGCACTTTGCAAAAAACACCTCTGTTTTCCTTCAGAAATTTGGCTGTGTCCACGTTGCGCTTTGGGGCGTTTCCTGTCGCGGGCGCTAGGCCTACCCACACAAGTGAGGTATCATTTTTATCGGGAGACGTGGGGGAACGCTGGGTGGAAGGAAATTTGTGGCTCCTCCCAGATTCCAGAACTTTCTGCCACAGAAATGTGAGGAACATGTGTTTTTTTAGCCAAATTTTGAGGTTTGCAAAGGATTCTGGGTAACAGAACCTGGTCCGAGCCACACAAGTCACCCCATCTTGGTTTCCCCTAGGTCTCTAGTTTTCAGAAATGCACAGGTTTGGTAGGTTTCCCTAGATGGCGGCTGAGCTACAGGCCAAAATCTACAGGTAGGCACTTTGCAAAAAACACCTCTGTTTTCCTTCAAAAATTTGGCTGTGTCCACGTTGCGCTTTGGGGCGTTTCCTGTCGCGGGCGCTAGGCCTACCCACACAAGTGAGGTATCATTTTTATTGGGAGACGTGGGGGAACGCTGGGTGGAAGGAAATTCGTGGCTCCTCTCAGATTCCAGAACTTTCTGCCACAGAAATGTGAGGAACATGTGTTTTTTTTAGCCAAATTTTGAGGTTTGCAAAGGATTCTGGGTAACAGAACCTGGTCCGAGCCACACAAGTCACCCCATCTTGGATTCCCCTAGGTCTCTAGTTTTCAGAAATGCACAGGTTTGGTAGGTTTCCCTAGGTGGCGGCTGAGCTACAGGCCAAAATCTACAGGTAGGCACTTTGCAAAAAACACCTCTGTTTTCCTTCAAAAATGTGGCTGTGTCTACGATGCGCTTTGGGGCGTTTCCTGTCGCGGGCGCTAGGCCTACCCACACAAGTGAGGTATCATTTTTATCGGGACACGTGGGGGAACGCTGGGTAGAAGGAAATTTGTGGCTCCTCTCAGATTCCAGAACTTTCTGCCACAGAAATGTGAGGAACATGTGTTTTTTTAGCCAAATTTTGAGGTTTGCAAAGGATTCTGGGTAACAGAACCTGGTCCGAGCCACACAAGTCACCCCATCTTGGATTCCCCTAAGTCTCTAGTTTACAGAAATGCACAGGTTTGGTAGGTTTCCCTAGGTGGCGGCTGAGCTACAGGCCAAAATCTACAGGTAGGCACTTTGCAAAAAACACCTCTGTTTTCCTTCAAAAATGTGGCTGTGTCCACGTTGCGCTTTGGGGCGTTTCCTGTCGCGGGCGCTAGGCCTACCCACACAAGTGAGGTATCATTTTTATCGGGAGACGTGGGGGAACGCTGGGTGGAAGGAAATTTGTGGCTCCTCTCAGATTCCAGAACTTTCTGCCACAGAAATGTGAGGAACATGTGTTTTTTTAGCCAAATTGTGAGGTTTGCAAAGGATTCTGGGTAACAGAACCTGGTCCGAGCCACACAAGTCACCCCATCTTGGTTTCCCCTAGGTCTCTAGTTTTCAGAAATGCACAGCTTTGGTAGGTTTCCCTAGATGGCGGCTGAGCTACAGGCCAAAATCTACAGGTAGGCACTTTGCAAAAAACACCTCTGCTTTCCTTCAAAAATTTGGCTGTGTCCACGTTGTGCTTTGGGGCGTTTCCTGTCGCAGGCGCTAGGCCTACCCACACAAGTGAGGTATCATTTTTATCGGGAGACGTGGGGGAACGCTGGGTGGAAGGAAATTTGTGGCTCCTCTCAGATTCCAGAACTTTCTGCCACAGAAATGTGAGGAACATGTGTTTTTTTAGCCAAATTTTGAGGTTTGCAAAGGATTCTGGGTAACAGAACCTGGTCCGAGCCACACAAGTTACCCCATCTTGGATTCCCCTAGGTCTCTAGTTTACAGAAATGCACAGGTTTGGTAGGTTTCCCTAGGTGGCGGCTGAGCTACAGGCCAAAATCTACAGGTAGGCACTTTGCAAAAAACACCTCTGTTTTCCTTCAGAAATTTGGCTGTGTCCACGTTGCGCTTTGGGGCGTTTCCTGTCGCGGGCGCTAGGCCTACCCACACAAGTGAGGTATCATTTTTATCGGGAGACGTGGGGGAACGCTGGGTGGAAGGAAATTTGTGGCTCCTCCCAGATTCCAGAACTTTCTGCCACAGAAATGTGAGGAACATGTGTTTTTTTAGCCAAATTTTGAGGTTTGCAAAGGATTCTGGGTAACAGAACCTGGTCCGAGCCACACAAGTCACCCCATCTTGGTTTCCCCTAGGTCTCTAGTTTTCAGAAATGCACAGGTTTGGTAGGTTTCCCTAGATGGCGGCTGAGCTACAGGCCAAAATCTACAGGTAGGCACTTTGCAAAAAACACCTCTGTTTTCCTTCAAAAATTTGGCTGTGTCCACGTTGCGCTTTGGGGCGTTTCCTGTCGCGGGCGCTAGGCCTACCCACACAAGTGAGGTATCATTTTTATTGGGAGACGTGGGGGAACGCTGGGTGGAAGGAAATTCGTGGCTCCTCTCAGATTCCAGAACTTTCTGCCACAGAAATGTGAGGAACATGTGTTTTTTTTAGCCAAATTTTGAGGTTTGCAAAGGATTCTGGGTAACAGAACCTGGTCCGAGCCACACAAGTCACCCCATCTTGGATTCCCCTAGGTCTCTAGTTTTCAGAAATGCACAGGTTTGGTAGGTTTCCCTAGGTGGCGGCTGAGCTACAGGCCAAAATCTACAGGTAGGCACTTTGCAAAAAACACCTCTGTTTTCCTTCAAAAATGTGGCTGTGTCTACGATGCGCTTTGGGGCGTTTCCTGTCGCGGGCGCTAGGCCTACCCACACAAGTGAGGTATCATTTTTATCGGGACACGTGGGGGAACGCTGGGTAGAAGGAAATTTGTGGCTCCTCTCAGATTCCAGAACTTTCTGCCACAGAAATGTGAGGAACATGTGTTTTTTTAGCCAAATTTTGAGGTTTGCGAAGGATTCTGGGTAACAGAACCTGGTCCGAGCCACACAAGTCACCCCATCTTGGATTCCCCTAGGTCTCTAGTTTTCAGAAATGCACAGGCTTGGTAGGTTTCCCTAGGTGGCGGCTGAGCTACAGGCCAAAATCTACAGGTAGGCACTTTGCAAAAAACACCTCTGTTTTCCTTCAAAAATTTGGCTGTGTCCACGTTGCGCTTTGGGGCGTTTCCTGTCGCGGGCGCTAGGCCTACCCACACAAGTGAGGTATCATTTTTATTGGGAGACGTGGGGGAACGCTGGGTGGAAGGAAATTCGTGGCTCCTCTCAGATTCCAGAACTTTCTGCCACAGAAATGTGAGGAACATGTGTTTTTTTTAGCCAAATTTTGAGGTTTGCAAAGGATTCTGGGTAACAGAACCTGGTCCGAGCCACACAAGTCACCCCATCTTGGATTCCCCTAGGTCTCTAGTTTTCAGAAATGCACAGGTTTGGTAGGTTTCCCTAGGTGGCGGCTGAGCTACAGGCCAAAATCTACAGGTAGGCACTTTGCAAAAAACACCTCTGTTTTCCTTCAAAAATTTGGCTGTGTCTACGATGCGCTTTGGGGCGTTTCCTGTCGCGGGCGCTAGGCCTACCCACACAAGTGAGGTATCATTTTTATCGGGAGACGTGGGGGAACGCTGGGTAGAAGGAAATTTGTGGCTCCTCTCAGATTCCAGAACTTTCTGCCACAGAAATGTGAGGAACATGTGTTTTTTTAGCCAAATTTTGAGGTTTGCGAAGGATTCTGGGTAACAGAACCTGGTCCGAGCCACACAAGTCACCCCATCTTGGATTCCCCTAGGTCTCTAGTTTTCAGAAATGCACAGGCTTGGTAGGTTTCCCTAGGTGGCGGCTGAGCTACAGGCCAAAATCTACAGGTAGGCACTTTGCAAAAAACACCTCTGTTTTCCTTCAAAAATTTGGCTGTGTCCACGTTGCGCTTTGGGGCGTTTCCTGTCGCGGGCGCTAGGCCTACCCACACAAGTGAGGTATCATTTTTATTGGGAGACGTGGGGGAACGCTGGGTGGAAGGAAATTTGTGGCTCCTCTCAGATTCCAGAACTTTCTGCCACAGAAATGTGAGGAACATGTGTTTTTTTTAGCCAAATTTTGAGGTTTGCAAAGGATTCTGGGTAACTGAACCTGGTCCGAGCCACACAAGTCACCCCATCTTGGATTCCCCTAGGTCTCTAGTTTTCAGAAATGCACAGGTTTGGTAGGTTTCCCTAGGTGGCGGCTGAGCTACAGGCCAAAATCTACAGGTAGGCACTTTGCAAAAAACACCTCTGTTTTCCTTCAAAAATTTGGCTGTGTCTACGTTGCGCTTTGGGGCGTTTCCTGTCGCGGGCGCTAGGCCTACCCACACAAGTGAGGTATCATTTTTATCGGGAGACGTGGGGGAACGCTGGGTGGAAGGAAATTTGTGGCTCCTCTCAGATTCCAGAACTTTCTGCCACAGAAATGTGAGGAACATGTGTTTTTTTAGCCAAATTTTGAGGTTTGCAAAGGATTCTGGGTAACAGAACCTGGTCCGAGCCACACAAGTCACCCCATCTTGGATTCCCCTAGGTCTCTAGTTTTCAGAAATGCACAGGCTTGGTAGGTTTCCCTAGGTGGCGGCTGAGCTACAGGCCAAAATCTACAGGTAGGCACTTTGCAAAAAACACCTCTGTTTTCCTTCAAAAATTTGGCTGTGTCCACGTTGCGCTTTGGGGCGTTTCCTGTCGCGGGCGCTAGGCCTACCCACACAAGTGAGGTATAATTTTTATCGGGAGACGTGGGGGAACGCTGGGTGGAAGGAAATTTGTGGCTCCTCTCAGATTCCAGAACTTTCTGCCACAGAAATGTGAGGAACATGTGTTTTTTTAGCCAAATTTTGAGGTTTGCGAAGGATTCTGGGTAACAGAACCTGGTCCGAGCCACACAAGTCACCCCATCTTGGATTCCCCTAGGTCTCTAGTTTTCAGAAATGCACAGGCTTGGTAGGTTTCCCTAGGTGGCGGCTGAGCTACAGGCCAAAATCTACAGGTAGGCACTTTGCAAAAAACACCTCTGTTTTCCTTCAAAAATTTGGCTGTGTCCACGTTGCGCTTTGGGGCGTTTCCTGTCGCGGGCGCTAGGCCTACCCACACAAGTGAGGTATCATTTTTATCGGGAGACGTGGGGGAACGCTGGGTGGAAGGAAATTTGTGGCTCCTCTCAGATTCCAGAACTTTCTGCCACAGAAATGTGAGGAACATGTGTTTTTTTAGCCAAATTTTGAGGTTTGCGAAGGATTCTGGGTAACAGAACCTGGTCCGAGCCACACAAGTCACCCCATCTTGGATTCCCCTAAGTCTCTAGTTTTCAGAAATGCACAGGTTTGGTAGGTTTCCCTAGGTGGCGGCTGAGCTACAGGCCAAAATCTACAGGTAGGCACTTTGCAAAAAACACCTCTGTTTTCCTTCAAAATTTTGGCTGTGTCCACGTTGCGCTTTGGGGCGTTTCCTGTCGCGGGCGCTAGGCCTACCCACACAAGTGAGGTATCATTTTTATCGGGAGACGTGGGGGAACGCTGGGTGGAAGGAAATTTGTGGCTCCTCTCAGATTCCAGAACTTTCTGCCACAGAAATGTGAGGAACATGTGTTTTTTTAGCCAAATTTTGAGGTTTGCAAAGGATTCTGGGTAACAGAACCTGGTCCGAGCCACACGAGTCACCCCATCTTGGATTCCCCTAGGTCTCTAGTTTTCAGAAATGCACAGGTTTGGTAGGTTTCCCTAGGTGGCGGCTGAGCTAGAGGCCAAAATCTACAGGTAGGCACTTTGCTAAAAACCGGTCTGTTTTCTGTGATGTGTCCACGTTGTGTTTTGGAGCATATCCTGTCGCGGGCGCTAGGCCTACCCACACAAGTGAGGTATCATTTTTATCGGGAGACTTGGGGGAACATAGAATAGCAAAACAAGTGTTATTGCCCCTTGTCTTTCTCTACATTTTTCCCTTCCAAATGTAAGACAATGTAAGACAGTGTGTAAAAAAGACGTCTATTTGAGAAATGCCCTGTAATTCACATGCTAGTATGGGCACCCCGGAATTCAGAGATGTGCAAATAACCACTGCTTCTCAACACCTTATCTTGTGCCCATTTTGGAAATACAAAGGTTTTCTTGATAGCTATTTTTTACTCTTTATATTTCAGCAAATGAATTGCTGTATACCCGGCATAGAATGAAAACCCACTGCAGGGTGCAGGTCATTTATTGGCTCTGGGTACCTAGAGTTCTTGATGAACCTACAAGCCCTATATATCCCCGCAACCAGAAGAGTCCAGCAGACGTAACGGTATATTGCTTTCGAAAATCTGACATTGCAGGAAAAAGTTACAGAGTAAAACTTAGAGAAAAATTGATGTTTTTTTCACCTCAATTTCAATATTTTTCTTTTTCAATTGTTATTTTCTGTAGGAAACCCTTGTAGGATCTACACAAATTACCCCTTGCTGAATTCAGAATTTTGTCTACTTTTCAGAAAATTTCTGGGATTCAGCTTTGGTTTCATGCCCATTTCTGTCACTGACTGGAAGGAGGCTGAAAGCACAAAAAATCGTAAAAATGGGGTATGTCCCAGTAAAATGCCAAAATTGTGTTGAAAAATTGGGTTTTCTGATTCAAGTCTGCCTGTTCCTGAAAGCTGGGAAGCTGGTGATTTTATCACCGCAAACCCTTTGTTGATGCCCTTTTCAGGGAAAAAACCACAAGCCTTCTTCTGCAGCCCATTTTTCCAATTTTTTTTAAAAAAATGAAATTTTCACAGTTTTTTGGCTAATTTCTTGGCCTCCTTCTGGGGAACCCACAAAGTCTGGGTACCTCTAGAATCCCTAGGATGTTGGAAAAAAAGGACGCAAATTTGGCGTGGGTAGCTTACGTGAACAAAACGTTATGAGGGCCTAAGCGCGAACTGCTCCAAATAGCCAAAAAAAGGCTCGGCACAGGAGGGGGAAAAGGCCTGGCAGCGAAGGGGTTAATTAGCTACTATTCCCACTGGGACTAAAGACTTCACCGTACTCTTTCCTTTTAAGGCAGCTGTGCACATGTGATCAAGCAAAATGCAGTCACTCACAGTGCAAAACAGCCAATGGATCAAGTGGGCTATTATGTGATTTTTTGGGAAAACATGAGGCTTAGTTACAGCTAAATATGTTTCTAGACCAGACTTAAAACTACTTTGGACAGTCTGGTTCTTTAAGTATGCTCCCATCTCGCTACTCCTACCCTCTGCTTTTCCACCTGGGAGTACTACCCATCTTTCTAAAGCTTAGAAAAGACTCATCTGTATTATTAAGTGACTTTAAAGAAGATGTAAAAAAGAAAGATAACCTGTTGATTCCACACAGGGCGACCAGATGCATTACGCTGGCCATCTAAGAAAGACTGCTTTCATAGAGTGAGATGCGAAACTTTGGTGGCACAATATTTACTAGACCACACTCATTCCTCCAAAACTCACTTCCTCTACCCCTTAGAACTAAAGACATTTTTTTGGATTTAGGAAGTGCCTGTGGTTGCACAACATGACAGGCTTTGCAGTTTTAATTACCTACTTTAAGATTGTCTCTCTTACTTTCTAGGAAGCTGTGTTTCCTGTAACAAACTTTGAAGTGACTTTTGGGAGCATCAGCAGAATGCACAAATTATAAATAAATAATAAACACACTATGAATAGAACAGAAGGTTTGCATTTTATTATATAGTTTAGGGAGTTAATTGGACATAGGAGAAAACAATGCAGGAAAAGCCAGAGTGCACTCAGCGTAGAGACGGTTTTTATTGAAGTAATTCACAACATGATACTTGCAGAGTCCTAAAGCCAGCAAAAATGAAGTCAGCAAAACCAGGAGACTGAAATGTAAAAAGTTGGGTGAAAACCACGCCAAGGATGTCAGGTTGAACAGTTACCAATCCCAAATCCTCTCATGGAATCACCACTTCCTGCTCAGTCTAAGAATTTTGTTCAACTACATCCCCACAGTGGAGAAAATAAATCCAAATATTCTCCTAAATGAGGAAATCGCTCTGTTGTCCCAGATGTGTCAGCAGGGCCAGCTTTAGCTCTGGTGGCGCCCAGTGCAGCAATCTATTTTGGCGCCCCCACACCATGACCACCTCCTCGGATTCCCTCACTACCAGCCGGCAAAAATGCTCTCAACTCTCCATGGCGCCTCTCCCACATACATTTAATTTGTTTTAAAGTGCTTGTAAAGGCTGGCTTTACTAATCCACTAAACTATCCACATAAAATACAGATCAATTCTTTACAGCAGGAGCATTATCCCTCTACGCTACTTTATGGTGAGTCAAAACGGCCAGTAGATAAAACGCCGCTCTCTCTCTCTTGCTAGAACATTAATCACAAGAGTTATCTTGACATTTTAATTCCTTCCTGAAGGCTGGACGCACAAGGAACTTTTCAGCAGGTGTATTTAAATCGCAAGTTTCGTAAGTTATTGGTAAACACAGCGCCCTCCTGAGGTCAGCGCCCCCCCCCATCCAGGTCAGTAGCCGTTGCGGCCGCACCGGTCACACCGCCCTAAAGCCGAGCCTGTGTGTCAGCTACTACTTTGTGTTACCAAGAAAACCATGTAGTGCTTCAACCTCTGAAGACCTGTTGTTCCTCCCTGAATTTCATTAATAGCATGGTAAAATACCAACTGAGGGTCTCCAGCTGCGTCTTCAGTAAATGTTTCCAACTTTCCAGTAGATCTTTTTTCTGTTTTTGGAACTGTATGGTCAGATCCGGAAACATTATATTGCCATCTTTGAATGAGAATTATGCCACACTTAGGATATTGTCCCACTTGCTTGGATTTATCAGCTCTTCTCTAACCAAGTACAGATCAAACCCATAAGCACCACTGGTAGTGAAGAACCTCCATGCCTGGAAGTTAGTGGTAAAAAACCTTCCTTATTAGCCTCAGGACTTAATGAACTCTCTGCAGAATTATATAAGAGTTTGTCAATTTACCTGGTGCCACACTTGCTGGGGACCTTTGAGAAGGCACCATCTGTTGGAATGCTACAGTCTAATCTCCAGGGAACCCTTATGTCAGTCATACCAAAAACCATAAGCCCCTCCCAGACCAATGTTCCTAATCTCGTTTGGTATCACTTGCAAACATTGAGATTAAGTTATTAGCCACAACATTTGGCATGAGAATAGGTCAGATAGTGAGCATTCTTTGCATCAGACGACTGCACCAGACTATGGCCATCGCTTATGAACAGGTTTGCCCTAGTGGATCATTGTGGATTTCAAGAAGGCCTTTGATTCTGTTATTACACTGTTCCTCCAGCAGAGGCTGCAGAAGGTGAACGTTGATCCCTACTTCTGCAAATAAGCAGAGGTACTAAAGTCCAGGTGAAGGTGATGCCATTATGTCCTTCCCCTTTCCCCTCCCCAGAGAGCAGTGCAGCAGTCAAGACTTCCTTTTTCCTCTCTATTGTACGTCCTGGTAATAGATCTGCTTTCAGCGTGAACTAGATGTCGCACCTATGTATGGAATTTTCAATGGACTGAGACATAGAGGACAGGTTGCAGAAGACTTGCTTCTGTATTTGCATAGGCCAGATGCAAATATTGAAGGTCTACAAGGGGCATAATTGGGACAAATCTGGGTCAGAAGATCATCTATGTATGTTCCCCTGAGATCTGAGGTTGAAGCATCAGATTAATCCTCACCACTTTGCAATTTAATGGACTGCTTCAAATACTTAGGCCACATCAAGGGACAGCCAACAGTGATGAGTCACAGTGCTTAATTTGAGCTGGTGGTTTCCTGTGCTCTGCAGTGGCATTTAATTGTCAACATAAACACTTGTGACAGCTGCCACATGGGGGAGCTGTTTGTGTAATTTAAAGAGGAGAAGAACAACGTTGTTTAATAATTGAATATACAATAGAAACAACTAATACCTGCAGCCCAAACTATTCTTATAGCTTTGGGGACCTCGAACAGTCTGAATTGTTGCACTTGCAGCAGTGTGATAGTAGTTGGGTAGGTACTGACTTTGGCAGCGCTCGCAGTATGGGGGGCTCAATATGGCTCCACTGGCTAATCAAGTACAAGAGGAGATGCAGAATTAGGACCCACCTATAATCTTGGGGAGAGCACCACTGTTTAAAATGATCTTTCTTCCTAAACTTCTATATGCATAGAAAAGCAATCCATGCAACCCCTCCAAACTTCTTCAAGATACTGCATGTAAATAGCTGCATTTTTCTGTGGTCTGGGAAGACACCAAGGGACACATTTATAAACATTTGAAGCAATGCACTGCAGAAAGTGGAGCTGCTGTGCTGTGTTGCATGAAAGAAAGAAAGCAGAACTGCACAATATTTTCAGAGAAATGGCGCAGTTCTGTTCTCTCCCTGTGATAACGCACTTTGAGATGCCCAGCGCCGATGCAGGAACCCTTCATCCATAGTGTAAGGTGCCTGCGTTTATGGTCAGGATAGTTTTCGTGCACAAAACTATCCTTCTGAGGCTTTTTCCTCTTTGAATGTGTTCTGCAGAACACAAGTCACAAGCAAAGAGAAAAAAACGAGAACTAAAGATATTTCCCCTCGTTAAGGCATCTTCTGGAAGATACACAATTTTCGCACAAACCCATGTCTGCAACTCTTTGTAGATATGGGGTTGCACTAAAATCCATGGGTGGGTGCACAGGAACACCTTGCGCTACCCATTGAATGCCTCGCTGATGCACAATAACACAAGGCAGTGCAATGTGATATGCTGCATTAATTTTTTATTTGAAAAAACACCGTAAATCCACATTTACAATACTAAAATGGATTTTGCGTCAAAAAAGTGATGCAAAATCTTTGTAAATCTGGGCCCAAGAATTGCGTTTAGTAAACCTCTACTACTTGGTAGACCAAGTTACTCCCAAATAACAAGCGTTTTTTTTTTTAGAAGATAGAGATGACCGATCCCATTCAAGATTGCTGTACTGAGTGGCCGCAAGGTCCTGAGCCTGCTTTATGGATCAGTCTTTTCGCCCACCCACACTACTAGCCAGTTTGTATATTGCGCTGAGATGGGCAAAGTGGGAAACCCCACCCACGGAACTTGATAGGAGTTTCCAAACTTTGTGATTAATGGGCGGATGAGAATATAAAATCATTCAAAGAGGAACATGAAGAGTTTGCCCTACACAAAACTCAATTATATCCTTACTTCCAGGTGCAATATGTGTTAGATGCTCAGAAGCACAGCCTTCTAGAATTACCAGATTTAGCCTACTTCAAGCCATGCTCTGCAACAGAGGGACTCCTGTATTGCATCTTAACCTCTGGCTGCTCAGGAAGAGTTTCACGAGCAGCTGAGTGTTTTATTTGTACTGTTTTATTTTACTGTTATGACAGAGCGCACTGACGTTATTAGAGCAAAGGGAAAGTATAACTTGATGGGCTTGTTACTTTTTTAAGCTCGTGGACTTGTTTAACTTTCACTGACTAAGTGCTAGGGAGCATATCCCAGGCAACCGAGCACTGAGTGCTTTGGGGGAGGTATTTTTGGAAAAGGGAGAATGTCTCCTTTCCAATGGTATCTCTGCCGAGTGGATTCCTGCTTGGGGATCGCCACAGGAGAGCTGATGGGGGCGAGGGGCAGAGCACCGAGGAGGGACAGAAAGCTCACTAGACACCACAGCACAACATTAAAAATAATGTAGGGGTCTACAATAGGCATGACCTTGCACCCACTTAAAAAAAACGTGCTGATAGTCTTTCTCCATCCTTCTTCCCCCTTCCACAGGGGGTGGATGGGGTGATTATTCCAAATCTGCTCCCCCAGAGAATCTGATTTATAAAAAGACAGGAGTGGGGGCTGCCCACCATGGACATTGTCATGCCCCCTTCCTGACAACAAGGCAGACAGTCTTTTTGCCCACCTGAGAGGTGGATAGAGAGGGACAGAAACCACCCTTGACACCAGGGTAATTAAAAGAAAATAGGGGTGGGGGCTGCCCCCCAGTGAGGTGGAAGGGAGGGGGCACAAAACCCCACTAGACACCAGGATATATATATTTTTGAATTATAGGGGTGGGGCTGCCAGCCATGGGCATGGCCATGCCCCCACCTCAGAAAGGGCACAGATAGTCTTTCTGCCTTCGGAGGGGGTGGGGTGATTACACCCAATCTGCCACCTCCTGGGGGGGGGGGCAGAAAGTCCACTAGACATCAAAAGGTAAAAGATGTTAAGGTGGGGGCTGCCCACCATGGGCATGGCCATGCCCACCCCAAAAGGGCACAGTCTTTCTAACTCCTGTGCCCTGAGGGGCAGGAAGCCCACTAGACACCAGTGGCGTAATCTATACAGTATTTTTGTGGGAAGTGGCACCCCATACATCGGCCCATGCTCTTCCCCACCACATGGCCCAACAGACTTTCTGGCACCCGGGGTATGTGTGTGTGTGTGTGTGTGGGGGGGGGGTGATAGGGGTATTTACTCCCAATCAGCCTCACCTGGGAAAGCCCACTAAGCACCAGAGATTTAAAAACGGAGCCAAAGAAAAGGGTGTTTGTTAAGAAATTCCTCCAGACGCTATAGTCTTCAATACCTTATTGCATCCACCCAGGTCACACTTACAACACAGCTTATTAGATCAAGTCCTCTTCTCTAACTCCCATCCAGTGGCCCAGGTTACCTCAAGGTTCTACATGATGACACGGTTATTAAAGGGGAAGCATAGGGCAATTTACAACAGTGGCCTATCCAGGCATGGAGCCATTACCCTGCCCTAGAACAGGCAATAGAGTCTTTCTGCCCCCCTAGGGGCAGGTAGGAAGTTTGTCCCAACTGGGGAGGTTGCCCCAAATATGTCCCCTGGGGGGCAGAAAGTCCACCTGACACCAGGTGTTTTGCATTTTGGGCACCAGAAAGTGGTGTGGGTAGTGCACTCTGGTTTGTTCCATTTGGGGTGGGGGTGTGCCAGACTGCAACACCTGCTCCACTTTCTTTTTCCCGAGAAGCAAAATCCCTGGTGTCAGGTGGACTTTCTATCCCCCTGGGGGCAAGTTTGGGGCAACCTTCTGCAACATGAACAAATCAAATCAAGGTCACTGGTAGTCCCTTGCGAGGGCTCTCATTGACTGTTTTTCCTGTCGTGGGCCAGGCTTCCCTGAGTCCAGTCACACAACTGGTACTGCGTTTTTATTGGCATAAATTGGACAACGCTGGGTGGTAGTAATTTTGTGGATTCCTGCAGATTCCGGAAGTTTCCATCACAGAAAGTTAAGGAAAATGCATGATGTCAGGCAAGGTTTGAGGTATGCAGGGCATTGTGGGTAGGGAAACCTTGTGGGATACACACAATGCACACCACCTTGGAATCGCTGGTTGTCTAGTTTTCAAAAATCTCTGTGGTTTGTAGGTTTGCACAGGTGGCCCCACACCACAGCCCCAAATACCGCAGCTACCCCTATTGCTTACCTATCAATGTAGCACTTTAGAGCCATTTGTGTCGTGGTCCTTTGGCCCACCCACAAAAGTGGGGTACCGTTCTTATTGGGAAACATGTAGGAACTCAGGGTGGTTGGGAATCTTTGGATACAGCAGATTCCAGAACTTTCCGTCACAGAAATGTGAGGAAAATGTGTGTTTTTTTTTGTTTTTTTTAACAAAGGTTTGACATTTGCAAGGGCTACTGGGCAAAATTATTGGACAAATTTGTCCAAAAATAAACCAGCTGCGGATTGGACTAAGAACACTAGCATAGAGCGCTGCTCAGCAGGTGATGGAGTGGGCTCAAGTTCTAGGCCCATGGTCCACTGCACCGTTTGTTGGCCTGCGCTGCTAGTCTAAGTATCATATGGGAGTGAGAATACAGGTAAATGGGGTAACATGGTACAAATTCAGGATCTTGGGGGTTTCAGCCACTTAAAGGAGGGTTAATTGAGAGAGGTGAGAGAGAGGTTTATCAATAAGCAAGATCTTTGTTGTCAACTTAAAAAAAAAAAATCTCAAAATAAAGAAACATATGCCTATAAATATTAACCCCTTAACTACTGGGGTTTTTCCACCCCACAGCTGAGACCCTTTTTGGCTCCTTTGGGTAGTTCGTGATTAGAGCTCTATATCTTTCTTCCACATAAGGGCCAAGATTTATACCTGCTTTGCGCCAAATTTGCGTCATTTTTTTCATGCAAATTCGACACAAACCTAACTCCAAATTTATACTTTGGCGCTAGACCCGTCTAGTGCCAAAGTTTTGGAGTTAAAGTAATTTTTTGCTATGAGATGCAAGGTAGGTGACGATATGGCCTTAGCGTCATATCTATCCCCCGCGCTAAAATCAGGCACGGGATAAAGGGGCCTTAAATAATGGTGCTAAGCTTGTTTAGCAACGTTATTTAACACCTGTGTTAGGGCAGAGACCATGGAATGGGCCCACAGGTGCCGTTCCCTAGCCCCAAGGACACCCCCACCCACACCAGAGGGACGCCAGAGGATGGGGGACCCAATCCTCTGGCGAGTAAGGTAGTACAGGTAAGTATATATTTTTTTTAAGTGCCATGGGGGGCTAACTTGGGTCCCCTACATGGCACTGGGCCCAATGGCCATGCCCAGGGGACATATGTCACCTGGGCATGGCCATTGGTGTGGCGGGCATGACTCCTGTCTTTACTAAGACAGGAGTCATGTCCATGGGGGTTGTGCGTCAAATGATGACGCTAGTCTGGATAGAGGCATGTTTGACGCACAACCTCCTGTTCCCCCTACGCCTCCCTCACCCAGCTAGCGTACTTTTTTATGACGCTAGCCGGGCCTTACCACCGGCTACCGTCATACAATAACTATGGCGCCCAGCCGGCGTCTTGGGATGGCGCTAGCTGACGGTATACTTTTTTCCCCAACATACTGGGTATTCTAAAAGTACCTTGCTTTGTGGATGACGAAAACCTAGCTCAATTTTGAGTTTTTTGGGCAAAATAGGAAAAAAATGCTCCACAAAAAAAGTGTTTTCTTACTCGAAATCACATTAACAAAAGGTTTTCTCAGCTAAAGTCACTGACTTTGACCAGCTTTCCAGTACATGAAGAGCTGAATCAAAAAATCAAATCTGTTACCACAGTTTTTCTATTTTTCGAAGAGGTAGGCTGTTTTTCCAATTTTTATGCTTTCAACTTACTTCCAGTTTGTTGTGAAACCCAGTGTGAAGCTCATGGGTAATCCAGGAAAGCTACAGATTTCTGCAAACCACAATTCTGACTCAGCAAAGGGTCACATGAGTAGATCCCTTAAAATGTCCCCATATAAATTAGCTGCTGAAATAAAGAAATATTGAAAATTAGTAGGAAAAAAATGCAATTTGCGATGTTTTTTTCTGTAACTTTTTGTCACAATGGGCGAATTTACAAAATCAATATGCCATTACATCTGCCAGACCCTTCTGGTTGTGGGAATATATAGGGTTTGTAGGTTCTCCATGAACCCTTGGCACCCAGAGCCAACAACTGAGCTGCACTATACAATAGTTTTTCATTGTGTATCGAGTAAAAAACAATTCATATGGTGAAACATGTAGTGTGAAAAACGGGTATCAAGGAAACCTATATATTTCTGAAATGGGCAACGGATATTGAGTTCAGGAGCAATGGCTATTTGTACATCTCCAAATTTATGGGTACCCATACTAGCATTTGACTCAGAGGGCATTTTTTTCAAATGTCTTCTTTCTTACATACTGACTTACAATTGGAATACACAAATGTGGTGAAATAAATTTTTCAATGTTTTACTATTCTATGTTCCCACATGTCTCCTGATACAAATGGTACCTCACTTGTAAGGCTATGCCTAGTGTCCTCACAGGAAAGCGCCTAAAATGCAACATAGATAAATCAAATTTTTCCATTTAAAACTCACCCTTTTTTTTAAAAGTGGGTTGCTGTAGATTTTCGCCCTAGCGCAGCCAGCACCTAGAGAAACATAGCAAACCTGCACATATTTTTAAACCAGATAACTGGAGAAATCCAGGGTTGAGAGACATGTGTGCTCCCACCAGGTTTTCTTGATACCCAGAATCTATTGTAAACGTCAAACGTTGACTTAACAAACAGATTCTCCTCATATTTCTCTGATGGAAACTTCTGGAATCAGTGGAAATCCATAAACTTAGCATTCCCCCAAGTCTCCTGATAAAAATGGTACCTCACTTGTGTGTGTACGCCTAGTGCTAGCAACACTAAAGGGCCCAGAACGCAACATAGGCACATCTCTTTTTTCCTTTCATAATGATCCTTTTTTGGAAAGTGGGTAGATGTAGAGTTTCAGCTAGCACTTAGGAAAACCTAGCAAACTTGCACATTTTTCAAAACTAAACATCAGGGGAAATCCAATGCAGGGTCCCTTGTAAATCTCAAACCTTGACTAAAAACACATATCCCTCATATTTCTGAGATGGGAAGTTCTGGAATCTGTGGTAATCCACAAATTTCCTTCCACTCAGAATTTCCCAAAGATGTGTATTGCTGCATAACTGAGCATCATTGCAGTACTGTGGACATTTTTAAGTATACTGCAATTGTACAGATGTTTTGAGTGTGAGGTTTTGGTACAGATACTCTGGGTCACTAGCCGGGATCATTATGGATCTTGCACTGATCTGATCTGTACCCTTTGATACATTATATGACTATCAGACTGCCCCATCCTAAATTTACATTTGAAATCCATGTCCCCATCTCTATTTTATGCAAAGGACAGGTTTCTCACTGCACTCCCCTCTCCATGCAATATAGTTTGTATTTAAAATATAATGTACGTTCTGTATGCAACTCGCTGCTATAGCATGACTATCTGATGTGGAATCATGACATTTTGTCCTGTCTGTCCTACGTGCCATGGTTGCATTTTTCCTTTTACATAACAACAGGAGCATGAGTTTCAATTTTTTGTTCGTATCGTTTGTTTTTTACTGAATGTTCAAAGATTAGAAAATGTTAATGCAGGAACATACCAGTGATTTTATTTCAGAGACTACAGACATATACAGCATCCGAAGGAACACACAGTATTCCAATATACATCAAGGTAACAACAAGGTCTCCTCCACCCTCTCCCACCCTCTGCACATCTTCCCTCTCTAAACTGACTTTAGAAAGAGTTGAGGCATCCTACGTTCTCTAGTCTCTTGTCTCATCTCTTTTGAGTGTTTTATGATTGGGTTCTCCTACATTCTCTAGTCTCTTGCCTCGTCTGTTTTGAGTGTTTTATGATTGGGTTGTTCCCAAACAATAATCCCGTAATCATTAAAGGTTCACAAAGTGATTCAGTTTGATTCTCTAATGAATAATACAAATTAAGGGCCTGAAGGCGAGTGGACTTGAAGCGGCAACTATACCTGGAGACAGGCAGCCCGCCAAAGGATCCCACATTGCCTCGAAGCCTATGAAATTACCAGCCATTTCACTGGCACGTCTTTCCATTGCCAATATGTTCCCTAACCTGAAGTACCAAAGCAAGAGCAGAAGTGTTTCCTTTTTCTTCTGAAAGGCAGTAAAACTAGTCTTTGCAGTATCTAGACAGTTCCACATTATTTGTCAATCTCATTTTGTTTGGCGCTTAAATACGTTGTTGTACCCAGACCTATTGGAAGAAAGGCCGAGGTAGATGGGTTGCGGTACCCTAGTATTGTTTTCACTGCGATGAGGTTCTCGACAGAGGCGTTTTAAGACATGGGCAGCACAGTGGGCTCTGGCTCACGACCCCACCCTCGAAGGGCCCCCTGATTTACCTTTCTGGATAGCTTCCACACTACCTACAGTTAAAAAAGAACCTGTTTGTTCACTTACTTTCTATTTTATTTTTGAGCCAGCCTAGGCTCCTGTCTGACCAGTCCGGTTACTGCCTGAGAGGGGAGACTTCAAGAAAATCCTATTTTATTCTAGTTTGATTCAGCAGCATGCTAACCTTTCAATGTGCACAGGCCCAGCCTGGTTGCACCTACCTTTGTCTATATTCAACATGTGGACACTTAGCAGCAGATTTACAAACCTTTCACACAACGCAGCAAGACAACTTGATGAGCTGAGTGAAAGGGAGAGGATAGGACTGTGCCATATTTACTAATATAGGGCACATGCCTGCTCTCACTGTGCTGTTACACTGAGTGCTGTCTAGTGCCAACTCAGACACCCTTGTGCCATGGTGCAATAGTGCACCTGGGTTACAGGCAGGATTGTTTTTGTGCAGGTAAGGGCACGTTCCCACACAAAAACAATCCTTACAGGCTTTTTCTTCTTTTCATGTGTACTGCAGAATGCAGCACCTTTAGAAAGGGGGAAAAAATGAGGATACAAAAAGATTTTTCTCCTTGTTGCTCTTCTATTGGGAAGGTGTACAATTTTGGCGCAGGTTTACTACTCTTAGGAAATCTGGGAATGCACCAAAAAGCATGGGTTGATGCATGGGAACACCCGCTATCCACCGGTGTAACACCTTTCCAGTATAAAGTAAGGCAAGGTAGAGACTTGGGCTGCCTTTCGTTTCTCTGGATTTTCTTAATAAGGCAGGGCCACACAAGGTGGCTTTGCGTGGATCGGTAAATCTGAATTCAGCCCTTGCATTGCTTTGCATTACCTTGCATGACACAATGGCAGTGCAAGGGCTTAATAAATGTGGCCCTTGTGCAGTAAAGATTGGCATAGTGGGGTTCCTCTGTGATCGGTCCATCTGGGGCTGCAGCCAGGTGGTGCGATTACAGCTTGCTGCTTCCTGACTCTGAATACCTGCTGCTCACAGCACAGGCAGTGACGTAAACAAAAACACCTATCTGCACCGTGCACTTGAATGGTCCAGCAGACTAGCTGCAGTGATTAGAAGGTTGGTCGGACCAATGGTCTTTCTGATTTTGCGGCAGGTAAGTTATGTGTCGATGTTAAGTGCGGCATTATATGCTCCATCCATGATTGCACCATCCACATGGAGCCACTGCTGGGCCCGTGCAGTCACAGCCTAGTGCCACCTGACACAGAGTCCCTGTTCCTCAAGCAGCGGGAACTGGAGTGCAGTAATCAAAAAAGACACCCACCATATGCAGAGGATCAAAAGGTGAGACAACAGTCCACTGCACAACATGCAGTGGGCTGGTTTGGAAGATAATCTGCCTGTTTCTCTAGTGGTGGCCAGCCAAAGCGTAACTTTTTGCTCTAATGTTGGGCCTAGATGAAGGCTGACCAAAGAAGAGTTGTCAATAATACATCCAATGTTGTGGAGTGTATAAATGAGCTGAAAGTGTATAATAAGTTCAGAGTTGTTCTGAGCAGGGGCCCTCAAATTATGTTTGGCCCGGGGGCTGCCCAAATCCTTAAGATGTCCTTGGATCTCATTCCAGTACAGTTGTATCTGCGGCCAATCGTACCAAATAAGTCTGACGTCCAGACGCATACCTCATTCCCTCGAGCATTACAAACTTTGTATGGATAGAAGTTGGTAAGTTTAAAGCTCCCCACTTGCTATGTTGTGAGAAAATGTTTGGATACCTTGCTAGAGGGGATTCTATTGATCCTGCCCTATGCCAGTGCCCAACAGATTGTCCCAATTAGTCACATAATGAAAGGAGGGTGGTGGTAACCTTTTAGGAGGAGGTTATAAAGCGATTTCTGGAATCAAGAGGAACCTCTACCCAGGAGAAGAGCTGAAGGAGGAGTACTGTCCCTTTGCTATGGAGGGGGAGAACTTTGCTATGTGTCCTGCATGAGAAAGTTCTCCAAGGGCTTGGAGTAGAGCTTGCCTTCTGTTGGAAGTCTCAGGTACACCAAAGACTTCAGTTTCCTCGACTTGCAGCACTGGCAACTGTGTTTTGTGCTGTTCAAGAGGAGAAACCACTGCGACGCCACCAACGAAGCCGCTGGCCGCACCGTGACCTGGCGACGCCGTACAGAGTCACATTGCCCCACTTCGCACCACGACCCTGGTCTCACTGACGTCATCATCAGACGACTTCACCGAGCTGCTGCTCGCACCATGACCTGTGGACCCCGCCCTCTGGTATCGCTTCTGCTGACTCCGGCACCGTGGCCTGTGGACACCGCTAATGAGGAGCACGAAGCACCGTCCCATCCCGCACGGCAGCCCCGGTTCACCGATGCCAGCATCATCGACTCCAGTGTCGTCACCAGGCATCCCTACCTGCACCATGACCTGTAGACACCGTTTGTGAGGGTCACAAAGCACCGTCCCGTCCTGATGGCTTGAGTCTACTGACGACATAGCTTCCGCAACGACGACGACGCTGCCTGCACCGTGACATATGGACACTGGACGTTGCACCGCCCCGCTTCACACTGCAGCCCTGGTCTCAACAATGCCACTGGACGCAGTCACGAGCCGCTGCCTGCACTGTGACCTGTGGGCACCGCACGTCGCATCGTCCCGCTTCGCACTGCAGCCCGACGCCATCCACGCCAGCACTCCTGACTTCATCAGCCTGGAGTTCGATCTGCATGCGTGTGACTTCAAGGGCCCGACTGCTCCTGCACAGACTCTGGAACCGACACCGCAACGTCGTCAACACCGCTCTCCGGGGCTTACTGCGAGGATCATGACGCCCTACAAATCCAAGGTACTGTTTGCAGGTCTTCCCGATGCCATAGCTGGCCAGCGACACCGCGGCCAGCCTGAACTGTTGGTTTTGTTGATCACGACGCCGTGATAGCCCCCGGTGGAGCTATTGACTTCAAGGAACTGTATTTTTGAGTAAATCTTGCAGAGTTCATATTTGTATTACTGTATGTTGGATTTTTTATCGTATTTGGTCTTGTTTTAACTAGATAAATATTGGCTATTTTTCTAAAACTGGTGTGGTGGCCTTTTGTAGTGTTTTCACTGTGTTACTGTGTGTTATGTGCAAATGATTTACACATTGCTTCTAAGATAAGCCTGACTGCTCATGCCAAGCTACCAAAGGGTTGAGCAGGGGTTATCTGAGCAGTTATCTCCTTTATCCTGACTAGAGTGAGGGTCCCTACTTGGACAGGATGCAAACCAACTGCCAGCTAGAGATCCCATTTCTAACATTGGTGGCAGCAGTGGGATAGGACTTGCATTTGCAATTGACCCACAGTGATTGGTGTACACTACTACCATATCGTAGACCATTACGTGCAACAGATTTTTGTTTTTTATTTTTTTCTCTTTGACCTATTTTTTATCTTGAGTTCAAGTGAACTCCAACGACATGTCTCAATCAAGAGCATCTTCAGTTGCATCCCAGGATTTGGTTTTTGAGGAGGATAGGTTGGAAACCTATACCATGAAGGAACTGAAGGCAGTTTGTAAAAAAAACATCAAAGTTCAGTTAAGAGGCCTCATCAAAAAGGAGGAGCTACAAGAGGCACTGAGGGCCTGGGTAGCCGCCAGAGCTGCCAGTGGGCAGTCTGAGGATCCAAATGGAGACTCTGCTGACACAAATTCCAGGGAAGATGTCCTGAGGGTGCAGGAGCTGCTGGGGGTAGAGGTACCCCCTGTGCCAAGCAGCAGTGGTTGATCAAAAGGTCTGACCCAAGAGGAGCTGGAGGACAGGAGAGAAGCCAGGAGGCACCAGATTGAGTTGGAGAGATTAAAAATGGAGGCTCAGAGGGAGCATCTAGCCATGGAGGAAAGATGCTTTTGGACCATGAGCTCAAAGTGAAAGAGCTGGATGTGAGGAGCAGGTCCAGCCAGGATGGTGGCAGCAATTCATCAGTGCAGTCAGACAAAATTGTGCACAATCCTAAAAACGTAGGGAGAGAGTACAAGAAGGGAGATGACATACAGAGGTGGTTTCAGGGATATGAGGCATCCATCCACATGAATGGGGTCCCTGAGAAGGTTTGGGGGGCAGGATTGTGGAACCACTTCACAAAGGAGGAGAGGGACACTTTGCTAGATTTGGGTAAGGGGTACAACCTCACCTACGCTGACATGAAGGAGGCCCTTCTCACTTGGTATGGTCTCACTCCTGACAAGTACAGGGATCAGTTTAGGCAGAGTAAGAAAACTGAATCCCAGAACTGGACCTGATTCATTTTGCAGAGCACTGGATGGTTGGGTGAAGGGCAGTAATGTGACAGATTTTCAAAGGGCTGTACAACTTAATTGCGTGTGAGCACTTGTCTAGTCTGTGTTTTGCAGAGCTGCGCTAGCACTTGACTGATAGTAAACTGACTGACCCCAGGAAGCTTAATATGGAGGCAGACCGCTGGGTGAGTACCAGAGTCCACAAAAAGGTATATGGGGGAGAATCTGCCAAAGGTGGGAAGGGTTTCCAGCAGCAGAGTAGGGGGGACAAGGGTAAACAAAAGGAGTCTCCCAAAGGGCCCCGATCTAGTAACCCCGGGTAAAAAATCCCACCCCAAGGAGATAAGAAACCATGGGCCTCTTCAGGAAAGCCTGCAGAGGCAAGGCACTGTAAGTACTTTGCTTGTGACCAGGAGGGTCAGATGAAGGGAGATCCCAAATGTCCCAAGTGGACACCACCACCCAGCGGTGGGAAGATGAAGGGGATGGAAAGTGTAGCGCTTGGGGAGGAGGTGGTCCCAGGTGGGTGTGGGGATCCCACAGAGATGACCCTTGTCTCACTAGGGGACGGTGAGATGGTCCAGAGAAACCTAATGCCTGATAACACTAAGAAATACAGGCAGTGGGTGACAATGGGTAGAGGCTCTACGAGATACTGGAGCCAGTGTGACCACAGTCCGGTGTCACCTGGTGTCTGAAGAGCACATAGTCCCTGGTGTATTCCACCAAGTAGTTGCAGTGAACAGTTCAGAGCCCCAATGTAAGGTGGTGCAGGTTCTCTTTGAGTGGGGAGGAGTCTCAGGTTCCTTGATGGTAGCTGTGAGTCCCACCATGCCAGTTGACTGTCTGCTGGGCAACGACCTGGAGACTTCCACCTGGAAGGAGGTGGAGCTCATGTTGCACTTGGGGGATGTTGGGGTTGCCAGAGTGGGCATGCGTGACCACTCAGTCCCTGGCAGCCAGTCTGGGTGATCAGACAGACCTGGAGCCTGAAACAGTGGGCAAGGTGACTGCTGAGAGAAAGGACAATGGTGGGGGGGGGGGGGGGGGGGGGAAACCTGCCCCAGAAGTTTCCATAGTCCGGGAGGAGGCTGACCTCGAGGGGGAAGTCCTGTCACCTACAGGGGAGCAAGCAGCCAAACTGGGAGGCCTAACTGAGCTCGTTAGGATACAGGGGTGGCTGTGATGGTATTTCCTGTCAACATACAGAGATGGCTGCTGGATCAATGTGCATCTCTAAATTTGGTAGGCGGTAGTCCACCTCGGTAGCAGTGGTAATGTCCTCCATCATCATGACAGACTGTACTATGTCGGCCAAAAACTAAATTGGCCCTTTAGTTCCTAATCATGAAGTCAGAAATATTCAAGGATTCTCCCTTTCTCATACAGTTCCCCAGAATTGTCTGCAAGCTCGAAATTGCCACGAGGGAACCTGAAATAAATAGTATGTCATGTGGTTTGAATGACTTGAATACAGCAATTACTGTATTTGCTGTATTAGTAACAATACGCTGCAATAATTTTAAAGAATAAAATGTTCCGTCAAGTTTGAAAAGGTTCCAAAAACCAGCCAAGCCCTTCAAAGTGGTTTTTAGCAGCAGCTGCTGCTGGCGATAACACTCGATGTTGGGGGAGGGGGGGATATGGCTGGGAAAAAACACTTACCTGCCTGTGCCACCTCGGTGGGCGCCTGATACCCAGCATGAGATAAGCACCTGGATTGGTCTAAGCTGGCTTAAATGCTGCACAACTGGGGACTGTGAGTCTGCACTGGTTCTTCACCTAGGTTGTGCAACACATCCCTGGTGGAGAGTTCTAAGTGCGCATGTCAGTTTGACCAGCCTAGGCCAGCCGTCCAAACTGACATGTGCACTTAGAGTGCACACCACTCCTCCTTTCCTGGTGACGAGTATGGCTTCACCCCACCTTACACTCAGCAGACTGGCTGAGGAGGAGGCGAAAAATAATATGATAATACAGTAGTTGTATTATCATTTTATTTTTCTGCTGCCTTTCAGCAGCGGGGCTCTGCCATTGCGGAGGGGCCGCCCCTAGTTTTCAGTCACACTGCAGCACAACTGTATTAGCCTATCCATTTATCAAAAACGATATCATATGCTTGTTTTATTAACTCTGAATCATAGTTTGATGGAGTACATGGGGAACATTTCCAGCAAGAACTTTATGTCTGGGACATCCACCATGTTTTGCATAGTAGGGCAATTTGGGACGTAGTTTTGTCAGTAAGACTGAAGGGGTGTGAGCTTTAGATTTTCCAACAATAAAACGCTATATTATATTATATGACAAGCAGGGCGCGTGAGAGGGGCTTAAGGGACAGTGAAAAGGAAGAGGAATGCAGATTTGGTAGGGGAACTAAGGGCCAGATGTATGTAGAAAACATTTTGCGAGGTGCAAATTGCGAGTACTAGCGACTCGCAATTTGCACCTCGCAAAATGTTATGCAGAAAGGTGTCTCAGACACCTACTGCGACTCGCTATGGGGACGCAAAGACCCACCTCATAAATATTTATGAGGTGGGTCGCAGTTTGCGACCCCATAACGAGTCTGGGCACTCACGGGGATGGTGGCCTGCTGGAGACAGCAGATCACCATGTCCGTGACTGCTTTTAAATAAAGCCGTTTTTTTTTTCTCTTTAAAGGAAAACGAGCTGCAAATAGAAAAAATACCGAAACCTTTTTGTTTCGTTTTTTTTTCAGAGTAGGCAGTGGTCCTTTGGACCACTGCCTACTCTGAAAAAATAATTTTGTGAGCATTCACAAAGGGGAATGGGACCCCTTCCCGTTTGCGAATGAGTTACCATCCACTTCAAGTGGATGGTAACTGCGAGTTGATTTGCGACCGCATTCGCGGTCACAAATCAACTCTACATCGCGGTGCGACTCGCAAATAGGAAGGGAACACCCCTTCCTATTTGCGAGTCGGAAACACATTTTGCGAGTCGGTACCGACTCGCAAAATGTGTTTCTGCATCGCGTAAGAGCTTTTACGCCTCGCAAACGGCATTTTTCGCCGTTTGCGAGGCGCAAAAGCCTTCCTACATCTGGCCCTAAGTGAGAGAAATCACAAAACTTTGTAAAATATATATTTTTTAAAACTTCTAAAACCGAGATAGGGAGAAAGTGCGTGTGTGTTTTTGCCTGTGTATGTAAAAAGCCCTGGTGACATCTGACAGATACCTCACCATACCTGACTGAAAGCACCTGTACCCAACTAGTTATCATAAAAAACACTCCCCTCCCCAAAAGCTATACCCCTGCAGACGATACAGTTGCTGTGTACTGGTACAGTGAGTACAAAAAAAGCTGAGTTTATAAGTATCACTCTCTAGTAAGATATATAGCAACCATGCGTTCCAGCAGGGGTGCATGTTGGAACCCCCTGCTTTTTAATATCTATGTAGTAGACAATGGACAGGCATTCATTAGTGCTAACATTCTCCTGCTTAAGCTGGGGGTCTGATCTTTGTATGCATATATTTCTATAGCATGAACCTAGCCAAAAGGCAGCGGAGCATCATCTACCATTCCTACAATATGCTGATGCCACAGTGTTACTAGATAAGAATCATGGTGGTCAGCAGATAGCTATAGTAACATGCAAAAATTGCGCTGACAGTAAACGTGTGGTTAACATTTGGAAGATAAAAATCATTACTGAAAATGGAAGAAAATACAGTTGTATGTCAGATTATAAATATCAAAAAGTATTGTTTGAAATAAATATTGTGTCCTAAATATTGTATGCAAAACTGTTGCTCCACATGATGAAGATTTTCTATTATTAACTTTAGTGGAGCGATGTTTTTGTAAACTATAGGAAACAATATTTTAGCAAGACAATATTTAGGCCACAATATTTTGCTCTCGTACTACAATGGCAGAGATGGACATGAGCAGGTGAAATACTGCAAGGGGTAACTTCCTATAAAGAGATATAATTGTTGTCTTTGCTAGGGCTTAACGTTGCTTACATAAGTATTGCCCAAATAAAAAAAATCTGACAGATTCTGGCCCCCCATGTAGAGAGCTTTTGGGGCCAAGTTACTTTCCACTCTGAATTATGGAGATGAGGCTTTCCCCAGTTGGTTGTTAAGGTGGCTTGGCATTGCTCAGCGAGTTACATATAGTGCAGTGGTCTTCAAAATTATATTACTTTTTAAATTAAAAAAGGTTGTTGCAATATGTCACAAATATTAATGAACATGTTCTATTTTTATATTGTTAACATTTAATTATATTTTTTGCTATTAAGAATATTTTACTTCTAATGGGGTTTTATTTTAAGACCCTGACTCTATTATTTTCTATGGGAGGGTGTTGCAGTATTAGTGGTTGGCTATGTGTCATGATGGTGGACTTACTATTGTTTTTCTGTTGGACTCCACCCCCTTAGTCAGGGGGTGGAAACATGTAAGTCTACACTTTTGAGTAACTTTATACTCACATTTTATGAATAGCCAAAAGTAGTATAGCTACTCAAAAGTGTAAGGTTAGCAGGTGAATTCATTGAAAAAAAAACATAGAAAGCATATAGGAGGAAATGAAGTCATAGAATTCCTTATTAAAGGAAAGTCGTCTATAAGAAACTCTAAGGGGGTCATTACGAGTTTGGCGGGTGTTTTTCACCGTCTGCCGAACTTCTGACGGGGAGGGGGAAATCGAGCCAGTGCCAATGCTGTAGCCCGCAGCGCGCACCAGCACCCTCACAATGTTCACTGTCTGCAAACAGTGAACATTGCAAGGATGCTGGGCAGGGCCATGCTAAATGCATGGGCAGTGCAGGGGTCCCCCTGAGTATCCTGCACCTGTTCTCCGCCAGCCTTTTCATGGCAGTGTCACAGCCATGAAAAGGCTGGTGGAAAACAAGGTCGTAATCAACAGGGCAGTGCTGCTTGCAGCGATGCCCTGGCAGATTAGGATCTCTGCCACTTCTTGGATCCCGGCAGAGCTGGCGGTTCCTTGGCTGTCCGACCGCCAGGGTTGTAATGTAGCAGACGGACAGACCAGTGCTTAATTTGTAAATAAAAAGGTGCCGGTGCCCAAAGCCCTCCTCTTAAACGTGCTGCTGCTGCAATTAGATGGGTGAACACGGAATACTGAGGAGGCGTAATCCTGAAGCCACTCGGACCTCTTCAATCCACATAAAGCCACTCGCCGCCCCTTCAGATCACTCTTGCAGCTTTCTAATTTCTCCTTTTGTGACGCTTTTTCGTTTTTCCCTTCCTCCGTCTTTACCATATGTGTCTTTTGCTCGCAGCAAATGCTTAAGGCAGAAGAATACACCCCGGCCCTCAAAAATAAGTGCCGGTGCTCAGCACCGGTAACAACAAGCACAAATTAAGCACTGGGACAGACGCATTGGCGGTGTTTCAGACCGCCACCGCGAGTGTAGCAGTCTATAGACTGCCACACTCGTAATGACCCCCTAAAACATCGAAAACTAGAGGAAAGATTTAAATGGAAATGCATGTAAATTGAAAATTTCTATGTAACATTTAACTGAAAACACAATCTAAGGGAAACTACAGTACAAACAGAACAGTGCCATGAGTGATTTATTGAATGTTAAACACTGAAGCAACAGTTGTTAAAATGTCACTAGAAATAGAACTCCAGAGCAATGTATAGTTAAATTGGCACAAAGGTTAAAGTATGCATGCAGCGCCAGACAGCTGTCTGTTTGGATCACACTGCTGAAGGATCACACTTCCCTGAGGAAAAAAAACCTGAGGATTTCAACTGTTCACATGGAGAACACAAGAAAGGATGGCTGTATTTTCCAGCAATTCTGTTGTGTTTTAATACTAGGTAACAGTTCATTTGAACAGTCTAGATGTGCATGCTCAAACTAAATTCTATGGCTCTAAGAAAATCATGTTTGCTGTATGTTACAATGTTGTGGAGAATAAAGAGCAGCCTTTCGTTTATTTCCTTGTGCTTTTTGGATTGTTTCGAAACATCTTCTCCAGCAATACATTGAGATAAACGGTGTAGAGCAGATTTATGTCAGCAAATGGTTAAGTTTACTTTTTGTGTGACTGAGGGAGCCAGCAGACGGGTTTGTGGTGCTGCGCCCTCTGCTGCCTTCCAGTTAGAATGACAGCTGATCTGAGGAAAGATCAACATTTTAAACTGCTGCCTCACAACAGTAGAAATTAGTTAGCTATGGACTGAAAATTGCCTTTTCCGAGAAAAAAAGACATTCCTCGAAAAGGATGTTAAATCCAGAATTTGATGAAAATGTTTCTGTTGCATTGTAAGGGTGACTATGTAGTTCGAGGAAAATGTTTCAATTAAGTTACATACAACCAATTTACACGTGTAAATTACTCACCAGTGTTAGTTCCCGAATGTTTTGAATGCGTGCACTAATCGATGATACTGGAAAGAGCTGAATTTGGCACTTGTTTGTTAAGGAAGAACAGGAAATATCTATGTGGGCCACTTTCCTCAACAACAATAACCTCCCTGAATGTACAGAAAGATTGGAATTATTGTATTAGCTATTCTGAATTTAAGAAGTTCACTCTATGTATGAAAAATAATTCTTTTAATGATAACTTTGCACTGATATGTAGGAAATGTAATATGTATTTTATGCCATGGAGCTTTTCATTTTGGACTCTACTCCAAGGTACAAAAACTCACCCAATGGCTGCGAGTGTTATAATTAAAATTAGGCTATTTCAGCCCCTTTTCTCCCTCATGCAGGGCACAGTGGAGCAAGGGAGCATTTGGTAAATGCTGTAGATTATTTACCTCTAAAACTGAGTCATTTATGCATATTTTGGGTTGTTGTCTGTTTATGATTAATGTATGAAAATGTTTGCTTAAGGCAATGTTTATTAACCTCAGAATATCCGCGATTTTAATCAGTCTAAAGGTAACTGACCACAATTTAAGTTTATAATTTCTTTAGTGCATAGATTCGATTTGTAACACACCTTCCAACTTCAAAATACAATTCACCCTGTGAGGAGGGGATGTAGCCGTGGCAGGGCGGCACATGATGCAGAGAACTGCCTGAGAGGCACTTTTGCCCTCATCCCCTTTCGCCCACTGACCCCACCCCTTCACAAAAACCCCACAAAGGCTTCTGAGGCTGCCCCCGATGTCCTGGGGGTGCTGGAGGTGTTTTCAATATCCCTTAAAGAACATCTGCTGGTAGGAGCCTCCTTAGCGAACTAGAAACCAACTTAGCGCAGGGGTTTCCAGCTCCCCTTCTCTGCCACTGTGTGATATCTGCTATTTGTGAAGTCAGCTGATATTGTGTGACACACAGTGGCACCGTGTGAGTTGACAGGTCTGTAGTAAATTATTTATGAAATGATTAACCATGAATTTTAAACTTCTATTGATATTTTAAACTGTTTAAGTGAGATGCTATCCTGCAATGCAAATATTGCTATTTTAGCTTCTGTTGAGAGGTCAGGATTAGCATCAAAATTGTGTTACTAGGGGTTGTGGCTGGCTGATACATATGATGGCTGCAGTGCTCTTGGTCTCCCAGTTCTTTTCCTCATTCTTCACTGGGTAAATAAGGGTGCACTGTCTAGAGCCCACCAATAGACTTATGTAACAGAGAAGTCACAACAGTGTAGCCCTACAACAACGACTCTCACAAGGCAAATAGCAGAGTGCACCTCCTCTCCCCGGGCTACACAAAGAAGTGCGCCTGAATGTACATGCAGTTGACCAGAGCTGGTGGATGGCGCACAGTATGTTTACGGCCATTGATTGATACTCCTAGTCCTACAGGGCCTAGGGAGGGGGCTAATAATACCAGTAGAGTGAACTGGGGCTGAAAAAGAGACACATTATTCTAAAGGTGCTGAGCCGGAATGAATGCCTTTGCTAATTTTTGGGCAGCAGGAAGATGTCTGTATGCAGGTGGGGAAGCGAGCCAGGGAGACAGAGGCTGCAGCCATCAGCACTACTGCTCTGCAGTGTTACCATCTGGAACATCGCTGAGGCCCCTTTTATCTCTACTCACATAGATTGTTGTCTTACTGTTAGACCTGACACCCTTAGGGTGGTCTTCCCCTAAACTTTTTGCCTGCTTGTCTCATATTTTTGCAGATTCTTTCTGTTGGCCTTAGGACTCTGAGCAGTTTACTACTGCCAACCAGTGCTAAAGTGCATATGCCTCTTCCCTAAAACATGGTTTGATTTATGTATCCACAATTGGTACATTTAATTCACTTGTAAGTCCCTAGTACAGTGCACTACATGTGCCCAGAGCCTGTAAATTAAATGCCACTAGTGGACCTGCAGCACTGATTGTGCCACCCACACAAGTAGCACTTTAAACGTGTATCAGACCTGCTACTGCATAACCTGTGTGTGCAGTTTACACTGACATATCAACTCAGCATTTAAAAACCCATGCATATCCTTAAACCCCCCCTTTTATTACACATTTCACCTTTAAGGTAGGCCCTAGGTAGCTCATAGGTAAGGGCACTATGTAACTAAAAGGAAGGCCATGTAATTTTAAGTTTTCCATGTCCTGGTAGTAAAAAACCTCCCAACACATTTTTCACTACTGAGAGGCCCACCCCTCCAGTAGGTTAACATTGGGGATTCCTTAGTACATTTAATAAGTTGTAATTCCTAATTGAGAGAAGGTAGAGTAATCATGTTTAGTACCTCTGGAATGGTAATGACAAATCCTTTTTTGTGATCAAATTGAATTTGTGGTTACTGTCTCTGTACTGTCTTGCTGGACTGGGTGACAGTTCGCTTTGTGTATTTTGTTCTTGACAGTCCCAAACAAAGGAAGGTCAGGTGTGCCTACATGTATCTTCCTGGGAAGAAGGGAGGGAGGAGCTGGGCACAGCCTCACACTTACACCTGAATTGGGTGAGCCCTGCCTACTCATAAAGCGCTGCAAAGCCCCCCTGTAGTGAGTGCAGAGCCAGGGTAGGATAAAAGGGCCTGTGTGCACTTCAAAGCCCCTTCTTTGAAGTCATCCCCATTTCAAAGGCACCACTGGGTATAAGTACTGGACCTATGACCCTACCAACTCAATACATTTGAAACTTGAAAACAACTTGCCAAGAAGAACTGCTGTGCTAAGGACTGCTACACTGCTGGACTGCTGTTCTGGAAGACCGCTGCCTTGCTGTGCTCTCTGCTGCTCTCTCTGACTGGACCATCATCACATTACCCAGAGTGACACCAAGGGCTAGTTGACTAGCCTCCTGTTCTTTAAAGACTCAGGGACATCAAAGTCTTTCACCCTGCTCTTGTGTCTGGCTCCGTGAAAGGGAACCTAGGTGCTTCCTCCAGAGGAACCGACACATCCTGTGCTGCGGGAAGCAGAATCAACCCATCGCTGCTGTTGCGGGAACAGAACCAGTACATCGAACCTAGAACCTGAGGACGCCATCAGAACCGCTGCATTGCCACCACTGCCAAAGGATGATCGAGTCATCCCTACCTTTGCATGGAGAAACCCGGCCCATTGGCATCAGAACCAATACATCTTGGAAACAGCGCTTCGTTTTCGGAACCAACACATCGCCATCCTTCCGTGAGGAATTCAGCACATCTCGTATTGCGACCAGGATTTGGTACTTTGCTCAGCAGACCCTGCGTGAGCCCTGTATCCAGCCCACTCTCCATCGTGGACAGCTTGACATCTTGACTTTGTCCTGGTCCAGCACAACAATTAACTCTTTGGGCGCTACTTGCTTTAAGCACTGTTTTGCATTTAATATTTCAAACTACATATTTCAACTTTAATTTGTTGGATTTTTGTCATTTTGGTCTTGTTTTATTTATAAAATCATAATCTATTTTTCTAAACTGGTGTGGAGCCTTTTCGTGGTGTTTTCCCTGTTTTACTGTTTGCTGTGTCGCAAAAATATTTTACACATTGCCTCTTAAGCCTGACTGCTCTGTGCCAAGTTACCAGAGGGTGAGCACAGGTTAATTTAAAGTGTGTTTCTGACTTACCCTGACTAGAGTTGTAGTTCCTGCTTGGACAGTGTGCCTAGCTCTGCCAACCAGAAACCCAATTTCTAACACTTTCCCATTGTTTTCTGTATTTGTCCTCATCATTTAGTTATGGTTCTTTTGTATGTAAGCAACATCTCAAATCCTCCACTTACTCCCTGCCCTACTGTTTCCTCTGGCTTATTGAAGCAATAGCCAAAAAGGTGCAAAAGAAAGATCATAGGGGGACTTTTCTTGAATCTCCCAAAGAGGCTTAACTGAGAGCAAGGACTAAGGAAGAGAAGGTATTTTTGTGCTCCATAAACAATTTTGTATCGATCAATAGAACATTTGCCTGCCAAGCGAAATCTGGCTGGAATTTTCTCCACAGTCCGATTTCAGGTTTACCATTAAGATCATGGTAAATGAAATACAATGTCAAATGAACTACCCCATTACCTTCTCCAGCTCCAGGGGGGACAAATGCTAATTAAAGAGGTGTAAGGTGCAAACGGTGAAAAAAGATTTGGCGTTAAAGACCAATGTATTAAACTTTTATATAGTCACAAACAATCGGATGGTCTAAATCAGATGGCTGACGACTGCTAAAAACATTTTTGGATTTACCAAACCCCTTTACTGTTGTAAAGTCATCGATATGCCCTGTTCACCCCCATTTTTTGTTGCTGACTTGTGCTGATGGTAACTGACTCTGACTGTTAGCCAGGCCAGGGCTATGTTAAAACACACACACACATAGTAGAGTACACTAGGTATTAGGATACCCTTCCAATTGGTCTGACAGACCCTGTAAGTCCCTAGTATATAGCAGGGCAAGGGGGTACAATCTGTTAATAAACCCCTAGTATATAGTAGGGCCTGGAAATAAGATGCCTAGCAGAATATCTGCACTTGCATGTGTGCACTGCTGGGAACAAGTATGTGAGAGGTCCATAGCCTCTCAGATCTGCTGCCTGAAACTACAAGAGGAAGAAGGACTGCACTGTTGGAATCTGGATCTATACCCTTGGCCTGCATTTCTGAGTGAACTGCGCCTGCTGCACAACCTGGTACTACAGCCCTGGGGATGGTGCTGTGCTTCAAGAAGGACTCAGGAGTTGACTCCCTGCAGCTACAGGCTAACAGAGTTTCACCCTGCATCATCTCCAGCAAGAGTCCCCAGCTTGGAGTGCATCTAGTGGACCTCTAAGGATTTGGCCAGGTGCATAGTGAGAACTGTGGTCTGACTTTCTAAGGACCATCCAGGAGATTCCAGACCCTTGGACCTTTGTACCTGAAAGGAGGACTTCAGGAAATACCTCATGAAGTTTGGGGAAGTTTGTAGAATTTTGGTAAAGTTGGTGCTTTGTGTTTCTAAGCACTAGGAAGTGTTTATTCTTTCAAAAATTCATATCTCCGATTCCAAGGACCATCCAGGAGATTCAAGACCCTTGGATTTGTGTTTTGGACCCTTCGTACCTGCAAGGAGGACTTCAGGAAACACCTCCTGAAGTTTGGAAAAGTTGGCACTTTGGGGGTTATTACAACTTTGGAGGAGGTGTTAATCTGTCCCAAAAGTGACGATAAAGTGACGGATATACCACCAGCCGTATTACGAGTTCCATAGGATATAATGGACTCGTAATGCGGCTGGTGGTATATCCGTCACTTTACCGTCACTTTTGGGACGGATTAACACCTCCTCCAAAGTTGTAATAACCCCCTTTGTGTTTCTAAGCAGTAGAAAGTGTTTATTCTTAAAAAAATAATATCTCTGGTTCCCTACATTGGATTTTTGTCGTTTTGGTGTCTATTTACTCATACAAATATAATCTATTTTTATTCATCAGTATGGGATTTGTATTGTGTGCTGTGTCTCACTTATTTATGGTATTGGTGTTTTTAAACCTTGCCTCATAAGTTAGGCCTGCCTGCTTAGTTACTGCTACCAAGGGTTGATCAAGGGGTTAATTTACTGAGACCTTAACTGAACCTATATTTGATTAGCGGCCTTATTGCCAGTGGTAGGTTCATACTTACCACTACCAATAACCCACTTTCCAACATTTACTGATTCAGAAAACTATTTTCAAATCAGTTAATGAGTTTAAAAAGTGATTCAGAATCGCAAGTTGGAAAGGGCGTGTTGTGGTCATAACTTCCAAATTTGTGATTCTTACCCTGATTTATCAATGTTTTGTGTTCGTTCTTCTGGCCACAAAGCATTACAAATTCACTATCTTCCAAGACATAGTGGTCATTTATTTGCAAATGGGAAGGCATTTCCTTTGAATTCCAGCCCTTTTGCAAACTGAGGTTTAAAATTTGGGGGGATTAGCAGTGAAACGTAAAAAAAAAAAAAATTGTTTTAAAAAAAAGCAACCCCACTTCCTTTAAGCAAATCTGTTATTCTTCTTTGAAAAACAATCACCAGAATGGTGGTCTGCGGACTCTTACAGGTTACCATCACCGTGGTTGTGACCAATAATAGTGAGTTGCAACTTGTGACCTGTCTAATGATTATTCATTAGGCAGGGCGGCCGGTGAGTCACTATGAGTCCTTATTTTGCAAATGAGATATTAGTACATAGGTCAGTTTGTAAAATCAGATTCCATACGTAAAAAGTAGGTGCACAATTTAAGACCACTTTTTGCAAACAAATTCTTTGTACATCAGGCCTTAAATTTCTCGATCCACAAGAAACTTTGGGACTTAATTAGAGTTTACCGAGCAGGGTATTCCAACACAAACGTGACTGATGTTACATCCTCCTGATTACAAGCTTATTATAGCCTGTGACATTTATAATATGGCAAACAGGATAACTATAGTGTTTGTTTAGAGTATCATGTGGACTAAACTTTAAATAACACCCTTAGTGCCTAATTTTATGTTGCCCCCGACAACTCTCACGGAGCTTTAATTAGCTACTATTCCCACTGGGACTAAAGACTTCACTGTACTCTTTCCTTTTCAGGCAGCTGTGCACATGTGATCAAGCAAAATGCAGTCACTCACACTGCAAAACAGCCAATGGATCAAGTGGGCTATTATGTGATTTTTTGGGAAAACATGAGGCTTAGTTACAGCTAAATATGTTTCTAGACCAGACTTAAAACTACTTTGGACAGTCTGATTCTTTAAGTATGCTCCCATCTCGCTACTCCTACCCTCTGCTTTTCCACCTGGGAGTACTACCCATCTTTCTAAAGCTTAGAAAAGACTCATCTGTATCATTAAGTGACTTTAAAGAAGATGTAAAAAAGAAAGATAACCTGTTGATTCCACACAGGGCAATCAGATGCATTATGCTTGCCATCTAAGAAAGACTGCTTTCATAGAGTGAGATGCGAAACTTTGGTGGCACAATATTTACTAGACCACACTCATTCCTCCAAAACTCACTTCCTCTACCTCTTAGAACTAAAGACATTTTTTTGGATTTAGGAAGTGCCTGTGGCTGCACAACATGACAGGCTTTGCAGTTTTAATTACCTACTTTAAGATTGTCTCTCTTACTTTCTAAGAAACTATGTTTCCTGTAACAAATTTTGAAGTGACTTTTGGGAGCATCAGCAGAATGCAAAAATTATAAATAAATAATAAATACACTATGAATAGAACAGAAGGTTTGCATTTTATTATATAGTTTAGGGAGTTAATTGGACATAGGAGAAAACAATGCAGGAAAAGCCAGAGTGCACTCAGCGTAGAGACGATTTTTATTGAAGAAATTCACAACGTGATACTTGCAGAGTCCTAAAGCCAGCAAAAATGAAGTCAGCAAAAACAGGAGACTGAAATGTAAAAAGTTGGGGGAAAACCACGCCAAGGATGTCAGGTTAAACAGTTACCAATCCCAAATGCTCTCATGGAATCACCACTTCCTGCTCAGTCTAAGAATTTTGTTCAACTACATCCCCACAGTGGAGAAAATAAATCCAAATATTCTCCTAAATGAGGAAATCGCTCTGTTGTCCCAGATGTGTCAGCAGGGCCAGCTTTAGCTCTGGTGGCACCCGGTGAAGCAATCTATTTTGGCGCCCCCACACCATGACCACCTCCTTGGATTCCCTCACTACCAGCCGGCAAAAATGCTCTCAACTCTCCATAGCGCCTCTCCCACATACATTTAATTTGTTTTAACATGCTTGTAAAGGCTGGCTTTACTAATCCACTCAGCTATCCACATAAAATACAGATTTATTATTTACAGCAGGAGCATTATCCCTCTACGCTATTTTATGGTGAGTCAAAACGGCCAGTAGATAAAACGCCGATCTCTCTCTCTTGCTAGAACATTAATCACAAGAGTTATCTTGACATTTGAATTGCTTCCTGAAGGCTGGACGCACAAGGAACTTTTCAGCAGGTGCTTTTAAATCGCAAGTTTCGTAAGTTATTGGTAAACACAGCGCCCTCCTGAGGTCAGCGCCCCCCCCCCCCCAATCCAGGTCAGTAGCCGTTGCGGGCGCACCAGTCACACCGCCCTAAAGCCGAGCCTGTGTGTCAGCTGCTACTTTGTGTTACCAAGAAAACCATGTAGTGCTTCAACCTCTGAAGACCTGTTGTTCCTCCCTGAAATTCATTAATAGCATGGTAAAATACCAACTGAGGGTCTCCAGCTGCGTCTTCAGTAAATGTTTCCAACTTTCCAGTAGATCTTTTTTCTGTTTTTAGAACTGTATGGTCAGATCCGGAAACATTATATTGCCATCTTTGAATGAGAATTATGCCACACTTAGGATATTGTCCCACTTGCTTGGATTTATCAGCTCTTCTCTAACCAAGTACAGATCAAACCCATAAGCACCACTGGTAGTGAAGAACCTCCATGCCTGGCAGTTAGTGGTAAAGAACCTTCCTTATTAGCCTCAGGACTTAATGAACTCCCTGCAGAATTATATAAGAGTTTGTCAATTTACCTGGTGCCACACTTGCTGTGGACCTTTGAGAAGGCACCATCTGTTGGAATGCTACAGTCTAATCTCCAGGGAACCCTTATGTCAGTCATACCAAAAACCATAAGCCCCTCCCAGGCCAATGTTCCTAATCTCATTTGGTATCACTTGCAAACATTGAGATTAAGTTATTAGCCACAACATTTGGCATGAGAATAGGTCAGATTTTGAGCATTCTTTGCATCAGACGACTGCACCAGACTATGGCCATCGCTTATGAACAGGTTTGCCCTAGTGGATCATTGTGGATTTCAAGAAGGCCTTTGATTCTGTTATTGCACTGTTCCTACAGCAGAGGCTGCAGAAGGTGAACGTTGATCCCTACTTCTGCAAATATGCAGAGGTACTAAAGTCCAGGTGAAGGTGATGCCATTATGTCCTTCCCCTTTCCCCTCCCCAGAGAGCAGTGCAGCAGTCAAGACTTCCTTTTTCCTCTCTATTGTACGTCCTGGTAATAGATCTGCTTTCAGAGTGAACTAGATGTCGCACCTATGTATGGAATTTTCAATGGACTGAGACATAGAGGACAGGTTGCAGAAGACTTGCTTCTGTATTTGCATAGGCCAGATGCAAATATTGAAGGTCTACAAGGGGCATAATTAGGACAAATCTGGGTCAGAAGATCATCTATGTATGTTCCCCTGAGATCTGAGGTTGAAGCATCAGATTAATCCTCACCACTTTGCAATTTAATGGATGGCTTCAAATACTTAGGCCACATCAAGGGACAGCCAACAGTGTTGAGACACAGTGCTTAATTTGAGCTGGTGGTTTCCGGTGCTCTGCAGTGGCATTTAATTGTCAACATAAACACTTGTGACAGCTGCCACATGGGGGAGCTGTTTGTGTAATTTATAGAGGAGAAGAACAACGTTGTTTATTAATTCAATATACAATAGAAACAACTAATACCTGCAGCCCAAACTATTCTTATAGCTTTGGGGACCTCGAAGAGTCTGAATTGTTGCACTTGCAGCAGTGTGATAGTAGTTGGGTGGGTACCAACTTTGGCAGCACTCGCAGTATGGAGGGCTCAATATGGCTCCACTGGCTAATCAAGTACAAGAGGAGATGCAGAATTAGGACCCACCTATAATCTTGGGGAGAGCACCACTGTTTAAAATGATCTTTCTTCCTCAACTTCTATATGCATAGAAAAGCAATCCATGCAACCCTCCAAACTTCTTCAAGATACTGCATGTAAATATCTGCATTTTTCTGTGGTCTGGGAAGACACCAAAGGGCACATTTATAAACATTTGAAGCAATGCACTGCAGAAAGTAAAGCTGCTGTGCTGTGTTGCATGAAAGGAAGAAAGCAGAACTGCACAATATTTTCAGAGAAATGGCGCAGTTCTGTTCTCTCCCTGTGATAACGCACTTTGAGATGCCCAGCGCCGATGCGGGAACCCTTCATCCATAGTGTAATGTGCCTGCGTTTATGGTCAGGATAGTTTTCGTGCACAAAACTATCCTTCTGAGGCTGTTTCCTCTTTGAAAGTGTTCTGCAGAACACAGCTCACAAGCAAAGAGAAAATAACGAGAACTAAAGATATTTCCCCTCGTTAAGGCATCTTCTGGAAGATACACCATTTTCGCACAAACCCATGTCTGCAACTCTTTGTAGATATGGGGTTGCACTAAAATCCATGGGTGGGTGCACAGGAACACCATGCGCTACCCATGGAATTCCTCGCTGATGCACAATAACACAAGGCAGTGCAATGTGATGTGCTGCATTAATTTTTTATTTGAAAAAACACCGTAAATCCACATTTACAATACTAAAATGGATTTTGCGTCAAAAAAGTGATGCAAAATCTTTGTAAATCTGGGCCCAAGAATTGCGTTTCGTAAACCTCTACTACTTGGTAGACCAAGTTACTCCCAAATAACAAGCGTTTTTTTTTTTAGAAGATAGAGATGACCGATCCCGTTCAAGATTGCTGTACTGAGTGGCCGCAAGGTACTGAGCCTGCTTTATGGATCTGTCTTTTCGCCCACCCACACTAGCCAGTTTGTATATTGCGCTGAGATGGGTAAAGTGGGAAACCCCACCCACGGAACTTGATAGGAGTTTCCAAACTTTGGGATTAATGGGCAGATGAGAATATCAAATCATTCAAAGAGGAACATGAAGAGTTTGCCCTACACAAAACTCAATTATATCCTTACTTCCAGGTGCAATATGTGTTAGATGCTCAGAAGCACAGCCTTCTAGAATTACCAGATTTAGCCTACTTCAAGCCATGCTCACAACCTAATGGGAGAAAATGGGTTCCTCAAATATACAAATCCATTAAAGTTAATACTCATGATCGCCATCAGGTCTTAAAGGAGAAATGGAAAAGGGAGTTAGGTTCAATGGAAGACAGAGTGGACAGAGGAAAAAATGGCCACCAGTTGACACAATTTAACTTTTTTCAGACTGTACTACATCCAAGAAAGGGTGACGGGATTTCCTGAACTGCACTGGGTGTGGTTTGTAAAGTGTCACTTTACTACATGTGATAAGGGAATGTCTGATTATTAAGTAGTATTGGGCATAAGTCCACGGTATCCTTGGCACGGTAATAATGAGGCCAGTGAAATTCAAAATTGCAATCTTGGGATGGATGGACCAATGGGGAGGCCTCACAAGTTCAAGAGCATGGTGGGGGATGGGTTGTGTCCTGGCAAAGCAAGATATTGCCTGTCTTGAGAGGTCAAATACCACTCCCCATTAGTTAAATGGCTCCTTGCCCAGGCGGAGAAGTGGTCTATAAGAGCAGAGGATGCCCGTAAAAGCACTGAAAAATCTGGGGAGCCTGGCTCGAATACTTTATTGAGACCACAATAAGATAGTGAAAATGGGACGTCAACAGAACACCAGCTCTAAAAAAGTACTGAGGTCAATGCGTATGTGTCAAATGTGTTGTTACTCAAATGTATACCTTAACCTCTTAAAAGCAGGTATCAGCATGACCTCCCCAATGTGTGTGCCGGCATTGGCCAACACCGGGGAAGCATTTAATGGTCCCACTGTTGCTCTGCAACAGAGGGAGTCCTGTATTGCATCTTAACCTCTGGCTGCTCAGGAAGAGTTTCACGAGCAGCTGAGTGTTTTATTTGTACTGTTTTATTTTACTGTTATGACAGAGCGCACTGACGTCATTAGAGCAAAGGGAAAGTATAACCTGATGGGCTTGTTACTTTTTTAAGCTGATGGACTTGTTTAACTTTCACTGACTAAGTGCTAGGGAGCATATCCCAGGCAACCGAGCACTGAGTGCTTTGGGAGAGGTATTTTTGGAAAAGGGAGAATGTCTCCTTTCCAATGGTATCTCTGCCGAGTGGATTCCTGCTTGGGGATCGCAACAGGAGAGCTGATGGGGGCGAGGGGCAGAGCACCGACTAGACAATAGGGAAATTTAGTCAGAAAAATGTACAGGGGTGGGAGGTGCCCACCGAGGGCATGACCATGCTCCAACCTCACAAAACGCAGCAACAGTCTTTCTGCCGCCCTCTGGGGCCAGATGGGGTAATTACCTCTGATCTTTCCCCCAGGGAGGGACAGAAAGCTCACTAGCCACCACAGCACAACATTAAAAATAATGTAGGGGTCTACAATAGGCATGACCTTGCACCCACTCAAAAAAACGTGCTGATAGTCTTTCTCCATCCTTCTTCCCCCTTCCACAGGGGGTGGATGGGGTGATTATTCCAAATCTGCTCCCCCAGGGAATTTGATTTATAAAAGACAGGAGTGGGGGCTGCCCACCATGGACATGCCCCCTTCCTGACAACAAGGCAGACAGTCTTTTTGCCCTGTGCCCTGAGGGGCAGGAAGCCCACTAGACACCAGTGGTGTAATCTATACAGTATTTTTGGGGTCAGCGGCACCCCATACATCAGCCCATGCTCTTCCCCACCACATGGCCCAACAGACTTTCTGGCACCCGGGGTGTGTGTGTGTGGGGGTGGGGGAGGATGAAAGGGGTATTTACTCCAAATCTGCCTCACCTGGGAAAGCCCACTAAGCACCAGAGATTTAAAAACGGAGCCAAAGAAAAGGGTGTTTGTTAAGAAATTCCTCCAGACGCTATAGTCTTCAATACCTTATTGCATCCACCCAGGTCACACTTACAACACAGCTTATTAGATCAAGTCCTCTTCTCTAACTCCCATCCAGTGCCCCAGGTTACCTCAAGGTTCTACTTGATGACATGGTTATTAAAGGGGAAGCATAGGGCAATTTACAACAGTGGCCTACCCAGGCATGGAGCCATTACCCTGCCATAGAACAGGCAATAGTGTCTTTCTGCCCCCCTAGGGGCAGGTAGGAAGTTTGTCCCAACTGGGGAGGTTGCCCCAAATATGTCCCCTGGGGGGCAGAAAGTCCACCTGACACCAGGTGTTTTGCATTTTGGGCACCAGAAAGTGGTGTGGGTAGTGCACTCTGGTTTGTTCCATTTGGGGTGGGGGGGTGCCAGACTGAAACACCTGCTCCACTTTCTTTTCCCGAGAAGCAAAATCCCTGGTGTCAGGTGGACTTTCTACCCCGCTGGGGGCAAGTTTGGGGCAACCTTCTGCAACATGAACAAATCAAATCAAGGTCACTGGTAGTCCCTTGCAAGGGCTCTCATTGACTGTTGTTCCTGTCGTGGGCCAGGTTTCCCTGAGTCCAGTCACACAACTGGCACTGCGTTTTTATTAGCATAAATGGGACAACGCTGGGTGGTAGGAATTTTGTGGATTCCTGCAGATTCCGGAAGTTTCCATCACAGAAAGTTAAGGAAAATGCATGATGTCAGGCAAGGTTTGAGGTATGCAGGGCATTGTGGGTAGGAAAACCTTGTGGGATCCACACAATGCACACCACCTTGGAATCCGCTGGTTGTCTAGTTTTAAAAAATGTCTGTGGTTTGTAGGTTTGCACAGGTGGCCCCACACCACAGCCCAAAATACCGAAGCTACCCCTATTGCTTACCTATCAATGTAGCACTTTAGAGCATTTTGTGTCGTGGTCCTTTGGCCCACCCACAAAAGTGGGGTACCGTTCTTATTGGGAAACATATAGGAACTCAGGGTGGTTGGGAATCTTTGGATACAGAAGATTCCAGAACTTTCCGTCACAGAAATGTGAGGAAAATGTTTTTTTTTTTTTTTTTTTCAAAGGTTTGACATTTGCAAGGGCTACTGGGCAAAATGATTGGACAAATTTGTCCAAAAATAAACCAGCTGTGGCTTGGACAAAGAACACTAGCATAGAGTGCTGCTCAGCAGGTGATGGAGTGGGCTCAAGTTCTAGGCCCATGGTCCACTGCACCGTTTGATGGCCTGCGCTGCTAGTCTAATTATCATATGGGAGTGAGAATACAGGAAAATGTGGTAACATGGTACAAATTCAGGATCTTGGGGGTTTCAGCCCCTTAAAGGAGGGTTAATTGAGAGAGGTGAGAGAGAGGTTTATCAATAAGCAAGATCTTTGTTGTCAACTTTAAAAAAATATTTTTCTCAAAATAAAGAAACATATGCCTATAAATATTAACCCCTTAACTACTGGGGTTTTTCCACCCACAGCTGAGACCCTTTTTGGCTCCTTTGGGTAGTTCGTGATTAGAGCACCATAACTTTCTTCTACATAAGGGCCAAGATTTATACCTGCTTTGCGCCAAATTTGCGTCATTTTTTTCATGCAAATTCGGCAGAAACCTAACTCCAAATTTATACTTTGGCGCTAGACCCGTCTAGTGCCAAAGTTTTGGAGTTAAAGTCATTTTTTGCTATGAGATGCAAGTTAGGTGTTCCCGGGCAAAAAATTACGATATGGCCTTAGCGTCATATCTATCCCCCGCGCTAAAATCAGGCACGGGGATAAAAGGGCCTTAAATAATGGTGCTAAGCTTGTTTAGCAACGTTATTTAACACCTGGGTTAGGGCAGAGACCATGGGATGGGCCCACAGGTGCCGTTCGCTAACCCCAAGGACACCCCCACCCACACCAGAGGGATGCCAGAGGATGGGGGACCCAATCCTCTGGCCAGTAAAGTAAGTACAGGTAAGTTTTATTTTTTATTTTTTAAGTGCCATGGGGGGCTAACTTGGGTCCCCTACATGGCACTGGGCCCAATGGCCATGACCAGGGGACATATGTCACCTGGGTATGGCCATTGGTGTGGCGGGCATGACTCCTTTCTTTACTAAGACAGGAGTCATGTCCATGGGGGTTGTGCGTCAAAGGATGACGCTAGTCTGGTTAGAGGCATGTTTGACGCACAACCTCCCGTTCCCCCTACACCTCCCTCACCCAGCTAGCGTACTTTTTTATGACGCTAGCCGGGCCTTACCACCGACTACCGTCATACAATAACTATGACGCCTGGCCGGCGTCTTGGGATGGCGCTAGCTGACGGTATACTTTTTTCCCCAACATACTGGGTATTCTAAAAGTACCTCGCTTTGTGGATTGCCCGGGAGGGGACTGAGAAAATGACAAAAACCTAGCTCAATTTTGAGTTTTTTGGGCAAAATAGGAAAAAAATGCTCCACAAAAAAAGTGTTTTCTTACTCGAAATCACATCAACAAAAGGTTTTCTCTGCTAAAGTCACTGACTTTGACCAGCTTTCAAGAACATGAAGCGCTGAATCAAAAAATCAAATCTGTTACCACAGTTTTTCTATTTTTTATGCTTTCAACTTACTTCCAGTTTGTTGTGGAACCCAGTGTGAAGCCCGTGGGTAATCCAGAAAAGCTACAGATTTCTGCAAACCACAATTCTGACTCAGCAAAGGGTCACATGAGTAGATCCCTTAAAATTTTCCCATATAAATTAGCTGCTGAAATAAAGAAATATTGAAACTGAGTAGGACAAAATTGCAATTTGCGATGTTTTTTTCTGTAACTTTTTGTCACAATGGGCAATTTACAAAATCAATATGCCATTACAGCTGCCAGACCCTTCTGGTTGTGGGAATATATAGGGTTTGTAGGTTCTCCAGGAACCCTTTGCACCCAGAGCCAACTACTGAGCTGCACTGTACAATAGTTTTTCATTGCGTATCGAGTAAAAACCAATTCATATGGTGAAACATGTAGAGTGAAAAACGGGTATCAAGGAAACATATATATTTCTGAAATGGGCAACAGATATTGAGTTCAGGAGCAATGGTTATTTGTACATCTCCAAATTTATGGGTACCCATACTAGCATTTGGCTTAGAAGGCATTTTTTTCAAATGTCTTCTTTCTTTCATACTGACTTACATTTGGAGTACACAAATGTGGTGAAATCAATTTTTCAATGTTTTACTATTCTATGTTCCCACATGTCTCCTGATACAAATGGTACCTCACTTGTAAGGCTAGGCATAGTGCCCCATAGGAAAGGGCCCAAAATGCAACATAGATACATTACATTTTTCCACTTAAAACTGACCCTTTTTTTGAAAAGTGGGTTGCTGTAGATTTTGTCCCTAGCGCAGCCAGCACCTAGAGAAACATAGCAAACCTGCACATATTTTAAAACCAGATAACTGGAGAAATCCAGTGTTGAGAGACATGTGTGCTCCCACCAGGTTTTCTTGATACCCAGAATCTATTGTAAACGTCAAATTTTGACTTAAAAAACGCATTCTCCTCATATTTCTCTGATGGAAACTTCTGAAATCAGTGGAAATCCATACACTTAGCATTCCCCCAAGTCTCCTGATAAAAATGGTACCTCACTTGTGTGTGTACGCCTAGTGCCAGCAACACTAAAGGGCCCAGAATGTAACATAGGCACATCTCTTTTTTCCTTTCATAATGATCCTTTTTTGGAAAGTGGGTAGATGTAGAGTTTCAGCTAGCACTTAGGAAAACCTAGCAAACTTGCACATTTTTCAAAACTAAACATCAGGGGAAATCCAATGCAGGGTCCCTTGTAAATCTCAAACCTTGACTAAAAACACATATCCCTCATATTTCTGAGATGGGAAGTTCTGGAATCTGTGGTAATCCACAAATTTCCTTCCACTCAGAATTTCCCAAAGATGTGTATTGCTGCATAACTGAGCATCATGCAGTACTGTGGACATTTTTAAGTATACTGCAATTGTACAGATGTTTTGAGTGTGAGGTTTTGGTACAGATACTCTGGGTCACTAGCCGGGATCATTATGGATCTTGCACTGATCTGATCTGTACCCTTTGATACATTATATGACTATCAGACTGCCCCATCCTAAATTTACATTTGAAATCCATGTCCCCATCTCTATTTTATGCAAAGGACAGGTTTCTCACTGCACTCCCCTCCCCATGCAATATAGTTTGTCTTTAAAATATAATGTACGTTCTGTATGCAACTCGCTGCTATAGCATGACTATCTGATGTGGAATCATGACATTTTGTCCTGTCTGTCCTACGTGCCATGGTTGCATTTCTCCTTTTACATAACAACAGGAGCATGAGTTTCAATTTTTTGTTCGTATCGTTTGTTTTTTACTGAATGTTCAAAGATTAGAAAATGTTAATGCAGGAACATACCAGTGATTTTATTTCAGAGACTACAGACATATACAGCATCCGAAGGAACACACAGTATTCCAATATACATCAAGGTAACAACAAGGTCTCCTCCACCCTCTCCCACCCTCTGCACATCTTCCCTCTCTAAACTGACTTTAGAAAGAGTTGAGGCATCCTACGTTCTCTAGTCTCTTGGCTCATCTCTTTTGAGTGTTTTATGATTGGGTTCTCCTACATTCTCTAGTCTCTTGCCTCGTCTCTTTTGAGCATTTTATGATTGGGTTGTTCCCAAACAATAATCCCGTAATCATTAATGGTTCACAAAGTGATTCAGTTTGATTCTCTAATGAATAATACAAATTAAGGGCCTGAAGGCGAGTGGACATGAAGCGGCAACTATACCTGGAGACAGGCAGCCCGCCAAAGGATCCCACATTGCCTCGAAGCCTATGAAATTACCAGCCATTTCACTGGCACGTCTTTCCATTGCCAATATGTTCCCTAACCTGAAGTACCAAAGCAAGAGCAGAAGTGTTTCCCTTTTCTTCTGAAAGGCAGTAAAACTAGTCTTTGCAGTATCTAGACAGTTCCACATTATTTGTCAATCTCATTTTGTTTGGCGCTTAAATACGTTGTTGTACCCAGAGCTATTAGAAGAAAGGCCGAGGTAGATGGGTTGCGGTACCCTAGTATTGTTTTCACTGCGATGAGGTTCTCGACAGAGGCGTTTTAAGACATGGGCAGGAAAGTGGGATCTGGCTCACGACCCCACCCTCGAAGGGCCCCCTGATTTACCTTTCTGGATAGCTTCCACACTACCTACAGTTAAAAAAGAGAGACTTCCAAGAAAATCCTATTTTATTCTGGTTTGACTCAGCAGCATGCTAACCTTTCAGAGTGCACAGGCCCAGCCTTGTTGCACCTACCTTTGTCTATATTCAACATGTGGACACTTAGATTTACAAACCTTTCACACAACGCAGCAAGACAACTTGATGAGCTGAGTGAAAGGGAGAGGATAGGACTGTGCCATATTTACTAATATAGGGCACATGCCTGCTCTCACTGTGCTCTTACTCTGAGTGCTGTCTAGAGCCAACTCAGACACCCTTGTGCCATGGTGCAATAGTGCGCCTGGGTTACAGGCAGGATTGTTTTTGTGCAGGTAAGGGCACGTTCCCACACAAAAACAATCCTTACAGGCTTTTTCTTCTTTCCATGTGTACTGCAGAATGCAGCACCTTTAGAAAGGGGGAAAAAATGAGGATACAAAAAGATTTTTCTCCTTGTTGCTCTTCTATTGGGAAGGTGTACAATTTTGGTGGAGATTTACTACTCTTAGGAAATTTGGGAATGCACCAAAAAGCATGGGTTGATGCATGGGAACACCCGCTCTCCACCAGTGTAACACCTTTCCAGTACAAAGTAAAGCAAGGTAGAGACTTGGGCTGCCTTTCGTTTCTCTGGATTTTCTTAATAAGGCAGGGCCACACAAGGTGGCTTTGCATGGCTCGGTAAATCTGAATTCAGCCCTTGCATTGCTTTGCATTGCCTTGCATGACACAATGGCAGTGCAAGGGCTTAATAAATCTGGCCCTTGTGCAGTAAAGATTGGCATAGTGCGGTTCCTCTGTGATTGGTCCTTCTGGGGCTGCAGCCAGGTGGTGCGATTACAGCTTGCTGCTTCCTGACTCTGAATACCTGGTGCTCACAGCAAAGGCAGTGACGTAAACAAAAACACCCATCTGCACCGTGCACTTGAATGGTCTAGCAGACTAGCTGCAGTGAGTAGAAGGTTGGTCGGACCAATGGTCTTTCTGATTTTGCGGCAGGTAAGTTATGTGTCGATGTTCAGTGCGGCATTATATGCTCCATCCATGATTGCACCATCCACATGGAGCCACTGCTGGGCCCGTGCAGTCACAGCCTAGTGCCACCTGACACAGAGTCCCTGTTCCTCAAGCAGCGGGAACTGGAGTGCAGTAATCAAAAAGACACCCACCATATGCAGAGGCTCAAAAGGTGAGACAACAGTCCACTGCACAACATGCAGTGGGCTGGTTTGAAAGATAATCTGCCTGTTTCTCTAGTGGTGGCCAGCCAAAGAGTAACTTTTTGCTCTAATGTTGGGCCTAGACGAAGGCTGACCAAAGAAGAGTTGTTTTGAGCAGGGGCCCTCAAATTATGTTTGGCCTGGGGGCCGCCCAAATCCTTAAGATGTCCTTGGATCTCATTCCAGTACAGTTGTATCTGCGACCAATCCTACCAAATAAGTCTGACGTCCAGACGCATCCCTCATTCCCTCGAGCATTACAAGCTTTTGTATGGATAGAAGTTGGTAAGTTTAAAGCGCCCTACTTGCTATGTTGTGAGAAAATGTTTGAATACCTTGCTAGAGGGGATTCTATTGATCCTCCCCTATGCCAGTGCCCAACAGATTGTCCCAATTAGTCACATAATGAAAGGAGGGTCGTGGTAACCTTTTAGGAGGAGGTTATAAAGGGAGGTATACAACGTTTAGAATCCCACTTTGTGATCACAAATCTTTTGATTGAAAGAAGTTGTCTAGTAGTAGCTTGTCTGAGTTTAGATGCATCACAGAGTGTCGGATTTTTATGTAGTGATAGTGCTCAGTTTCTTCTAAAGTTTTTTACAAGCTTGGAACAAGAGAATTTCATGTCTTAGGAACATATCTAATATGTTGAAATAAATGCCACATCTCCATTAATCAAATGGTCCTGGTGCCAGTCCTGATGTAAAGGCTGTAGTATAGTAAATGGGGATATGCTGGGAAAGGAAGGTCATCAAATTGAAATTCTTAGCTACTGTGGTCCATACTGTTAGTGTTTTATTTGTGGATGTGCTAATATAAGTACTTTGGAGTACGCTACTGCTCTGTCCATATGTGGTCAGTGTTGCCAATTCTCTGAGCGATCAATCGGCAACCATTTGGAGCTGTGAGGGTCTGCAGCAGGTTACAAAGTTGGGAAGGTCCTGGCCTCCTCTTGATCTTGGGGCCATTTTAGCCAGATTACTACATACATGTTGCCACTATTTGCCTAAGGGCGGTAAAGAATTCCCCACTGACAAAGGATCGGTAGTGTTTGAAACAGATTTAATATGTTAGACAGAATGTACATTTCGTAGCATTAATTCTACCAAGCCAGGAGAGAGGGTTGACAACTGGCTACAGTCGCTGCATACACACTTTAACAACAGATGAAAATTAGCTTTATATAGATCCATGGAGTTCCAAGTTATCTGGACTCACAAATATATAATCAGCCTGTTTAGCCATCTATATGATGTTAGTGGTGATAGGATGTCCACTTCAGTTTGGGGGAGGATGGGGTTTGGTGTCTGAGATTTTGATATAAGTATATATATCTTGAATCCAGTTATTGCATGAAAATCGCTAAATGTTGTACGGAAGTATTTGGCAGTAACAGTGTGAGCAGAAGAGTGGTGTGATCTTGTGATCCATCTTCCTGAAAGGGATGTCCCATTCCCCTGTCCACTCTAACTTCTGTAGCCTGTGGCTCAATGCTAAGGGCAGAAGGTAGAGAGTGCAGCCCTGCCTTGTGCCTTCAATAAAGGGAATGATCTTGGCAATCTGACATGATTCCTGACAAGTACTGTTGCATAGGCCTTATAAAAATGAGACACCTGGGGCTTTGTGCACTTTAAGGGGCATATTTATACTCTGTTTGCGCCAAATGTGCGTCAAAAAATTTGACGCACAATCGGCGCAAACCCTGCCCCATATTTATACTTTGACGTCCGACCCCGCGGGCGTCAAAATTCCACCATGTGCGTCATTTTTTGGAAGGGGGAACCAGCCTTGCGTTAATTATATGCAAGGTAGGCGTTCCCTTCCAAAAAATGACTTTAAGGCCTATGCCCCATATTTATACTCTGACGTCATTTTGACGCACAGGAGGGGGTGGGCCTTAAAAAACTACGCACAGCCTGATGGACGCCGTTTTTTAACGCCTGGGTCAGGGCAGGCGTTAAGGGACCTGTGGGCTCGGAAGGAGCCCAGAGGTGCCCTCCCCTGCCCCCAGGGACCCCTCTGCCACCCTTGCCCACCCCAGGAGGACACCCAAGGATGGAGGGACCCATCCCAGGGAAGGAAAGGTAAGTTCGGGTAAGTATTTTTTTCCGAATGTTTTTGTGGCATAGGGGGGCCTGATTTGGGCCCCCCTACATGCCACTATGCCCAATGACCATGCCCAGGGGACATGAGTCCCCTGGGCATGGCCATTGGGCAAGGGGGCATGACTCCTGTCTTTGCTAAGACAGGAGTCATGTCAATGGAGGTTGGGTGTAAAAAAAAATGGCGCAAATCCGGTTTGAGGCCTGAATTTTGCCTCAGACCTGACGTGCACCATTTTTTGACGCACAACCCCCATTTTCCCATACGCCGGCGCTGCCTGGTGTGAGTCATTTTTTTTGACGCACACCAGTCCGCAGCGCCGGCTAACGTCATTCTATAAATAAGGCGCCCGCATGGTGCGTTGGAATGGCGTTAGCCGGCGGTAAAATTTTTGACGCACAACTGCGTTGGCGCAGTTGTGCGTCAAAAAGTATAAATATGGGCCTAAGTGCTTTAATTGCTAAACAGACTATTTTGCGTTGATCGTACATTAGCCTTAGGAGGATGACTGACCCCAGACAATGCATTTGATTTGAATCTATCAGGAGTTTTTTGTGTAGATATGGTGTGACAGAAATTGTGGAAGGCCTGTAATTTCTCATATTCAGAGGTAGCGGTATGCCTTGAGGGAAGTCTGATTTCTCTTATGTTGTTATTTGCTTTGTTGTGTTTACGCTATCTAGCATATGCATCGCTTTTATTTCCCTGTTCATATGTGTTTTTGCAGATGGGATGCAGCCCAACTCATAATCTGTCATTTGAGTAGCTCAGGGGGGTTTTCTTTACATTCCCTAGTTGTGGAGCCATTTTAGTAATATCTGTGGACACATTCTTTTTTAGCGACTAGGCCAGCTGCCATGCCCTTTAGCGTACTAATGTTTCATTTTATTTTATTTTATTCTTTTACAAATGATAACATGTGTGGTGCACTTTCATTTTCCTTCATCTTGATGTCCTTTCACTTAGGAAAGCATTTACATTTCTTAGCACAACATTCTTTCACTCTGTGCTTTCTCCAAGGCGGTGATAAGATAGGATTTCCTGCACAAGTGGTACACCGCGTCTCTAACATTTCACAGAAAAATACATACTTTTACATGGGGACATTTTTGTCAGAACACTAGCTGTTTTGTTATAAAACATTTCTCTGTCCCATGCACATTAGAGGGAGGTTCCAGCCAGATGACTACTACCGCATGCTGTCTGACTTTGCTACAGCTGCTTGCTGAGACTGCCGATTCCCTGACCTACATGGGGAGGGTGTCTCAATAGACGACAGGCTCCTTCACTACTGTCATACTCAGGCATGGGGGATGGTGTCTTTCCTGGGGGTTCTGAAGGGTGGATTAGGGCTTATCTTGCTGCACCCTACATAGAACATTATTGGCGTAGGTAGGAATCACACATCTTGTATAGTGACAGTATGGTAGGCCTTTTCTTGTGTTTCACTTTTCTTGTCACCATTTTGCTTCTAATACGTTTTATCACCCTAATTATTGCAGTTCATGGTATTTTATCTAGGATGCAGTTGATTAAATAAATCTTATTTAACCATTTCCTACCTCTGTTGGTCTTTTACAAATGTAACTGAGAGAAAAGGATGAGATCTGGTCCACCACGATTTCCCTGAGAAGTCACAATGTCATGCGCCTGGCTGCCAAAAATCACCCCTGCGCTGCGGCATAGGTGAGGTGCTGCTGACTGGCCGGAAACTGTTTAGGCCGACAGTTGTCACATGGTGTGGGATATAATTCAGTTCCCCCGAATTCAGGTGATGCTGCCGCCCAAATTCAACAGCCTCTTTGGTAAAATGAGAGTCAACACGTTATGGTGCTGCCAACGTTTGGTCAGGCACTGATTTTCTGATTTTCCTGAGTATCTCTGTCTCACTACGTGCTAAAGGCACCTCAATACTATATACAGAGATGTCCTTTGTATTGAGGATTTCCTCCTCAGATAGATAGGTAGTACCTATTTGATGTTGTTCAGGCTTGAAC